>NW_022196903.1:28125826-28144990 GCF_008632895.1 Mastomys coucha
GAGGAAGAGAGAGAGAGAGAGAGAAAGAGAGAGATAGAGAGAGATAGAGAGAGAGAAAAGGAGGGAGGGAGGGAGAGATCATAGCCTTGCCATCATTGACATTTAACAAGCATTTTTTTCACTTCAGTAGGAACAGTTCCTAAGGAGCTCTCTCTCTCTCTCTCTCTCTCTCTCTCTCTCTCTCTCTCTCTCTCTCTCTCTCTCTCTCTCTTAGTTTTTATTAAATATTTTCTTTATTTACATGTCATAGTATATCTCCTTTTCCAGTTTCCTCTCCAAAAAAAGAAAAAAGTAAAATAAAAACAAAAACCCTGTTCCCTCCCCCTGCTCACCCTCTCCTGCTTCCTGGCCCTGGCAATCCCCTATACTGGGGCATAGAACCTTCACAGGGTCAAGGGCCTCTCCTCCCATTGATGACCGACTAGGCCATCCTCTGCTACATATGCTGCTGGAGCCATGAGTCCCACCATGTGGACTCTTTGGTTAGTGATTTAGTCCCTGGGAGCTCAGAGGGTATTAGTTAGTTCATATTGTTGTTCGTCCTAAGGGGCTGCAAACCCTTCAGCTCCTTGGGTCCTTTCTTTAGCTCCTAAGGAGCTCTCCTAAGCTAAGGTGGTAACAATTATTACACTTCTGTTTTAGGCACTTGAAGTCCCTTTCTCTATCTCTTGACTTGTGCTAGTTCAGTTATTGTTTGAATATAGTGTAGACTCCACACTCAGGTGTGTTGTATGTTCACTTGGAGTCCTTTATTTGGGGATGCCCATTCCTAAATTCTTTAGTTTGCTTTATCTGAATGCAGAATTGTGCCAGCTTTCTCAGTGGTGCCCAGGGGGCTCTGCTCTTTGACATCACCATGTGCTGAGATGGCTCTGCACTCAGACTTGTTGAATGGGATGACATCATGTTCATGGTTTACACATTCTCTCTCTCTCTCTCTCCTTTTCTCACATTTCAAAAAGATTTTCCTTTATTTAAACACATTTACAGCATGCATGTTAACTTAAAATTATATGTCCTTTCCCCAAACCAATTATGTTTAAATGTAATCCTAAACACTAAAAATAAAACAATATATTCCACAGGTAGACTTAGACTCTCGTTTGTTACCTTAAATCAAACTGAGAATTGCAAATAAATTCAGTTATGCATAATAATTAGTTTCCTTAATTTAGGCAAATAATTTAATTGATCACCATGAATAAATATTATTCTTATTTCATTGAGTTTCTCTTCTGAACCAATTACCAATACATTCTCTTAAAACTCTGATCATGTTTCTTCTTTAGTCTTTTAGCATTGAATGCTGCTGCAGAAATTCTGGAGTCAGCTTTATTTGTTATTCCTGACTGGATAGCAAATTTTAAGCCACCTGTGACTTAAAATTTGATCCTATCTCAAAAAAATATCTACTTATTGAAGTGCCTATAACCTAACTTATTTACCTCAACTAGATGGTCTTGATAGTCAGTGATCTGAGCAGCCGGGAGAATACATATAAAGTGTCCAGCACAGAACCCAGTATGGTGCCTCCAAATCCTGTTCTGATGGAGAAATCCATCCCATAAACTATTTTTCTCAATAAGGTTTATGAGCATATTGGCCCTATTAGCTCATCTCTATACAGTTGTATTTCCATTCCTTCCTTGATGGCAGAATTGAGTATTGTTGTCAGCCACCATTTGTCAATCAATCCTAAAATATTTACTCCCTCATCTTTTGTAGAAAATGCTTACCAGTTCTATCCCCAACAAACACATTCACCCTGTCTTATCAGAAAAGATGATTAGTAAAAGGCACTTCATATATAATATCCCATTTTCTGTAAAAACACTTTTCAGAGCACATCTAGACCCATGTCCCACCAACCATAACCACTTGAAAAGTTCACATGTGCCGGGCAGTGGTGGCGCACGCCTTTAATCCCAGCACTTGGGAGGCAGATGGATGAGTTTGAGGCCAGCCTGGTCTACAGAGTGAGTTCCAGGACAGCCAGAGCTATACAGAGAAACCCTGTCTCAAAAAACCAAAAAAAAAAAAAAAAAAAGTTTACATGTACCCATAATTCCCACATTACATGATATTGTTGTTTACAGAAGAGCTTACATTGTTTACAGAGGCCCATCCACAGTTAAGCAGGATGATACTTCAATTTAAAAGTGTATACATTCAGGAAGTGTCCCTATTACCTCCACAGAGATCAGATGGACCATGCTTAGCTGCAAATATTACCAATGTCAACCACAGTATTGCCTTGGCTCTGTGTAGTAGAGGTGGGGGCTGAACATACTGGAATACATCTGTCATCTAAGCCTTATGGAGGTAGAGGCAGGTAGATAACTGGGAGTTTGAGGCCTGCCTCTTCTACATAACTAGTGTCAAGCAAATCGGGGCTACACAGTGTCCAAAAAAGAGGGGGTGGAGGTGATGTTGCCCTAAGAAATAAAACAAGCCTCTTAAAGGTCATTTGGAAACGGTCTCTATTATAAGAATGCTGTTGCTGTTGTGACTTTGAAATGCACTTGGGCTGGGCCCACTGAGTCCTTCCCCTTGGGAAATGGGCAGTTCCTTGCATCAGGCATACCTGTGGAGATCATTTCCAGCTCTGTGAATTGCCATCCACATTCACTATCTCTCATGTACCAATTTGTGGAGAGTGATGAGGGTGGGGAGATAGGAGAAAGGATTAATAGTCTGCTTTCCAGTGACTGGAGTGTGGAGAATAGATATTTAGCACAGAGGGAGATAAGGAATGCCCACGCCTTCTGTGTGTTTGTACATGGGAGATATTATCAATTTCGATATCTGCTTGCCTTAGGTCAGTAAAAATTAGAGGCAGAAATTGTATTTGGCTTTGTTATCTACTCTTTGCAACCTAGTGGTAGGCTAGTTAGCAGAAAATATATCTTGGATAGAGAGATATTTGTAATTTACATAAGAAGCCCAAATACAGATTGGTCAGTTTCTTCTTCTAGAGACAATGTAGTATCTATAAGCTTCCTAAGAGATAATACAACAACAGCATCAATACCCCTAGCCTTGGACAAGCTTCTTAAGCTGTTCAGTCTTAATTTCCTGGTCCAGGTGATGAAATAATAGCAAGTCAGCATTTATCACCCATTGCCTATGCACCTTGTTGTTTGGCTCTAAATGCTCTTCTTCAAACATTTTATTCTCATAAGCATGTTGTCACACACCATTATTTTTCCTTCTTTGTTGAGGAAACTTAAGAATAGAATGGTTCAAACCTTAGTAAGAGGTAAACCTGGTCTTAAATTGGCAGTTTGGCCCAAAAGCTTATACTGATTGATAATGCATTTTATATAAAGTAAGCCTTCACTAAATAGGAGCCATCTATTCTGGTGGCCACGATGAAAATAACAATTAAAACAACAACAACAACAACAAACCATAATTTACAAAAGGTCAAATGACAATCCCCAGAATGAGTTCTGTCCCCAGCAAGCAATCCTCCTGAGGTGAGAAGGATTTCTTTACCTGAACTTGTGTCTGACTTGAGATAAAGCTGATGTCCTTGGGCAAACGTGCTAATGGCATATAGTTCTTGCTTTGACTTTTGACCATCATGCTTTTGGTCAGCCTTCATGTCTCAAAGTCAGGGATGGATGAGCATGTTGATATTGCCAACCTGACAGGATGTAGAATCATGAAGGAGAGAGGGTCTAGAATAGGTTAGCTGAGGTGGGAAGAGCCACCCTAACTGTAGGCAGCACAATTTGATGGAATGAGTAGTGAGCCGAGCTGCAGCATTCATTGGTCTCTTCTTCCTGACTCTGCTTACAGTGCAGACAGCAGCTTCATGCTCCTGCTGCAGGCTCTCCTGCCACAATGAACTTCCTCTCTAACTATAAGCTTTGATTGGTTTTTGATATGTTTTTGGTAGAAGCAAGGAGGGTAACCAAACTGAGAAAGGCTTGGGGCACACTTAAGTTTAAAGACATCATTGAGAAATGGTGGAAAGATCCCACCTGTAAGATTCTAGTATTGGGTTCTGTCTCTGTTCTACCACAGGCAAATATTCAGAATGGGGATGTAGTTCAGAGGTAGGACATTTACCTAACGTGTGTATAGCCCTGGGTTCAATGCCCAGCATTGCAATAAAGGAAGTAAAGAGACAGAAAGAGGAAAAGATGGAGGGAAGAAACTTGAGAAATAAAACGGAATATATGAGTTGAAGAAAGAAATGCAGAAGCAAAGGGGTAGGGTAAACAAAAGAGGTGCTATGGAAGCACCAACGAGTCTTTGGTGGGGACTGTGAGCTGCAGCGATAACAAAGCTTTGGCTTCGTTTCTTATAGTTTGAGCTGGAAATGCTCCCCACAGGTTCATGTACTGAGTGTTTAGTCCCAAGTTGATGGCACTCTTCCGGGAGCCACTTCTCTCCTTTTACCATAAGGATTCTGGGGTTTTAACTCAGTCACAGGTTTGGTGGCAAGCACCCACACTTACTGAGCAACCTTCCTTACCCAGTGGTACTCTTCGGGGGAGATGTTGTGGAACTTTTAGGTGAAACCTAGCTAGAGGAAGTGGGTCACTGAGGAATGGGCCTTCAGAAGTATAACCCAGCCCAGTCCAACTTCCTGCTTCCTGCATCCTGCTTTCTGACCCGTCCAAATGTGACCAAGTAGCTTTATGCTTCTGAGTCCATAACCCTCTAACATTCCCAATTTCCCCTCTGCGTTGCACCATACCTTCACACTATGAGACTAAATAAATTATTTTGAGTTGTTTCTTGTCAGATATTTGGTTATAGTAACAAGATTAAGATAGGATAACATGATCACGGAGATGATAAACACTTCTGAAGAGGGGGTGAAGGCCAAAAGAGCTGAAATACAGTAACTCCAACAGACATTTTTAGTGGCATTTTTTACAATACCCAAAATGTGGAAGGAAGCCAACTGTCCATCAACAGGTGAATAAGCAAGCGAAATGTGATACATACATACAGTGGGATTTTAGTCAACCTTAAAAAGGAAATTCTGACTTTACACGACAGTATGTTTGAGCCTTGTTGAGACTGTGATAATTCAAATAAGCCAGACACAAAAGAGCAAATGTTACATAATTTATGTGATACCTAAAGCTGTCAAATGCAGAGGCACAGAGAGTAGGATTTTAGTTCTCAGAGGCTGAAGTAAAGGGTAATGGGGAGGGGAGGTATTATTTATTAGGTCGAGAGCTTAAGTTTTTGAGGATAAAGGTGTTCTAGATGTAGGTAGTGGTGAGTTATGTACTGTCTTAGTCAATCTTCTATTGCTGTGAAGAGACACCATGAGCATGGCAACTCTTATAAAGGAAAGCGTTTAACTGGGGCTAGTCAGAGGTTTAGACCATTTTCAACATGGAGAGAAGCAGCAGCATGCGGGGAGACATGGCGCCGGAAAAACAGCACCAGAGTTTTACATCTGGATCTGAAGGCATCAGGAAGAGAACGACACTAGGCCTGACTTGAGCTTTTGAAATCCTAAAGCCCACCCTCAGTGACACACTTCCTCCAATAAGACCATACCTTTTCCAACAAGGCCACACCTCCTAATCCCTCTCAAGTTTTGCCATTCCCTAATGACCATGCATTTAAATATATGAGCCTATGGGGACCATTTCTACTTAAACCCCTACATGTACTGACACATTAATCCTGACACATACATTTAAAAGTGGCCAGGAGGTGGTGGTTGATTAAAATATTATAACAACTATTAAACACAAAAAAGTGGCTAAACAGTAAGCTCAATTTTATGTGTGTTTTGTAGTAATAAGGAAAAAATGACAATAAAGAGAGTGGCTAAACATGGATGTATGTTTAATGGCACAAACTGTACTCTTGAGCATGTTCCTTACATGTACATAACTGTATACCCATCAGTGCTGTCTGGTGGAGAGCAGAAGAACCAAATGTAGAGAACTGAAGCAAGTCATGTTCAGCAATGACACTAACATAGTTACTCCAAGGAACTGCCCCCAAATGTGGATAGATCTGTCTGTGACAAGAGAGGAGGGTCAGGATCAAGGCATAGAACTGTGTATGTGAATATGAAAGAAACCAGCTGGCAGAAAGGAAGATGGACCCTCCTCTAGTAAGGCCTATAACAGATATAACTTACTGAGAACTCCTACAATGGGCAAATATACAGAAAGCCTGCTTTTGTTTGTTTGTTTGGTTGGTTGGTTTTTTTTAAACAAAAGATCTATGCAAGTGTCAGTCTTTTGTGGATGGGTGCCACATATATATTCCTTTTATTTTGTATGTGTTTTCCCTGTATGTACATTTGTGCATCACATACAAGTTTGGTGTCCATGGAGGTCAGAAGGTATTTGAACCCTCGGAACTGAAGTAAGAAATGATTGTAGATGATACTTGAAATAGAACCCACATCCTCTGTAAGAGCAACAATTACTCTTAAACACTGAGCCATCTCTCCAGCCCACAGAGTATTTTGTCCTAACATATTGTTTTTACTAGTATTCATATGTCTCTTTTCAAAACCTTGTTATAGTGCTCAAGAACCCAGTAATTGTGGTAGATGCCCACTGGGCCTGGATATCAGACAATAACATCTAACGAGTCACTTTCCAGAAAGGCCCAAAGAGCCCAGCAGAGAGCTGATGGAGGGTATCAGCATCACTATCGTTGATGACTAGAGTTGACAAAATTAGACCAGAAGGGACAGAGATTTGAGACTTACATAGACTTGAGTTGGTATATGGAAGAACCTGCTATGTTCTTGTATCAGGACATGAGTGCTTTCACATGTACACTGAGTCAAAGTGGTCAATCTCATGAAGTTGCCCACAGTTCACCTATCTTAGACACTGTCCTATCACTGTGACACCATGACTAAGAAGAGTTTATAAAAGAAAACATTTAACTGGGGGCTTGCTTACAGTTTCAGAGACTTAGTCTTTTTTTTTTCATCATGGAAGCAAGTATGTACAACAAGCATGGTGGTATGAAGGCAAACACTGGAGGAGTAACTGAAAGCTATATCCTGATCTACGGGCCAGGAGAGAGACTCTGGGCTTGGCATGGGTGTTTGAAACCTCAAAGCCCACTACTAGTGACACACTTCCTCCAATAAGGCCACATCTCCTAATCCTTCTAATCCTTTCAAATAATTCTGCTCCCTGTGACTAAGCATTCAAATATATGAGCATATGGGGGCCACTCTTATTCAAACTACCACATTACTAGAAGCCAAATTTTCAGATTCTGATTGAGTCTGGCAGGCTCTCTACTATTGGCAAATCAAAACTCAATAGAACACTAGTTTCCCTACAATTAAACAGATAATTAAGGAATAAGAACATATTTTTCCAATATAAATTGATAACTACTGGTTGGTAATGGTAGCATCAGGAATAAATTGAGCAGTAATGTGCAAAGGAGGTTATTGCTATTATAAAAATAAGGATCTGTCTCTGCAACCAATCAATTCAGCAGATATATACCAACAATCAAATTGTTAAAAATGACTCCTATAAATTACCCAGCGCTCTGTCTAATGGTGCCAGAAGCAGCTGTGATACAATTTAGGGCTGATATAACCATACGTCGAGAGCACTTTTTCATCCTGATGTTTTCCATTCCCTTCAAAGCAGTTGTAGAAGCGCCTTCAGCTTTGTTTAGTGCGCCCATGTGAAAATCGAGTGTATTTCACTCCATGGATTCGCCAAGGCATTTTGGCAGACAATACTCAGGAATATATACGTTTAATATAGAAAGACGCATCCCCTTTTATTCTATTACTTCAGCTACAAAGCAGAGATAGCCTTAATGCTTTGTTAAGCCTTTTGGCACATAGGGAAGTCATTCTTCTTTATGAGCTGTTGTACTTCTTCCCAACGATGTGGAAAAGATTCACCAAGGGTTAGTTATAATCATATATTTTTCAGTCTTGTCTCACTGCCATGCCAATAAAATCAGGGGGATCTTTGAGGGTTTCAATCTGTCCACACTGTCTGGTAATACCTAATCACAAAGCTAGGATCTGCTGGTGGCCCTTTTGTCCTTTGCATATTCATGTCAGATAGAGGGAAAAAGTAGTTAAATGCTGGTTGAACTAAAGGCAATTTTCCCAGGTGGCAGTCTTGACACAATAGGAATCCATCCTTAACAGATTTAAATTTCATCCTACGGTATAGTTTGTCTAGTAAGATCAGAAGGTACCCAAGCCAAGAGACACAATCAGCACACAGCAAAAACATCAGCAATAGCCACTGGACTTTTGCTTGTTAAGTTCTTTCCTTAGTATATGGAAAGCTCAGGAGGCCATAGAGTGCACTAAGACAAACAGACATTGTCCTCATCTTCAAATAACTTACAGCAAGCTTTGACAATTTCATTTTCTTGACAGGGTACACAAATGCTTCATAAACAGCTGGTAAATCAAATCTAACCAATAGCTACTCTCGTGGACCAGAATTAGCTATTAACTATAGATTACTAATAGAATATCTGGCAAATTGATCTATTTAATTATGAAATAGAGAGCTACCAGATTTGGAATAATTTACCCTAAAACTTCAGGCAGTTTAAGTCTAAAAGAAAAATAGGAAGAGTCCAAGATCTGAAGAGGACCAACATTTTAATTCATTGGAGATCAAATGCAAAGATTCAGCCTGACCCATATGGAAACAGGCTGGCAAGGAGATATTGGCACATCCTTGAGTGGACACTTCTTTTGTCTCCAGAGAAACAAGCATGTTCCTGTCTACTTTGCCAGCAGCTGTACCCTGTGAATTTCCTAATAAATCTGAAGTCACCTCTACCCAGACCTATAACTTAGAGCTTGTAAATGAATTCTCAAATTTAATTTATTAAAACCTCACTTCTTTTTTCCCTTTTATTGAAAATAGATTTTTTTTTTACTTAATAGATCCTGATTACCATTTTCCTATAGAGTTAGATTTTTTTCAAAACCTACTTTAATAAGGGTTCTTAAATGTATAAACCTTTCTTCTATCCCACTGACCAAAGATAGGGGAGAAAGATAGTTAATAGGACAAGGGGGATGGAGACCTGTTTAGAAGTAGTTCTTTGGGGTGATTCCAGTCTTTGTTGTCAGGATACCAGCAGTCCAGTCCAAAAGACCAAACACGAATCAATAGCAGTGGCTATATCTAGAAGGAACTGTGAGGCTCCACAGAATTGGCACAAGACCAAGGAAACAGAAAGAAGCAGCCATAATACCAGAGAAGTTTTTTGATGCATTTCTGTGAAGTCATGACAAGTGAAGGTCAATGAAGACCAGCAGATATTTCAAGGTGAACCAATGCAAGAGCATCATCCACTGTCTGTTAGGTTCTACTCCCCACAAACATTACCTGCCCTCTTAAGTATCTGCCTCAACAAAACATCCTCTCATAAGACAGCTTTCAGAAAAACATCACATGACACAACTGAGTCTCCAAAGAAACTAGAAATTTCTACTTCCTTTCCTCCCCTACTCCTTCCAGTTACTACACACCTCTTCTCTCATCCATATCCATACCCTTTCTGTCTCTCTTTAGAAAAAAGCAGGCTTCTAAGGAATATTAATAAAATAAGATAAAACAAAATTAATACATCAGAATAGCATGAGACAAACAAAAGGATAAGAGCCCAAGAAAAGACACAAGAAAGAGATCTACACATAGAGACCCACTTGTTGGCATACTTCAAAATCCCACAAAAACATGAAGCTGGAAGCCATAATGTATAATCCAAATCTGTAGGGTAAAAAGAGAGGAAAAATATATAGATTAGATTAAATTAAAATATGATTAAAAAATCCTGGCACCACATTGTGAGCAAAGGAACTTCCAAAGATGTCTTCAAGTTTGTTTTCTGTTGTCCATCTACTGCTGAACATGCAGTCTACCCTTAAGAGTAGTTAATTTCCCCAGTGAATTTCCATTAGAGAAAATTATTTTCATTTGCAAATGGTTTTCAATTGGAGATAGCTCTGGGTTAGGGACTTCTCCTTTTTGCCCTAGGACCTCATCTGGTATAGACCCAAGCAGGCCTTGTGCATGCTGCCTCAGTATCTGTGAGTTCCTATGTACATTGATCATGTTGATTTAGATAGAGAGCTTCCTTCATCTCTGACTCTTAGATTCTGTCTGCCTCCTGAGCTGTGACAGGAGGGATTTGATGAGACATCCCGTTTAGGGCTGAGTGTTCTAAGGTCTCTCATTCTTTCTATATTGTCTGGCTGTGGGTCTCTCTGTATTTGTTCCCATCTGCTGCAGGAAGAAGCTTCTCTGATGATGGTTAAGCAAGGCACTGATCGATGAGTACAAAATAAAATGTCATTAGGAGTCATTTTATTGCTACGTTCTTTTGGTAGAACAATAGTATTTGGTTTAACCTTAAGTCCCTGGGATATCTCGTCTCTAAATCTTGGTTACCCAAGCAGTGTTGGGTACAGGTTCAATCTCTTGGAGTGGGTCTTCAGTCAGATATTGCTTGGTTACTCCCATAGCTTTGTGTCACCCATTTCAGTAGCATATCTTGCAGATAGGACACTATTGTTGATCAAAGGCTTTGTAGCTGGGTTGGTGTTTATGTTTCGTCTTTGGTAGTGTACAGAGTACTTTCCTGCACCAAATATGCTAGCACAACATGGTGAAGGCTCTATGAAGGCACCACCTTGACTTCTCCATGTTCAATGAGTAAAAACTCACTTATTTTTTACAATACCAAATTTTTGAATAATTACTAACTCTGTGAGTTATTTAATGCAGAGGGTTTTAGTGTAATTTCTGACTTCCCAAGGTTCTTGATTGATAGGAGCTATTGTAGGTTTAGTCTGTCAGGATGTTGTTTACTTGTCAAGTGACAAGAACAGAAGAAATCCTTACTGATGAAATTACTGGATGCCATTTAAGTAGGTAGAAATACATTAGGGCACTGAAGCCCAAAGGTGTTGGGCATTCATTAATGTACCTAAAATTTATGTTTAGAAATGGAAACTGCATGTGGGTAAACCTTTAAGTCTTCCATCTAGAAAGGCTGGCCAAAGGTAGTTCTATCTTCTTATCTCATATCAAAGAGAAAAGAGGTAGACTCAGGAACATAAGTACAACTTTGAAGGAAGCCACTCTCAGTATTTGCTTTCTAAACATTTTAGAACATTAAAGGCCTATTTAAAGCTTTGGGGTGAATATCCTTTAGAAGACCAGATAGTTATTAGTGCTTAAAAAAAATAAAATTCTTCTTTGGTGGCTAGAGATATGGCTCAGAGGTTAAGAGCACTGGCTGCTCTTCTAGAGGACTGGGGTTCTGTTCCCAGCAACCACATGGTAGCTCATCACTTCCAGCTTCAGGAGTTCTGACACCTTCACACAGATACACATGCAGGCAAAATGCCAATGCACATAAAACAAAAAAAAAATTATTTTTAAAAAGATTCTTCTTTATTTACTCAATTCATCTTCTCTAAATCGAGATTACAGCTTAGTCTAGCCACTAATACAAGCAAGTAATGAACTAGTTAGAAAAGCTACCATATGAGATTAATACCTGGGAAAGAAGCAGTATGCTTACACACTTGAATCAAGTACTTCCATCACTCAGGATATACAGTTTGCTGAAATGTGGCAAGTTCCTTACATTAATGTTCTTGGCACTTTATCTCTGTGCTTCTAGATAGACAAGAGTCCTCAGTGGAGGAGAATTGATCATTTAGCAGGAAGCCCAATCCCTTTCCATTTCTCAAAATAAGGACAGATAAGTTTTTAATCAGAACTTTCTCTTTTAAGCATCTCCTTCCACAGCCTTCAGTGACTGAAGCCCAGAGATTTGGATTAACTCCTGGGTCATGGGCTTTTTCTTTTAACGTGGTCTCTGACAGCTGGGATGTTATGATGTTTATGAGATCTTCCCTGTCAAAGAGATTATATAGCACCCTGAATGGCTTAGAGGACACATGCTGTGTAAATCTGAGAGCTGAGAAGTCAGGGACCTGAGGAGAAAGCATAATGCAGGATGAGTCTCCAACCTTCTTTCTGTCACCTCTGCTGGTTTCCTGGAAGGAAATTCTTTAAAAGTAAACTGGGAAGAATGGTACAGGGTCCAGAGCTCTTCTTCTACTTCCCTGGGCCTTTTATTGTACATGAACAAGCCTACCTGTGTGCAGCCTCTCACTATAAATACAGTACTACTGATGGTGTCAGAAAGGTGAGCCCTTCAAGGTAATTTTCAAAATAGGAGTTATAATCATTTATCTGTAGATGGTTGTATGTTAAATAGATGACTAAATTTATATTCAATAAGGCACTGAGAAGTGCCATTGGCAAAAGATATAGTTAAAATTGTGCCATCTCCATTCTCATTAAGATTTAAAAACCAGTATGTTATCTATAAGTTACATAAGTACATGGTAGAGTTTTGAAGGAGGAAATGGAAGAGGGAAATAGGGTAATTAAAATCTCAAAAGTGAAAGACAAAAATGTAAACAGCATTCAACACAAAAACAAAACTAATATGGCAATGATATAAGGAATACTTTAAAAAATGTTACTTATTAAGTGCTATAAAGTTCATGGAGGATAATTTTAGAATATTTAACTTCAAATGTACTACTAGAGATTTCCAACTTCAAGATGGCAGAGAGGAAGATTTTTTTTCTACCCTTTTTTGAATTCATAGAGATCACCCCAAATCAAGAACACTAATGAGCAACAGAATACAAATTTCACCACTGACAAATTAGAAAACTCACACACGGCCTGGTGAGATGGGCTTAGCAGGTAAGAGCATTAACTGCTCTTCCAAAGGTCCTGAGTTCGGATCCCAGCAACCACATGGTGGCTCACAACCACCCGTAATGAGATCAGATGCCCTCTTCTGGTGCTTCTGAAGACAGCTACAGTGAATTATGGCAGAGCCAGCGGGGCTGGCAGAGGTCCTGAGTCCAATTCCCAGCAGCCACACACATGATGGCTCATGGCCATCTGTACAGCTACTCATACACATAAAAAGTAAATAAAACAAATCTTTAAAAAAAGAAAAAGGAAAAAAAACTCACACATACAATGAATGAAGGAACTGAAATCATGTAGCAGAAAGGAGGAAGCCTGTATTGTTGGTTAAGCAGGATTTGTAAGGCACTAAATGGGATTAAGGAAGGGGACAAAAGGAGGAATAATTACAAGTCTACATTCCTAAGGAAAGAGAGCTATTGCCAGAGTTCCACACCATCCAGATCAGCAGGTTGACCATCCATTCTCGATCCTGTACCAAGAAGAGATTAAACCAGACTACCAGAATCAGGAACACCAATCCAGAGGAAGGCAGGTAACAGGGATCAAGCTAAAAAGAAATACTGTGTTAAGAGAACAGGGAGACCCATCCCTTCTCTCTGATTATGTAGACAATTAGAACTAACCACCACACAATACTTTGAAAGATCAATTTTTACTTAAAAGAATTTATCCTATAAATTCACAGTACTGTTGTGTGTTGGTCTCGTTAGCTATGTGAGCCCTCATCAGTCCAAGTAGTTGTATTGGTACCCAGCCTCCGCCACTCATTCTCAGATGTTCTACAGCTGCTTTGACACTGTTCCAAGGGAGTTGACAAACCTTAATGGAGCCTGTCTGACCCTCTAAGCCATCAGTTTTACTATCTGATGATCCTTTCCAGGAAAAGTTTCCTGTTTCTCTGGTCTGCCCTGGGGGATCTTGAATTTGAATGTTCATCACACTGAAGGACTTGTTAAAGCTCTGTCTACTGTCAGGGTTTCTGATTCAGTGCCCTAAGAAGGGTTCAAGAATTTGCATTTTGGGATTCTAATTAACACTCCTTAAACTGCCTTATATGAACACTTACCTGTTCAAAATCTGAGCTGTTGAACATCCTCAATCTAGACTCAGATGTAACCTGACTCGTACTTCTTTTTTCTTGATTGTTTGTTTTGAGACAATCTTAAGCAGTTCAGGGTGGCCTTGAACTCTGCATAATCAACCATGACATTGAATTTCTGATCTTCCTGTGTGTAACTACTCTGTGTTTACTCAGTTCTAAGGATCCAATCCAGATTTTCATGTATGCTAGGCAAGCATTCTAGCAACTGAGCTATCTCCTTAGAGCTGGACCACATGTGTACTAGGATATTGCTGTGCCCTCTATACACCAAGCATTTTGCTGAGCTCCAAGGCTGAGTTTTACTTTTCCTTTATCTTGTCAACTCTCTGTCTTACATTAAGCTATATGATCTTTCCTCCCAGGATTCTGGGGAGTGGTCCACACAATTTGGGAAGGAATGATGAGAATGGGGGCTTTGTGTTGCAGTTATACCATGTGGGGCTAAGTCAGTCATTTCTCTGAGCCCTGGTAACAACAGAATGCTCTCATTTTAGGCAGGTCAGTCTATCCATGTTATCATGTCATAAACTAGAGTTGTATTAAGTGTGGCTCTTGGTAACCAACCAACAGAATTGTTATATCAATGTAATTAAGTATTGATAACCCCTGCGGTAGGGACTAGAAGTTGCTATCAACAGAGAAAGAGGCTTTTGCCCACAAATAATTAACAAGCATTAATAAATCTCAGTCTCAGATGAAGAAAGGACATCTTTTCTGCATTAAGTAGCTACATTCAAACATAAATAATTGCTTTCATTTTGATAGAAGTAAGAATGTACAGGGAAGGTGAGTGGATGAATAGATCCAGACACCTGGACCAAACCCCTCCCAAATGTCTTCTTAGAACTGCTTCCCAATTTTTGAGTTATGGTCTCAGCTTCCAGTACCTTGCTAGCTTCTTTGTTCATCTGATATTCTAACACCTTCACTGCATTGCTGCAGGGTGGTGCAGGAGACTGGGAACACCTGCCCACACAAGAAGCCTTAAGGATAGCCGGGCGGTGGTGGCGCACGTCTTTGATCCCAGCACTTGGGAGGCAGAGGCAGGCGGATTTCTGAGTTCAAGGCCAGCCTGGTCTACAGAGTGAGTTCCAGGACAGCCAGGGCTATACAGAGAAACCCTGTCTTGAAAAACAAAAACAAAAAACAAAAAACAAAAAAAAAAAAAAGAAGCCTTAAGGAACTATTAGCAAGCTCCATGCAACAAAAAGCCATTATCTGCTAATGACCCTCGGCTCATGCAAGTCTGGTCTAGAAGTTGACACAGTATACTGTCCCCTGGAGCTGCCCTTTTCCCCACCAGTCCCAAAACTGGTGTTTACTGGCCTACTGATCTTGCACCTGATGTCCCTCTAACCTCCCTGCCACACTGTCCAGGGAGGTGAGCTTTCTCTCCATTTTTGCTTTTTTTAGCTGTTACTTCAAGGTCAATGAAACTCGCCCAGGCTATTCAACAGTATGCCATGCAGCTGATATACCTGACTCAAAGCATTGTGCCTACATGCGCCCCCTACCCCACTCCTCAGGGCACAGACTTGCCAATCCCAGTGTTTATGAACTCCCAGAAGTTCCCTGGGCCCCAAGCACAGAACTCAGGTGGACATCTTTGAGAGCTCTTGGAGATGGCAAGCAATTCAAAGCCAGCAGCAGGATCACTCTGGAGAAACAGGGATATCAATCGGTCCATGAGGATGTGGAGTCTGAAGAAGCAGCCTGATGAGAAAGCTCTGTGTCTTCCAAAGTTGCAGTGGACATGGCTTCACCCTGTGGAGGAAATAGCAAGGTTGTCATGACAAGGCCAGCATGCCCAACTGGGCATCTAATTAGCACTGTTTTTCTGTCTTTGGCAAAAGGGGATCTGAGACTGGATCTGATCTCTCCCTTCTCGTGTTTACTCTGGATCTCCTAGACACACAACTTCGCCGTACTTTGGTTACCCCCTTTCAGAAAATGAAGGAGGAATTTGCTTGGTGATCCCCAAGGCTCCTTTGAATGCTAAATTACTCTGATTCTCTTGAACTCAAGGGATGCCATTCTTTGTCCCTCTCTCCCTGCAGACACATATACTATCATGGAGAATGCAAACAATTTTTTAATATGAACCCAAGCAAAATGTAATAAAGAAGGTAAATTTGCTCCCCCACATTTACATAATGTATTCTCAAGCCAAGCAGAAATGGCATTTGTATTATTTGAGGTTTTGAATTAACTGCACCACCGCACCCCTGCATGTGTGCAGATAATTGGGAGTTGACTCTATAGGAAGAAGATACTCAATTGTCACATGTGTGGATCACATCACAATAGCATCAGAGTTTGGGCTAATATGATTATCTCAGTTGGCAGAACCGGAGGAAGAGCCTAAATCAGTTTTATAGAGAGGAAAATTTCTTTTTAGACGTTCCTAATTACATTTTTTATCAAAAGGAATAAAGGGGTGAGAAAGGTATGCTAGCCAAGCACCAACTTCTGGCCTCAATTTGCACATGTGAACATAGACACACACAGAAAATGCATGTTAACTGAATTAGGAACCCGTAGACACTTGCCATCCTAATTCCAGCTCATGATCAGAGCAACTCCAGACTGGGTATAAAGCAGCTGGTCACTTTACTGAGATGGCTGGCATTCGTATCACCTGTAGTGGGTGAGAGGTTGTGGGAATAAGGTCTATAGTTGGTGGCAGCATCGTGTCAGTCCCCAAACAGCCACACAACAGCTCAACATTGTCACACCAGGCAGCAGCTCATGGGGAAGCTGTGAAGTCAACTTTTGACACTGACGCTTTAGTAAAGCTTAAAAGACCCGGCACTGTCTGCGCAAGGATACAGGGAAATACGTGATTTGGAATGCAACCCTGAAGAAAGCCCAGAGCCTGAACAAAATGTTCTATTCACTCAGACTCAGGAACATGAACAGGTCCTTGTGGTGAAGGTCTCCAAGGTTGCTGAAGTAGAACCAAGAAGCTGTCTCAGCCTGGAAAGGGGTAGTTTTAGGACAAATACAACAAATTGCTACTCGACAAAGCAGGCAGTAAAGAAATGAAACATGTCACCCCTGAAGGCGACACAGACTGAAAATAGAAATAGGTTCAGAAATTGCTTTGGATAAATTCAAGACTTAGAAATCTACAACACAGGTTCACTTTGTAATAGAAAGCTAGGCGCCCTTGATATGTGACAGAGAATAGCTGCGCGTGCCTGCAAAGCATCCTGCTCGCCACCATTGCTACTGCAGTTGTTGGCTTTTGGAGTGTAAAGTACGTACAAAGAACTTTCCATGCATTATCATAATCAACCTTAACAAGCACACTGCATTATATGCAATTATTCCCATTTTAGAGAACAGGGAACAGTATTTACAAACCTGCAGCATTAGCTGTTCAGGTAACATGGTCTCACTTCCATATGATGTCATCCCACCCTCCCTTCCCCCACATTACCACTCCCCAACCCCTGGAGCAACCTGTTTGTAATAGTTCATTTTATTGATTTGACTGGATTTGGAATCACTACAGCAACACTTCTGGGTGTGTCTATGAAACACCAGCAAGATTAGCTGAAGAGAGAAGAATGTCCTTGAAGGTGGGCAGCAACATCGGTGGGATGGCTGGGATCCCAGACTGAATGTGAGCATTCCTCCTCTTGTTTTCTGATTGCATACACAATGTGACCAGCTGCCTTATTTTCCTCTTGTTGCCATCCATGAGTTTCCCTCCAAACTGGGCTGTTTACTTAGAATAAGTCAAATAAGCCCTTCCTTAAAGCCACCAATGTCAGCTATTTGTCACAACACCATGTAAAGGAACTAATACATCCCCTAAGATGTGCCAGTCACATCCTCTCAGAGTCATAAAATGTGAGGAAGTGTGAATGCTCGAAAGATCGTGTCCTCAGAGGAACTGGATCCCTTTCATATTGCTAGAGGAGACATAAAGTGGTGAGGTAGTGTGGGAAACGGTTCAGTGGTCCCTAAAAACGTTGCCCTCTGACCCTGCAGTTCTACAGCTAGACATATATCCCAGAAAACTGAAAACAGAGTCAAATACTCAGATACACTAACATTCATGGTGATAATATTCATAACTTCCCCAAGGTAACAATGGTTCAAAAGCAGACTGGAGAGATGGCTCAGTGGTTAAAAAGCACTTGCTACTCTTTCAGAAGATCTGGGTTAAATTCCCAGCACTCACCTGGCAGCCCACAACTATCTGTAACTCCAGTTCCAGGGGATCTGATGCCCTCTTCTGCACATCGTGGACCCCAGGCATGCCATGCTACACAGACACAGATACAGGCAAAACACCCACACATATAAATAAGTAGACATTTTAAAAGTGGCTCAAATGTCCACCCAGAGATGGATGCATAGACAAATTGTATTGTGTCTACACAATGCAATATTATTCAACTATAAAAAGGAATAATTTCAGATATATACTGTCTAGGCAATCAGATATGCCATGGGCAAGTCTTTTTTGTTTGTTTGTTTGTTTGTTTTGTTTTTAGTAGAGGAGCAAGTCTTGAAGACATTATACTAAGTGAAAAAAACCAGATACAAAAGGCAGTAATGGGATAATTCCAACCACATAAAATATTTACAATAGACAAATTGACTAGGACAGAGAGGGACTTTTCAGAAGCTGGAAAGGGTCATAGAGCATCACTGCCTACTACTGTTAGACTCTCTGGGCAGGATGATGATGACTTCACAAGAAAACAGGTGTGATGTAAACACAGCATTGTGAACGTAGCTCATGCCTCACTGACATTTAATATTATTATTAAATTATTAAAAATGTATACTTGCCACAATAAAAAAATTAAGTGTACAAACATGTGCATGTGCTCATGCATGTGCGCGCACACACACACACACACACACACACACACACACACACACACACACATGCTTCTGCTGGTCCCCCTGTCCTGGGCTGCTTAAACTTTTCGCTAAATGACTCAATACCCTGTTGCCATTTAACGAGCCAGATTTGTCGAAGTTAAAGTAACATGGGAAAGTTCGAGTTACATAGCAAACTTGCCTAGTCTCCCACAGCTTCTGGGCTTTCCCAACATGGCATAGAGACCACAGTATAGCTGCTAGTGTCCTCATGCTAATTGTGTTCCCCAAAGACCTGGTCACAGTGTCCCACAAGTAAGACACTTGGAAATATCAGAGGGAAGTGTACTGACCACGTAGAGGTTAGGAAGTGGCCTAGACTTCAAGCTGTTTTAGGTGTATTAAAAGCTACGTAAGAGAGAGAGAGAGAGAGAGAGAGAGAGAGAGAGA
>NW_022196903.1:28145000-28160678 GCF_008632895.1 Mastomys coucha
AGAGAGAGTATGTCTTTTCATTCAGGAACCCAGAACATTGGGGTGGGTAGCAAGAAATGTGCTGCTACCACCAGGATCAAACTGAGTAGATTAATTGGATGCAGCTACACCACACTCCATAACTTTAACCCTAGTGTGCCCGTGAACCAACAGAAAAGAAAGTATGGAGCATGTAAATGTTCCATCTAAATCGTCTAGGATGCAAACATCCTAATACCATATAAAGGAATTCATTCATCCATCCAACCAGGCTAGATGATCAGACAACAGCTAATAACTCCATACATTATCCCACTGTGTGGAATAATGAGAGAAGGAAAGGAAGCAAAGGAAAAGAGAGTCCACACTCCATAACCGCTCCATCCACTAAGTGAAAAGTACTCTGCTGGTTAACACTGATTGGCTGTCAACTCGGCACAAACTAGAATCACGTCAGAGACAAGCCTCTGGGCTCGCTTAGACCGAAGGTTAGATTAACAATGATGTGACATACAATGCTATTTGTGTGGCTCCATTCTTTGGCCATGACTCTGGACTGAATTGAAAGGAGAAGGCGAGCTGGGCACCAGTGTCTCCAGCACTCCCTGTTTCCTGACTTTGGATGCTGTGTGACCAGCTGCCTTAGGTTCCTGTCACCTTGACTCCCCTAGACTAGACCTTCTAACAGTAAACAAAGCCTTTCTCCCTTAAGTTGGTTTCTGTCAGGGTATTTTATTACAGCCCTGGAAAAAGTACCTGATATATTCATTACCATGTAGATAAAATGTCGAAAAAGTGGACTGGCACCAGTTTTGCAAGCTAAAGCCTCTGAGGGAAAGGGAATTGAATGAAAAGGAAAATCCATGTGTTAGAGATTGGCTTAAGCAATGAGGAAGAGTTCATTTTGGTGGACAGTCTGGGTCTGATAGAAAAGATCATTTCTACTTGGCTTTTCAGCTCAGCAATTTGAATTACTGTCACCAAATCCAAGATTGAACCCTTTCTGTTGTTTGCAATGCCCAAGTCCTCCCACTTACTGCCAGACTCCTCCCACCTACTACCTGATTCCTCCCACCTACACCCTGGACTCCTCTCACCTACTCCCTGACTCTGCCCATCTACTACCCAACTCTTCCCACCTACTGCCTCACACCCTCTACAACATTCCTGGTTATGTTAAGCCACTTGTCATTAGTTCATTAGGTTTTATGTGAAATACTTGATCCGGTTAGGAGTGGAGTTCACACAGTATGCAGATTAAAATCAAAATCAAAACAAAAAAACCTGCCTTTAGTTAAGTCCCACACTAGTTTTTATGGTCGGAAGTCTGACTAACACGGATACACAGATCCTGGCAAGATGAGTCATCCAGAATCTCACTCCTTAGTCAATAAAGAGAAGTTATCACAACTGGTGAAGGTACCCCATCATTATGTGTCATCCTAAAGCTCTGACTCTACTCTCAGTTGTCACTTTGAGTAAGCCCGGTTCATCAGCTCAAACCATCCAGCAGACAGCTGAGTTAACCTCCAAAGTATGTCTTGAACATAGCCTCCTATGCTCTGCCCTTGTATTTGGGCCAGGAGAGGAGAAACAACCCGGAGTCCTGACCTACAGATCTGTGAGTTATAAAAGGTTCCCCAAAGTCATCTACCTTGGCTCTCCATATGTGGCATGGCTCTCCTCCAATTATGAGTAGCAACAATTGGAGCTATCAAAATACAATGAGTGATTGCTGCACTAGGAAAGAGAGAGGATTTTGAGGGGAAAAAATCTGTTAAAAGTGAAGTAGCTTTTTTTTTTCTTGCCATGAAGATGTCAATGTAGTACAATCGTCATATGGAATTATAATTAGCAGAGTTAAAAGATAAGGGCCACTGAGCTAAGGACATGCAGTACTCATGCTGGGAAGATAAAACCAGTGCTGATAGCAGGTACCAGTTACTTTCTCCTGTTCCTTCTAGTCATTTGATTTATGGTATAATAAATGAAAAAATGCATCATGAATGTCCAGCTCAGGTGAGCGAGCAGAGCCCAAATCAAGGAAGACATAACCAGCACCCCGTGTCCCTGCTTTCATGTTTCTTACCTCTATAGGGAGCTCTTCTTGCCCTTAATACCATTGGATGGTTGGCCTGACTTTGTACCTATGGAATTGTATGGTGCCTATAATTTCAACTTTCTATTGGCTTAGTTGTGAGGTTCTTCTACATTGCTCATTCATTGTTTGCATCTCACACAAATCTCACGTGTATATGTAGCATAGTTTATAATTATCTGTTCTGCCACTGATAAATGTTTACTCTCTATTCAGTTTTGGGTTATTATCAATGAACATGCTTACTTCAATCTGATCACACACACACACACACAAACACACACACACACACACACACACACACACACACACACACACATTTTCATTGGGTCTGCACCTGTAGTGCAGTTGCTGGGTCAGAGCACAACCAACCTCTGGGTTGGCAAGCAGATTTTCTAAATAGTTACATCATAAATTCTTATGTTGGAAAAGAAAGTATTTTTTAACATAGTATCAGCTTGCTGATAGATGTAGCCTCCTTGGCATTTAAAAGAAAGAAAGAAAGAGGGAAAGAAAGAAAGGAAGAGAGAAAGAAAGAAAGAAAGAAAGAAAGAAAGAAAGAAAGAAAGAAAGAAGCTGTGTGTCTGTGTGTCTCTCTGTATGTGTGTCTCTGTGTGTGTGTGCATGTATCTGTGTATGTCTATGTATGTGTGTCTGTGTGTGTGTATGTGTGTGTCTCTGTGTGTATCTATGTGCATCTGAATGTGTCTCTGTGTGTATCTATGTGCATCTGTATGTGTGTCTGCATGTATGTCTGTGCATGCATGTGTGTTTATATGTGTCTGTGCGTGCATGCGTATGTGTCTATATGTGTGTGTGTTTGTGTCTGTGTGTCTCTCTGTGTGTCTATGTGTGTGTGTGCATGTGTCTGTATATGTCTATGTGTGTGTGTTTGTGTGTGCATGTGTGTGTGTCTTTGTGTGTGTGTGTGTGTCTCTCTCTCTCTGTATTCTATGATACTAGCTTTCTCAAAAGCTAGGAGTAACTTGAGACAACCATTTTCTCTTGTCCCTTTGCCTCACACTTCTCTGCCCTCTTCCCTCTCTCTTTAAAATTTATTGAAGGCTTATTTGTGTGCTAACAGCTTCAATTCTGCAGCAACATCAAACGGCCCTTACAGTGAAGTCACAGCCATTCTTGTTCCTTATTATTTGGAGTACTCCACTAAGGGAATAGTTTTTAATTTCATTGCTGGAAGTTTCCTTAGCTTCTGATTTCCTGAGGGGATTGTGAGTTAAGCAAGAAAAAAAAATTTTAGTTCTCCTTCTCTCCTTCATCTCGGTGTGTCTGAGGGCTGATCTACATCATTGAAGTTTGCTATTAATGCTAAGTTAGTTAATTATGGAAAGCACAGAGTCTACATGCTGTGATGATTGAAGAGAAAAAGAATAGCCCATCAGTCAGAGATGCTTCTAAATGATTTTGCCGTGATCTAGGGATATTGAAATTGATGGGTCTCAGCCCATCAACCGACCAAACACAGATGGCATGCATCTTTCACTGAAACACAGGGACCAGTGTTTAAACAGGCTGAAGCACACAGACTTTTGTCTGGGCCCACCAAGTTACCCTCCCACAGAGAATTATTTCCAGGTTTCTCTCTCCTGCTTCCCACATCTCTCATTAGAACGAGTCTTTCCACATCCACTACTTTGTCTATGGTATGCTCTATCTTGTCAGGAGAGTCCTGCTGTTGACAACTTTGATTTTGAAACATAAGGCCTCAGAGCCTGAGTTAGTGCATTACCCAGCCTCTGCCTCCACATCAGGCCACTAGAGGAGCCCAGCCATTATCTGATAAACATTAGGATACCAGAGAATTTTAAAGCAGGGGCTGCTGCTGTCTCTATGAGGCAAATCACTTTCCAGTGGCTGGAAAGTACTTCTGAGGTAGGGGGCTGGAAACAGGTTCAGAGCTCCAGCCTCCTTGAGCTCTATAGAAATAGGGCAGGGAGCTGCTGTGAATTGTTAGCCATGACTATCAGCAAGCCCTGAAATCACTGGAGAAGATGGACAACCCACTCTACAAAAGACCCTGTAATTGCCAATCCCCTCCTTATGGTTCAAATCTGAAGTGTCCCTCACAGGCTCATGCTTTGAGCATTTGGTTGCCAGCATTGAGCACTATTTTGAAGGCTCTGGAGCCCTTAGGAGGTGGAACCTTGCTGGCAGAAGTAGCTGTCTAGGGGCAGGTGTTTGAAGTTTGGCCAGGCCCTACTTTCTGTGTATTCTTTCAGGTCCCTGTCAAGTGAATAGACATGTCCTCCAAGGACAGACCCAGTGTACCGTGCCTGCCCCACCATGATGGGCTAAACCACCCAGGAAACCATGAGCCAAAATATAATCTTTCCTGCAGGAAGTCACCGTTACTGTCAGGTATTTTTGTCTCAGGGAAGTTGAAAATAGCCACAACAACCCTATCTTCCCTCCCTCCTCCTTCAGTTACTTCTCTCTCTCTTCCATGCAAATGAGCACATGTGCACCTCCTTTAATTCCACAAGATGTCTCGGTCTGAACTCAACGCTGCCACAGAGAGAGATTTATCATCCTAAATGCCAGCAGTCCAGCAGTACGGAAGCTCATAATGGTCACTTTCCAATCAGAAAACCACTTTCAGGGTCTCTTTACCAACCTGCTCCGAGCACTCCCGTCCATCTTGAAGCATGTCTTTGACTCTGTCTGTGTAGCACTTTGTCTCCTTAATAAGAACTTTGGCACCCCTGAGCAGCTAATTTTTCCAGCCTGACCTCTTCCAGCAACGGGTCTGTCTTAAAATTACTGCACATCATTTTCTCTGAGCAGAACTGAATAGTAAAGAACACAGGGATGATGGTATTTCATCTGCAAAGACAGAGTGTTAAAATGTTCTACGGTTGTACACGAAGCAAATGTCTTTCCCCTCGCACCTCTGTGAAGCCCCGAGCTGTGTCTAACAGGCTTTCAGTGCCACGTTTAGCACATATTTACACCCTCACAGCTCTTAGACGGGAACCTCATCTCGTCTCAAAACAAAGTCAGCCGGATTGGACCACCTTATCCGTCTGAACCTATTAAATCTTATTTATTTCCCAGATGCTCAGGTTTCTCAGGTAATGGTTATTTATGTAGGAATTTGGCAAATGTCAGGCAAACTTAGTGATGCTTGTCTGGCTCCTATTTGCATCCAGACGGTGTGTGGCTTTCCCCATCTTTTGTCCTGAGACTATCTTATTTGAGTTGTTTAAAATATCAAGGCCACGAGTGTCTGGTTTGTAGCGACATAAGGAGACTGAATTCCATCTTGAGTGCTTCAGAAAATAAGAATGTTAGTTACATCGACACTATAAACTGTTTGTTCCACAAACTCAGGATGCAAATACATTCACAGTGGGTTTTTGTTTTGTTTTGTTTGTTTTGTTTAAATGTGTCTTGTCACTATTTGTCCCATACCAGAAGTTTCCTATATATCTATTGGCAGAAGTCAACCCTAGTACCTTGGACTGTTAATGTTTGCCAAAGGCTTACTTCCTAGGGCGAGTGTTGACAATCTGACAGCAGTCCTTCCACAGAAACACTTTACAACGTGCCAGTGCCTGGGAGCCAGGGCGAAGGTGTTTTCTCTGTTTTCTTTTTATATACACAAAGTATTTGATCCAACAAATACAGAGGAAACATATTCCAGAGTAGATCACATGTCAAGCACAAAACAAATCTTTACAAACTTAAGAGGACTGAAATGGGAGCTGCAGAGATGGCTCAGTGGTTAGGAGCCCATGCTGTGCCTGCAGAGTACCCAGGTTCAGTTCCCAGCCTCCATGAGAAGCACGTGTGACTCCAGCTCCAAGGAATCCATAGCCCTCTTCTGGCCACTGCAGGCACTGCACTCACAGGCACCTCAGACACATGCATATATGCATAATCAAAAAGAAAAAGAAAATCTTTAAAAAGAAGAGATTGAAGTTGTAATGATTGTGATGATATAAAAACTAGAAATAAAAATCAGCAATTTCATAAAACTGACAAACATGAAAATTAAACAATATTCTTCTCAAGAACCAGTGGAAACACGGAGAGGTAAAAAGAGAAATTAAAAGAGAGCTGGGCCCCCTAGAGTCCCTCTCTTGTTCCTTCTCCTGTGTTTCCCTTTCAGGACAGTCTTGTATTTGTATCAATTGTCAATGCTTTCCTCAGAGACCAACTTTGTTCCAAAATAGTATCTCATAGTCACAGGTACCCTGTCTTTTAAATCTGCAGGTAATCTATAGAGCATCTGAGGGGGTGAGCCACAGTATTACAGAATATGTAAGCATTTTCTTATTTTTGACCTCAATATTGAGGGTTTAGCCTTTCTGTGATACTTTGGGGTTTTCTTCACTCTTACACTTGCTTCAAAAATGAGTGTGTGTAAGTGATGTACCCAGAGTACAAAGTAGTGATGGTAGATGACGACCACGAATGCTTAACATCTGTGGAGAGACTACTTCTATCTAAGAGTCACTTGAGCAGGTGTCCTGAAGCCTGCCAGGCAGTGGTGATGCCACTATGGGTCTCCTGATGACGCCGGGTCTGCTCATAGACCCAATCCCTCTGTCCCTACTCCTAACACAAAGTCAAATGGAATGCCAGGCACAGTCAACCAAAGTGCCAATCCAACCTCTGATGAGCTCAGTTTACAGTCATTTCATCAAGAGTGGCTCTCTGTAGAGAGAAAGGCACGGTGGTCAGAATGAGAATGCCCTCCATAGGCTATTATTTTTGAATGCTTGGTCCCTGGTGGAACTTTTTGGGAAGGATTAGGCTTGGGCTTTGGGGTTTCAAAATGGGAATGGCCCATGTCATACCCAATTAGCTCTTCCTGCCCCATGATGTGAGCTCTCAGCTATTACTCCAATGCCGTGCCTGCTTGCTGCCATGTTCATGGAATCTAACCCTTTAAAACTGTGTGCTCAAATGAAATGATTTCTTTTATTAGTTGCCTTGGTCATGACATTTTATGATAGCAGTACAAAAGTGAGAAGTTTTAACACCCAGGCTCTGCTCCAAACAGTTCCATTGTTCCACCCAAGCTGTTCATGCTATGTTCAGGCAACCAACCCAGGTTGTATCCTCAATTGAAATGGTGTTCCTCAAGGACCCTTATGGCCCATCCTGTATCTGCCCTTGGACTAGAGGGCAGTCTCTAGATTAGAGGGCGATAAACTCAGAGGTAGGCACTCCCTAGTAGCCTGGGATGCATCTGTCTTATGACTTTCTGTCCTTTTCCCAGTCCTCTCAGAAAGGAAGGGGATGGGATGCATAGTAGTTTTTACAAATGGCTCTTCTCTCTCTCCTTTTTTTCTTTCTCTTTTATTTTTTTATTTTTGTTTTTTTGTTTGTTTTTGGTTTTTAGAGACAAAGTTTCTCTGCATCGCCCTGGCAGTCCTGGAACTCACTCTGTAGACCAGGCTGGCCTCAAACTCAGAAATCTGCCTGCCTCTGCCTCTCAAGTGCTGGGATTAAAGGCATGCGCCACCACTGCCCAGCCTTTCTCTTCTTTCTGATAAAGTAGGCAGTCACCTTCCTAGTTGGCAATAGGCATGGCCCACATCTGTTCCCCACACCTAGCCACCACTAGGCCCCAAATCTTGCTAAATGAAGACTAAAATGGCTCTTACATCCTCAAAAATGATAGTAACATGCTTTGACAGATATCATTTATGTTGTATTTGTATTCATTCTGTGTTGTGGCTGTAATAAATTTCTCACTGGATCAAAGGGCTTTGACAAACACCAAGAATCTGGAGCCAAGGGCTGATGAGATGGTCCAGTTGGTAACATGCTTGGTGCCAAGCCTGAATTTGATCCCTAGGACCTGCTGTGGAAGGAGAGAGGACCAACTCACAAAAGGTGTCCTCTGACCTACTCTTGTCCCATGACCCCTTCCTCGATCCTCTCTAATTGGCACCTGTCATCCATCTGTAATCACATATTCTGCTCTGAGCCCTTGAACTCTTCTAAGGATCCCTGTTTACACAAGCCACACTCATCCACTCCTAGATAACTCAAGGTATACAGCCGAAGTAAAATCAAAACAGCCTCTTACTGTCATTTCTACTACCAAAGAAGAGAATGTATGGGCTAAGGCTGTGTTCAGTGTGAAAGCCAATGTTCATATGTGGCTTCTGAATACTTGACATGTAACAAGTCCAAACAGTAAGCATAGAATTTATAACAGCTTTTGGTATGTCATACAAAAAGAATGAGAAGTATCCCATTAGTGATCTTAAAAATATTGATTACATGCTGGCATAAGAATATTTTAGATATTCAATAACATAATTGATTTGAATTTACATCATTCTTTAAAAATGTGACTGCTAGAAAAATTTGGGATTTTATTTAGAAATATACACACATACATACACACATACATGCCATATATATATACATACATGCATATATGTGTATATATGTGTATATATGTGTATGTGTATATACATATATATATGTGTGTATGTGTATATATGTGTATGTGTATATACATATATATATATATCGAGCATGTATATACATTGAGCAGTATTACATATTTAGTGAATGACAAATCTGTCTTCTCCCTCTTCCAATGGCTTGTGTCGTCCAACTCATGGAATAGTCAAAAAATTATGGAGTTTGAAGTCTGGTTTCAAATTCTGACTCTCCCACATAGAAGGCATGCATGCTAATGTCTGTAAGCCTAACTTGTCAGATCATGAAAAGCAGATAACAAGACTCGGGTTGTAGTCCAACTGGGATATGAAATAGATAACCTGTACAGAGGGAGCGCGAGGATCGATATTGTCTTTTCTTAACTACCGTTTTTCTTTAAAACACCCACCACATATAAATAGATGAATAATAACTTCAAATGGTGCCATTTACAAAAAAAGTTACAGTTATAGAAAATGTTTCCCATTTATCTTAGAGCAAGAAAACCTACATTTATAACCCAGGTTTACAGTGCTAAGTAAAGGCAAGTGCCTCTTGATGGTAGTTCTCTGTAATAACTGGTTAATTCCCACTGTGAATATAGGAGGAATATAGCCTACAGACACCAAGAAGGAATCTAGACTCTTCTGGAACCATCTGTACTAATGAGAAAATCCCCAGAGGCTGGGTGTGTTTATCTTAATCCATCAGAAGCTGGTATTTAGTGAAGATGAAGTCTGCGGCTTGTGACATGGAGCCAGGTGTGATGCTTTGCTTCGGAAATGGACAACACTTGACTTACTGCTGCTTGGGAAAAATGTTTTTCATAGGAAATACAAGAATTCCCTAGCAAAATAAGTCTAGAAAACTCCAGTTGAGTATAATATTCCTCTGCCGTTGCTAATGTACATTATGACTCACGAGGAGCCAGGGTGCATATTTCCCAAAGTTATTTGGCTAACGAATTGCTTTCCTCTCATATTGATTGATTGAATGATTGAATGAATGATTCATTTACTGTATATTTATGTGTGGTATGGGAGGGGTGCATGCCACTGTGCACATGTGGAGATCAGAGGACAATTTATCAGTTCTCTTCTTCAACTATGTGGGTTCTGGGAATAAAGCACAAGTAATCAAGCTTGGCAACAAGTACTTTGTCCACTGAGCCATCCTACTGGCCCAGAAAAATATTTTTTCTTTTAGCTAAACCTGGAAATGTCATGAAATTCATATAATCTGAGTTAACACATTTCAAGGAGTGATGTTGTATTTAAATGGAGTCTCTCCTCTCTCTGTCTCTCTCTGTCTCTCTCTGTCTCTCTGTCTCTCTCTGTCTCTGTCTCTCTGTCTCTCTCTCTCCCTCTCTCTCTCTCCCATGCTCCATCCCTCCCTCCCTCCCTCCATCCACCTACCTCATGACTCTCTCTATTCCCAGGTCAAAACATCTTCAGATTTCTTCTTGTAGTCTGTACAGACCTTCAGTTCTGGTGCTCGTGTTACACTCAAATCACAGGACAGTATCACCATTGATTAATTTTAACTTCTAAATCCTAAAACTAAAATGAATGACAGCAAGGCTGTATTCTTTTCCCGACCTCCTTTCTGTTTAGTTATTTTGTTATAAAATAAGCAAATCCTCAGGGGAGAAATAACTGGACACAAACTCTCACTGTTTGTACCCTGCTGTCATTTGTCTTTGTTGAGTTGAAGTCTGATGCCACCCTTACATTATTAGCACCATAGAATGGAATAGAATCAAGAGGTTCTCTGCCTTCTTCATGGCAATTTTAAAATCCTTTCTCATTCGTCAGAACTCATGCCAAAGATATTGGCACAAATGCATTTTAAGATAAGCTGGGTGGATCTCTGTTCCCATGGCGAACAGAAAGATAAACATCATTTTTTTTTTGATAGAGGAAATCTTGTTCTTTGTAGTCACATTCTATAAAGAAAACAGTCCCATTGATTATTATCAAAAAGAAAACCCTAGGATCAACTGTGCTAAATTCAAAACAGTCACCAGGGGCATCTGCTTCAGCTCCAGCTTTCATACTAAACAACCTTCATTTAAAAAAATTAAATTGTGTGTGTGTGTGTGTGTGTGTGTGTTCCATTTGCATAGCATAGTACTTACATGGGGGCCAGGGAACAACCTTGGGAAGTCCACTTGCTCCTTCTACCATGCCAGTCAGAGGTCAAACACAGGTGGTCATTCTTGGTAGCAAGCACCTTTACCCACTGAACCATCTCTCCAGCCCACAACTTTCCCCCCACCCAATGTAATATTTTTATTGATTATTTGGGAATTTTACATAACGCACTCTGATCACACTCACTTCCCTGTTGTCTAAGGTCTACCCCCAACCCTTGTGAACCCTATCCCCAAATAAAAAGAAGAAACAAACAAACAAACAAACAAACAAAACACGATTCGTATTGGGTCCACTTTGTTACCCATAAATCCTGGAGAATGGTCAGACTCTGAGTGGCCAGCTTCTTAAAGAAAACGGTCCTTCCCCACCACCACCCAGCCAGAAACAATCAATTGTGGAGAGCTGCACTTCAGGATCTTTATCACAATTCTAAAGAGTTTTCTTCCATGTCTTCCTGTCTCAGTTGCTCCTTTGGGGGAGTGGCAGGGGGTAGGGGTCATCCTAGAAGCCTTGTATGGCTCTTTCTCAACTGTGAGAGAGTCCATAACTTTTAAACTTCATTTGAAGATTACAAGATTGTATTTAGCTGGAGCTTCTTTCTGAGGAAAGGTTGGACCCAAAACCAGCCTAGGGTTCAAATGGAGGAAAAACATCTGTTGAGGCAAGAATATAAACAGCCCCTCCATTTATAGTAAGGTCTCAACTGGTCCAAGAGCATACAGTTGCTGGAGCCCATTCATCACCCATCGACAATGTGGAAGGTCTAAGTTTTAGTTTTCAGCTTCCCTGCTTTTTATCATCTGGTCCTTATTGGCCAGAGGCAACTAATGATGAGAAGAATTTTGAGAGAAGCATGGCTAAAGAGGAATTTCTCTAGTCTACATCCTATTCCCATAATAAGTCAAAAGAGAACACACAACACACTGCACACTACCCCAAAGAAACCGTAACACACCACAGAACACACAACACACTGCACACTACCCCAAAGAAACCGTAACACACTACAGTTTGGCAGTCCTCCTTTGGTATTCATATCTGAGAAAGCTGCATGTAAAAACATCCCCACACATTTCAAATAAACTGAAGATATAAATGTTCCATATTAGCTGGGTATCTCCATGACAGATAAACTCATTTTAAAACCCAATAACAACAAAAAAGTCCCTTAAGTTGATATAATTAATTCCTCAGGTAATGAAGACAATAACCATTATAGTCATCCTATCTCTGCTCCTTATCTCAGCTTTAAGGATGCTTGGAGCTATGTTTTGGAATCAATTGCAGTAATTTTATTAAGCGTAAGTTTTCATGACAAAGCTATAATCCACCTAGTGGCTGGTTCTTACTTTCATTGCTATCTTCTTACTATTTTGTCTGTATTTCAGTCTTTGTTGTAAATCATTTAAAATCCTCTGGGAAAATAGATAAACCAAAATAATAAGTAAAGCACACATAATTTTTATATTGCCTTTTCAGGAATCTGATGATGTGTAGTTAGAGGTGAGGAGTTGAAGAGCTGCTGCAGACAAAGAGAAGGGTGAATAGAAATAAACAAAGAGAAGAATGAATAGAAATAGACAAATGGAAAAATGAATAGAAATAGATAAATGGAAGAACGAATAAGGCAAAGGCTGCTTGCTCTTCTACTGGGAGGAGAAGCAGCAGGAAGTGGTCCAATCTGGGCAAACCACTTACTTCTGAAATTTATTACAATTTTATCCCTGTGCCATGGTGTGCTGTGAGGACAGAGACAACTTTAGGAGTTTCTCTCCTTACACTGTGTGAGTTCTGGGAATCAAACTCACATTAGGCTTGGAAGAAAACACCTTTACACTTTACTGAGCCATCTTAACCAGCACAGACTGTGTGTGTGTGTGTGCGTGCGTGTGTGTGCGTGTGTGTGTGTGTGTGTGTGTGTGTGTGTGTGTGTGTATGTGTGTATCTGCTTATGTGTCCATGTGCTCGTGTGTGTATGGGTGCTTGTGTACATGTAGAGGGCAGAGAACAGCCTTGAAAGCCAATGCTCAGGAACCGGCTACCTTGATTGCTGAGTCAGAGTTTCTTGTTAACCAGAAGCTTGAAAAGTAGGGTAGGCTGGGTGCTTGGTGAACTTCTGAGACTGGCCCATCTCCACACCCCTTACCTAGAATCACAGAGCATACCTCCAGGCTCTCCTGAAACCTATTATTTCTTAGAAGTGAACTCAAGTCTTCATGCCTACAAGGCAAGTACTTTACTACTGACCTGGCTCCCTTATAGTTTTTATCTATTTGTTTTGTTTTTAATAAAGAAATATTTATTTATTTTTGTTTTATGCAGAGGAGCATTTTGCCAGAAGGTATGTACGTGTATCATATGCATGCCTGATGCTCCAGGAAGTCAGAAGAAGGTATTGGATTCCCTGGACCTCCTGGAATTGGAATTACAGAAATTTGTGAGCCATCGTGTGGTTGTTGGGAATTGAACTCAGGTCCACTGCAAGCGCAGCCAGTGCCTTGGGCCATCTCTCCAGCCACTGTTAACACCTGAACAGATATTGATTTTAACTTGAGACCAAGGGAAGAGACGAATTCTCTCTCCACGTACAGCTTTAAAACTATGTGTGTGCGCTGCCTGCTCCCTTGCTTTGCTTGGCAAAACATAATATTTCTTTTCTCTTTCCTCATATTCTCCCCACCCCCCGATTTCTTTCTGGTCTTGTCATCACTAATGCTCGAGGGACCATGAGCACAGGTGTGCTCAGTAGACACTCTCTCTTCAGCCCATCAGTCTCTGCACTGCCTCTGTGCCCAAGTGCCTCTCTCTGACTTGTGATTCCCAGGCCGCAGTGAGCTGGCTGGATGGCAAGTGTCTCTGATGTCCCTTATCCCACTTCAGCTGCAGAGCTGGGCTGGTGCCAGTTGACAAAGTGGATGTCAGGCTCAGCTGCTTCACCGTATAGATGATCCTTTTTAAATAAAATCTGTCGGGTAAACAGCACAAGGCTCTCTGGGGCGGTGATGGGGGCAGATCTGACTAGGAGAGAAAAATCACATCCTAGTCAGAGGGGAAATTCATACGGCAGCTTCAGACTTCACTAATTATATAAAAGAGATCTCAGAGACAAGTTTTGGGGAAACAATTACAGTAAAGTTTTAAAGAGATGTTTGGATAACAAGCCAAATGACTTTGCAATACAGTCATAATATTATGGTACAGAAATGGTACCCACGGTAATCACATCCAGGGGATATTAAGTGACAGTCTGTGAGGCGCCTTGAAATTGAATGCAGCATTATGTAGGGCTGTGAAAATGTTCATTCTCCTGGAAAAGGGATTCATGTTTTCATCAAATTTCCCAAGAGAGCACCACCAACAATAACAAAAAAAAAAAACCTAGTGAGGTCCAGAACCCCTCACAGATCTAAGCCAGTTTCTTCAAGACCATCCAATCATAGCTAACTCAAGTCCTGTGATAACACTCAGATGCCAGGGGAGGGATTAGAAAAGATCATTCAGAAGAAAAAAAAATTTCCATAAGAAAAAAAAAATGAGATTTTCCATGAAAATCCTAAAAACACTCCCAAAAGGACAAAGAAGGCTGGAATACCACACAGTCTTTCGATTCAAATATTTTAGGCAAAATCTCTTTGGTGACCAATTGTGTGTTAAGGGCAGTAATTTTCTCCAGGGTTATGGTACCATTTATGCTAAAGAAACCTGTATGGGGGAGATCCTGGTATCAGCAGGTAGCAGACGCCTGCGTTCTTTTGAATTCTCCACCCCACCTAGAAAGTGAGGAGGACACAACACTCTGGGTAATAGGTTTCAAAGTTCTCATAGCACCAGCCAGTGGCTCTTCACCATCACAGCTGTCTCTTTCCAGTGTCACATCCCTAGACCAAGTCATCATCCTCTCCCTCCACTTCCGAAAGCTATTCTTCATTCACAATTCTTGGGTTTCTCCTCGCCTTATTCTCCGCTGCATCTGTGAGCTGCTTTTTCATAGCAAGTTCTCTGCCCCCACACATAAGTTCTATTTCCTACATCCAGCAGATTAAGCTCCAACTCTATTGCTGCCCCCTCCTCCACTCTCTTGTCTTATTGTCTCTCCACCCACCTGTCCCAGTAGCACCTTGACTAATCCACTTTTCACTCTCTGCTTCCAGGCTACCAACACTTTTCCCCTTGTGCTGGCTGTCCATCTGACCTCTATTCACAGAACACTGGCATGAGATTCATTACCTTTGTACACCTGCCACAGGTTTCCTTTTTTCCTTCCTACACAGCATAAGAGTTATCTTTCTTTCTGGCTAGGATAATCTTGCCTTTGTTCTGGGTCTATTCTCAGCACCTGGCTGGGGAGTCTCCCTCTATTAACTGTGCTTTCTCTGCCAGCATCATCTTCCTCCTATATTTGATCCCTTCAATACATTTCTCTACTCTTCCTCAGACACGGTGATAATCCAATAGTCCAGCTTAGCTCCCATCCAAGTGGGATGGCCTGATACTCAGTGCCCCTTAATGCATAATCATAGCTTGACAGAAATACATTTGTGGTGTCTTGAAAGAAACAAATGATCTGAAAATTAACCCGTAAAAACAGTCCCATAACCCCAGACCATGGAATGATCTGCTGGATGGCTATCTAAGATTCTTCAGAGGATTTAATGCGCACAAGAGACAAGGGAGCACTGGTGAAAACTAAAGACTCTGAATTGTCAAATACAGTATGTCAACCCTGATTGGCTCTTGTCTCAAAGAAAAAGTAGTTATAAAACATGGTTATGCTATCTGGTGAAATCAATTCAATTCATATTGATTGCCTTACATCAGAAACAGGATGCTCTTGCCACTGGGGAACTAGTGGGCAAAGTGCTTGCCATGCATGCATGAGGACCTGAGTTCAATTCTTGGCACAGTTGTCATGCACCTTTAATCCTAGCACTGGAGAGGCAGGGGCAGGTAGATTCCTGGGTCTCTGAAGCCAGGTAGCTGACCCTGCTTGACAAGTTCTAGGCCAGAGAGCTATTCCAT
>NW_022196903.1:28160688-28190054 GCF_008632895.1 Mastomys coucha
GGCAATAGTGCCTGAAGATTACCAAGGTTGTTCTCTGGTCTCCAGGTCTATGTTTATATATCCACATACATGCACCCACATATATACAAAAGTGTGCACACACATCGGGACAGAGAGAGGGGGAGGAGGATGCTCTTGCTCTTGAGAGACATGTGCTCATATGAGGTGTGAGGTTCTGAGTGGTCCTGCTTTGGATGTTCTGGGGAAAGTGTCTCTCTAGGTGGTGAGCATACTGAGTGAGAGTCATGTTAGGATCCATCATTCAAAGTTTTCTGTGGATACGGACATTTTCAGAAAACAGAAATAAAATTCTCTGCTTCATGCACACTCTATTTTTAAACCTCACTCCCCAGGCAAACATTTGATAGATTGTCTAAATGTGTTATCTTCACTCTCAATTCCTATTCACTTTTCCTTACAATGGACCCTGGCTTCTTCACGTTCTGCTGAAATTACACTCACTGAGGTCAACCATAACAACCTTGTTGGGAAAACCGCGTTTGTGGGAACCAGTCTCTTTGATCTGTCTTCTGGGTTATGAAATTGCTCTTCAGCTGTGTCCAATTTAACGCTAAATGTATCCAATGAGTCTAATATTTCAGCTAAGTCTTAGCTTCAAGAAATTCTGTTCTCATTTCTAGAAGTTTGGTCTGGACTGGTGCTTTTTCTCATCTACTGTTCTCTGAGGCATCTTTTTATGGATAGGGACATTATAGTCTTACTTTTTAAGGTATCATTATAGATTTATGGAAGGCATTGATACACAAAACTTACATTTATAAAATATATAGCCTGAAAAAGTTAACAGATGTTAACATCCATGGAAACGTCCCCATGATCCAGATAATGAGCATACCCTTTAGTTTCCAAAGGTTCCCTGTATCCCTTTCTAGTTCCTCTCTTATGCATATTATACCCACAAGTTCCCAGGCAGCAACCTGTCTGCTTCCTGTAACTATAGCGAATTAAGTTTTTAAAATTTATTTATTTATTTTAAAATTTTATTTATTTATATGTGTGTGCCTGTGTGTATGTGCGTGTGTGTGTGCATTCGTGTGTATGTGGGTGCTGGCAGAGGCTGCTGAATCCCCTAGAGTTGGGGTTGCAGGTAGTTAACAAATATGGGTTCTAGGAGCTAAACTCTGGTCCCCTGCAACAGCAACAAGGACTCTTAACCACTGAGTTACCTCTCCAGTCCATAAAAATTTAGATGATAAAGTCATCAGCAGATGTATCTTTTTGGTGACTTTCACTTAGCACACTAATTTTAAAGTCCATTATTGCACAAAACCATAGTTTAGAAACATTCCTTGAATAGTTGTGCTAGAATTTATTTATTTAACCTTTTATTGATTCTTTGTGTGTTTCACATTTGTACCTCAATCTCATCTTCCCACCCCTTCATACCCACCTCCTCTGTTGCAACCTTCCCCCAAAAGATAAAAAGAAAAAAAAATCTCATGGAAGCTGTGGTGAGCCACAGTGTGTTTCAGAGTACACCCTTTTATCCACACTGCTTTGCTTGCAAATGTTCCTTGCAATTGGTCTGATCCAAGGCCTCTGACAACTGCTACACCATCAGTACTGTATCCTCACTTGGACTCCTCTTGGATACCCTGTTGTGGCCCTGTGTCTTGGAGAACCTGTAGCTTTGGATCTGTAGGACTGGTTCCTTTCACATGCTCCTACTGTTAATAGATGGGGTAGATGTTTGAGGCCAACTCAAAGTGCTGGATCTGAGTTGAGGAGTAGCTGAGCCCATCAATCTACCAGCTTTCTCGCACTCACATCACCAGTATGAGCTCTTCAGCACTGCCTCAGTAGAACACTCAATGCCCCAGCTGGCAATGGGCAGAGGCCACTTTTCTCCTTTTATTCCCTCAAGGCCAGCTTGCCTGCATCTACTAGGATGGGTCAGCTATGCAAGGAGGGTCAGCTTTCTTGTGCTGCCCAGGGGAGGTACAGGGCCTGCTCTCTTGAGTGAGGCAGCAGGTGAGGGTCAGGAACAGCTCTCTTGCTCCTATGACTTCAGGGCCAGTGCTCCTGCCTGCCACAGGTGGTGAGGGACAAAGTGGGAGGAGGGCATCTCTCCCTTGCCCACACCACTGCATGGTAGACAAGTAGTAGGCCAGCTCTCCTGCTCTCCCAGGATGCCCAGCCAAGTAGTGGGGCTGGCTCTGTACAGTCCTCACATATTAATGAGACCCCAGACATTCACACAGACCAGGGATATCGCCTAGCCTTTGGTGGTAACATACCCCCTCTGCTGCAGGGCTACAGACCCAGATGTGGCCCTTGGCAGCAGCATGGACCAAGATCTCACCATGGCCTTAGGTGGCATCAGGCTGTTCCTCACTATCCTTGAGTCTCCAGTTCACTTCTCTTAATTGTGCTCACTTCTCTTTACATCCTTGTTTCTCTTTCTCTTCCACCTCTCCACCACTTACTTGCTCATCTTAGTGGCACCCCGGGCTTCTCAGTGTCTGGGGTCATCTCAGGAGTGCTATGCCCTGCCCTGCCCATGCTGTGTGGCACCAGGTAGAGGTTGTCTCAGGGGTGTTCTACCAGCCTGGCATCAGGGTGGGTATTGTTTTGGGCATGAGCTCTCCCTTAATTTGAGTTCCCAGGGATCACTATATACATACAGTCTTTAAGCACTATAGTGAATTGGTATTCCCCTCACCTTCTCCGACCCCTAGGGTACTGCAACAGGCACAGCAGCCAACCAATCTTGCATCCCTCAGTGGATCTCAACAGGCAGCATTGCTCCCCTGTGCAACACCCCAACACATGTTGTTTCCCTTCTCCCACTAGAATTTTATTTAATCATGTACTTTGATGAATGAATTTACTATTCAGGTTGGGACTATTACAAACAAGTGGTTGTGTGTGTGTGTGTGTGTGTGTGTGTGTTTGCTATACACATTTGTGAGAACTCAGTGAACCATATATACACAGTTTTAAGTATAATGCATAAATATATAAAAATAATATATAAAAATGCATTTCATTTTTCTTTAGTAAATACCTAGCAGCTGACAGATGGATCATATTGTAAGTGCATGTTAAACTCTTTAAGAAATGCTAAGATCTTTTCCAAAGGCATTATTACTACTTTATGTTAACCTCAGAAGGGTAAGTAGCACATAGGAGTTACAGTTTCTCTGCAACCCTCTTCAACAATTGTGTGGTAGAACTCTGAGTCATAAACATTCCACTATGTGTGTGGTCTCCTAATGATTATCGACACTACACATCTTACTTCACATGATTATTTACCTATATATCTTCTCTGGTGAAGTGACTTCTCAAGTTTTTTGACCATTTTAAAGTATAATCAGCTTCTTAGTATTGAGTTTTAAGAAATCCTTTAAAATGTTTTTTAAATTATTTGTGTGTGTGTGTGTGTGTGTGTGTGTGTGTGTGTACAGGTGAATGTGCAGGATAAAACATGCATGTAGGGGTCAGAGAAAAACATGGAAGAGTCAGTTCTCTCTAGGAACCATGTAAGTTCTGGGGATCAAACTCATGTTTTCAGTCTTAGCAGCAAGCATTTTTACACATTAAGCCTAAACCACAGCCCTCAACCTTCTATTTTTATGGAACCCAATATATCTACCCATTTTATTCCCATTTACTGATTTTTTAATAGAAAGCTTATTTGTTTGGAATGCTGAGAACTGAAGTCATGTTAGTTGTGTCCACCACTGAATAGTCTTGACTTTTTCTTTTGCTCACTGTAGGGTGATTTTGTATGTTTTGTATTGAATCTAAGAATTCTCTAAGGTCACTGGCTCTTTCTTCTATGCTTACTTCAAGTATTGTTGCATTTTTGAGTTTTCTAATCAGATCTAAAATCCACTTTGTTCATTTTTATGTAATATATCAACGGTTTTGTATATATTATCCCATTAGTCCTGAATCACGTGTTGAAAATTTGTATTTATTCAATTATATATCTTTATACCTTTGTGGAAACTCAGTGAACCATACCTGTATGCGGGTATTTTTAGACTTTTTCTTCTGTTCCCTTGATTTAGTTTGTACCTTTATTTCTAATGCTATGCTGTTTTAATTGCTGCATCTTTATAATAAATCTTGAAATTGGATAGCACAAGACAAATATTGGGCCTCTTACCTCTTTTTTGCATTAAAAATTAATTATTTTATTTATTTTCATGTGTATAGGTGTTTTGCCTACACATCTGTCTATGTGCCATGTGCATGCCTAGTGCTCAAGGAGGCCAGAAGAGTGAGTCTTGTCACCTGAAACTGGAGTTACAGACAGCTGTAAGCCACCATGTAGGTGATGGAAATGGAGCCTCTCTTTTCTGCAAGAGCGAAGAGTGCTCTCAACTGCTGAGCCATCTCTCTAATTCCTATTTCTGGACTTCTAAAAGAATCTCATCCACTGTGCATGCCAGAAAACAGAGCATCATCCTGGAATCCTGGACTTCTCATTTCTCAATGTCTGATAGTATTCTCCAACCTTCCTATGGCTACTGTCATCAGGATGCGGTGGCGCACGCCTTTAATCCTAGCACTTGGGAGGCAGAGGCAGGTGGATTTCTGAGTTCAAGGCCAGCCTGGTCTACAGAGTGAGTTCCAGGACAGCCAGGACTACACAGAGAAACCCTGTCTCGAAAAAAAAAGAAAGAAAGAAAGAAAAAGAAAAAAAAAAAACAAAAACCAAAAACTATGGCTACTGTCTATCTGTCTGTCTGTCTTTCTGTCTGTCTGTCTACCTACCTACCTATCATCTCTATATCCCTATCTTGCTAATGTGGAAGGAGATCTTCTCTGCTCTGCTATTATTTTATACCAACTCCTTTGTATGGAGCTAAATAAATAATTTCTCAGAGGACACATTAATGAATGGATTAACTTAACATGAGATTTCTCGAAAGCTAGTCTATTGACTGGTTCCCTTCATCCATGACACAGCCAGTATACTTTCAGCAATGCAACTGGAGTAACGTTCCAAGGGAGTCTGGGCTGGGCAAGTGCATCCTTTTTAAACCTCTTCAACATCCCCTCACCACCAGACTTCTCACATTGATTCCCATCCCTTTCCTCCTTCTGGACTGTACTCACTTCACCACAGTGTCTTCATGTCCACATCAATGTTTGAGCCCACCTCCTGTCATCCACACCCTTTACCAACTTGAACCAACGTTTTGCCGCTATTGTTCTCCTTTTCCCTTCCAACAGATTACTTTTTAGTTGTGTTTTATGCTTCTTTTGAGGTGTTTTCCCTAAATCTACAGTATCTCAGTTAAATATTTTTATATTTTTCTCAGAACACCAGATATTGCATGCTTTAATCAGTACCCATAGAAAGATCTGAGGAAGCAGGAAACTGGACCATGTTGTTCACCATTGTCTATTGGAACATGGTCTGGACATACTTTAACCACTATGATTTGAACTATGACTCTGAATTGCAAAACAACATTGTTTCAAACTCATTGTTCTATAGTCATATTAAAAACTCTTTAGAAGACATCATTAATTTGAAAGAGAGCAAGAAGGAGATATGGGAAGGTCTGAAGAAATTAAACCTAAGGCAGAAATGGTGTGATTATATTATTCCAAAATAAAACAAAATAGTTAAATAAAAAAATATATGAACTTGAAAAAAACCCTTTCAAACAGTTTGACTTAACATGTTTGAAAATTTTTCATTTTCTATGAAGACACTTTTAATGATATCAAATGCTAAGCTTCAGTGAGTACAGAACCATTTGGAGAACTTGGAGTTTCAGACTCAGAACCCTGTTTCAAGATTTCTTAATTCAGTATATCTGAGAATAGGGCAAGACAGCTACAATTTTTACAAGCATTGTATTTATCAAGGTAACTATAATGAATAACCACCAAACTTGAGATTGCTAACACAACACAAGGTTCACATCTTGTTTGTATCCTTGTCCAAGTAGAATAATAGCTTTCTTTGCAGAGATTAAAGGACTTGCTCTGTCCAACTTCTGAGTTCTATCATCTTTTAGGAACATGAAACCCTTCATGGAAAAACCTTGTCTTTAGCTAAGCAATACAAGATGATTGAGAAAGAAATGGATCTAGTATTTGAGGAGTTTGGGTGGATTTACAGGCAGGCAATGAAGGCAGTAACCCAAGCGTGCCCCAAGCTGCCTTTCTAACAACAGCTGGGAAGCAGCTTGGAGTCTCATGACAGAAGAGACATGGCTCTTGGTGAGCGATGACATTTCCTGTTTCTGGTGCCCTGTGCTTCAGACACACTAACCTATGGCCAGGAGCTTAAAAATCCCTAGAGTTTGATAAAACTCTGTTAATTTTATATGATTTCTAAGCATTATATTTAAATTTAATTTTAAGATATTTCAGATTTTTTTATTCCTTAGCTCTTATTTTAAAGTCAGTTAAATACATAAAGCTGAAGATGTATCTCCATTTCTAAAGGATTTGCTTTGCTTGCATGAAGCCCTGGGTTTTGTTCTCCAACATCACAAGAAATGGAGGTGATGGCAGATGCCAGCACACTGGAACAGGCAGCACAAAGATCAGAAGTTCAGTGTCACTCCCCTCTACATAGAAAGCCCAAACCTGGGGTATCTGATACCAATACCGTGACTAAAAAGAGAAAAGGAAATCAAACCAAAACAACAACAGACAAACAAAAACAAAACAAAAAAACCAGAGGAGAGGAACAAGGGATGTTAAATGGGACCTCTCTTGCTGTGTGGGCAATCTTAGGGTGAAAAGCCGTTTTCACTTTCACCTAAGGGATCCTTTCAGTGAGTCCCATTTCCCCAGCTTCCGCTGAGTTAAATGTGTGTAACTTTCAGGTCTTATCATTGATTCTTTTCACGCAGCAGGGGAAGGAGGGTGAGTCCAGGTAAAGCACTTCAGCTCTTCAGAAGGAAAAAAAAAAAAGGGCCTCTTGGTAATTAATTCTATTTCTAGCCCTCGCTCCACTCGGGTGGCTTTACATCTTTGCATTTTATTTTTTCTTTTATGTGAGAGCTCACTCCAAGTCATAACCATTTGATCAATATTTTATTTTGCAGGTAAATGATTTTCTTCAGTAACTTCTCAGCAACTTACAACTTTTATTAACTGCTTTCTTAAGCAGGCTGCTTTCCGAGGAAGACTGCATGAGAGAGTAGTTCGCAAAGATTTTAACTTGTAAAAGAATGCTAATAAAACTATTATGTGCAAATTACCTGCACAATCCACATTTGGAATAACATTTTATCACCTCAAGAACAACTATTTAAAAGAGGTTTTTTTTTTTTTTTAAAGACTCCCACTCCTTCTTTTTTCTTGACTCAAGGGCTTAGGGGCTGTTTAGGATGTAGGTGATTTTGGTGTGGGGAGTGGTCCAGGGAGATGCTACTTCAGCTTTGAACATTCATAATCTACCTCCACCTTCTCCCCACTGCCCTGACCTGGGAAAGAGCCCTGTAGGCAACTGTAGACAACACCTGGTTGCTAAGCATTCTAAGTTGCTGAAGAAGCATTGAAGTGAGGAGAGGAGAAACTATTTGAATCCTTCTGTCTAAGCTCCCAACCAATTCATTCTACCGCCATATTTCCAATTCCCATTAATAGAGTAAGCACCTCTCAGTCCATCCCACCACTGCTGGGCTTTCCCATTGTGTGGGCCAGAATATTCTACACCAAACTATACATTTTGGAGAAGTATTAGGTTGAAGAAATCATACCAAATCTGGAAAGTCTCTTTGAGTTCACATTTTTAAAAAGTGTGAGGTGAGAGAAGGATGAGGGTGTTGTTGGCAAGAAGCTCCATGTCTACTTATTAAAAGAATCCTGCTCGCTTCCAGACCTTTCTCAAATGGCCAGGGGAAAGGGTGAGAAGAGGCTCAGCTTCCTTTTGAAGAAGCAAATGTTAGCTCTTCTAATGCAATCTAAAGTTCAAAGGATAAGCAGGTGGAGCACATCTGAGACACAGTGGCATGGGTTTTGTACACAATTCCAGGAATGAAAAACTCCCTTAAGCCCTTGAGAGGGCAAGAGCCAGAGGAGCTGTTGCCTGCTATTCTTTCTCTCTTGCTACTTGACTTGCTTTCTGGTGGCTGTTCTAATTACCAGAAGATAATGTACCAGTTTAATAACCTTTCCGCAGTTTGAACTCTTTGGACCATACTGGGTGGGTGTTTGAGGTTTTGTGTTCCCATCCTGGCTGCATAGAATGCATTTTGTGAGTAGTTTGGTGGTTTCTATACAGAATCATGGAAATGGTTGTGATCTGGGCACTCCTATCCCCTAGTTATCACAGACCCCAAGCTCTAGAAGGCTAATTGCCTTCTGGCTATGTGTTCTCAAGGAAGAACAATGTTTGGGCTCCTTGATCCTCCCCATTTGACAGACAGTAGCATCTTCTTATTCACTTCTAGCTGCGTCTCTGAGACACAATGGTGAAGGTTGGAGTGAACAGGTCTTCCTTTATAAGCCCCTAGTCATCAGGGAAGGCTTCAGCTATAGCAACAACCAATGACCCTTTCATTGGCTTCAGCTGTATGGTTTGCATATTCTAGTACAATTCCACTATGGCATGTTTTACACCAGAGACAAGGTGGAGGCTGCCCTATCAGGCTGATTCTGCCAACATCAAGCAGGGTAATGCTTGTGTTGAGTATGGTGTGGAGTCCATTGGTATCTTCACAGCCTTGGATAAACCTTAAACTCATTTGAAGGATTAAGGCAGAAGGACCATCATCTCTGTCCAATTGGTTAATGTTTCAGTGAAAGATGTATATTATGAGACACATGGTATCTCACTAAGAAGCAATGACTTCCGCACCACCAACTTAGTCTCCACATCCTGAAGAGACTCATGACTGCAGTTAATGGATGATAATAACTTTCACCAATAAATCTCTGAATTGCCCCTCTAGGAATGGCATGATGGCTATAGTCCCAATCAAAGCATTATCCCTGCATCTACTGATGTTACTAAAGCTATAGGTTGCATAAAAGTTTCACTGACATGGCCCTCTATGTCCCCACCTATCATATGCCAAATTTGGTAGCACATACAAAATTTGACTTGCTTCTTGTAGGAAAGTGTCAATTTTAATGATATCATGCAGGCAGTAAAGTGGGCATTAAAAAGGTACCTGAGGGCTATCCTGGAGTACATTCAGGACAAAGTTATTGCTTCAGACTTTAACAGTGACACTCATACTTCCACTCTCAGGGTTCTTACTGACATTGCCCCCAATCATCTGCTTATCAAGCTAAATGTCTGTTCTTTATCAAGTTAACTGTCATACCATTTCCTGGTATGACAGTTGATCTGACTATAGTAAACAAGGTAGTCCACATGACCATATAGCCTCCAAGGAGTCCTTGTTACCCACCCACCCTAACAAAACCACCAGAGGAAGAACAAGGCTCTCCAATGCTGGGAGTCCTTGCACCAACTCGGTGCTCAAATGCATTGACAATCTCCCTCTTACCATTTCCACTTCAGAAATGGGGGGCTTTAGAGAACCCTATTTGTCACAAAAGAAAAATAAATTTAACCAATAATGGTTTTGCAAATGGAAGACAAGAGAACATGAGGCTTTTAATATCTCATAGTAAGAATATGACATATAATCTCATTAAACCTAGATGACTTTTACATTAGAATGGGAAGTAGCTAATACAAATGCTGTGTCTCATGGAACATAAGGGGTAATTATAACATATGAATATAACATACCATGAATGTAACTGTTCATCGTATTCATCACAATAATAGCTACTTTAAAAATCTGTTGCTTGATGGACTGGAACTATGGCTCAGCAGTTAAGAGCACATGTTGCTCTTGTAGAGGATCACAAGTTAGTTCTTAGCACCCACATGGTGTCTCACAACTATCTGTAACTTCAGCTCTAAGGAGATCTGAAGCCTCTGGCCTCCTTGGGCACCTGCACACATTTGCACATCCTCTACCACACAAACACACATAGCCATAATTTAAAAAAGTAAAAATAAATCTCTGAGATGATCTACTATTTGAGCTCACATGTGCAATTGAAGCACCCAGGAGGTAGGAGGATCACTGAAGCTGGAGGGCCAGCTAGCCTGGCAAACACAGAAGTCAACTGCTGAGGACTGACACCTCAGGTTGTCTTCTAACTTCCACACATACATGAGTACAGTTTCATTCACACATATGCACACATGCACACATGCACGCATGCACATATTGCACACAAACACAGAAAGAAGAAAATTAAAGTATTTATAAATGTTAAATTTTAATTTATTTGTATTAATTAACATGATAATCAATTAATAATTAATAATATACAATAATTAGCTCCTAAATATTAAACAATCTTTAATGATTCTTGGCTTTAAAAATGTATCAACACTGAAATTACTAATTGGTAAGAAAGTGGCCACAAGTAGTCTCAGTAGTCAAAACCTGTCAGGCATAGCAAAGGAGAATGTCTAGCCTTAAATATATCAATTAGAAAATAAAAAAGAATAAAAATGAATGGCCTAGGGGCTGGAGAGATGGCTCAGTGTTTAAGGGCTCTGCTTGTTCTTTCAAAGGACTCAGGTTCAATTCCCAACACTCACATGGAGGCTCACAATTGTCTCTAACTTTCAGGAGATCAGACAACTTCTTCTGACCTCCATAGACACCAGGCACACATGTGATACACAGACATGCATGAAAGAAAACTACTAATATGTATAAAATAAAAACAATAAATTTTTAAAAATCACAGATCTTAAAAAAAATAATCAAACTAGTTATTCAGTACAGAGAACTTAGATAGAACAAAAAAGTGGAGACAAACTAGGAAAATAAATGTAGAAATTTGATGAAAATATGACTTGACCAATAGAAATAGAAACAATTATTTTTGAAAGAATAAAATAAACATAAATACCATTAAATAAACAAAATCTTGGAAATTCTTATAAACCTATAAGAGAAAAAAAAAATAGGCGCTAAGGATATCGCTCAGTTGGCAGAATACTTGTCTAGAAAGGTATGAAGCCCTGGATTCAATTCCCAAAATCCAAAAAAATCAGGTGCATTGGCATCCACTCTGATATCAACACTCAGAAGACAGAGTCAGGATAATAAGAAGTTGAAGATTATCCTTGGTTATATATTGAGATCCAAGTTGCTCTGGGATACTCTAGACCATGGTGGGGAAGGGGACACACAGGGAGGGGTAAACTTTAAAGAAAAACAATGGGCAAACTAAAGTTTTAGCAATAGCGTTCAAAATCAAAATAGATTGTATAAATTTTACAGCATTATATTTAAAAATATTGATTAAATTGATTACTTTACAGGAAAGTATAAATCTTTCCTATTGACTTGAGTAGAGAGAAAAGGTGAAAAACTGAATAATTCAATACATATAAAAATAATTTAACAGGCAATCAAATATCTATTGTTTAAAAGCTACAGTCACAGACAATTTATGGGTAATGCTCTGTCAAACATTCAAGAAACAGATAATTCTGACTTCATATAAATTACTTCAGAAGTAGAGGAAAGACAGAAAGCCTCCCAACTTGTTACACAGACACAGATAGAACAAGAAAAATTGCACAGCCAGGAGGGCAAATGACTATCCTGAATAATACATTACCAAGTAAATGTCCACACCCACAGACAAGATTTGGTCCCGAGGATGTAGGAGGAGGCAACACTTGGAGACCTTTTCTTGTAATTCTCTGCATTAGCAAATGAGCAAATTGAAGTTGACATTGATTTATGCTTTTAAAAGTCTGCTCAAATTCAACCCTTGCTTCTGATTAACATATAAAACCCCTCATGCTAAAATAGAAAAGAAAAATATACCCTTAATGTGCCAAAGAATGACTGCCATAAATTTAGCATGAACAACGGAGCTTTGGGGGACACTACAAGCATCCCACAGTATGAAAACAAGCATCAACTCACTCAACATTCTGCTAGAACTGGAAGCTTAAAGAAAATGTATTTATGTGGAATTGATGGGTCATAGGGTATGCTCATTTTTAAATTTTTATTTTATTTGTTCTCTGACAATTTCAAATGTGTTACAATAAAATGCCTCTTGACTGTACCCACTCCTGACTTCTTCCAAGCTTCATGTCATCTTTTGTTGGAGGGGAGGGGGCTAATCAATTTAGTCCAACTAGTGCTGCCTGCTTGAGTGTTGAAGGCACTGTTGGCTGGATCTTGTACATGTCTTGTGCAGGTAACTGGCTGCGTGAATTCACATGTGCAGTGGCCATGTCACAGCCTTGAGGCACTTCCCAATCTTCTAGCTTTTGTATTCTTTCCACTTCTTCCACAATGTTCTCCAAGCCTTGCATGGAAGGGCAATGTTGATGTAGATGTTCCACTTAGGACTAAGCACTCAGTATTTATTCTCATTACATTAGCCACCATGAGTCTCTTCATTAACTGATGCTCACTACAGAAAATTTTCTCTGGCCAAGATTGAGAGCAGTACTGTTGTACAAACATTTAGAAGGTAGTTTTTCAACACATCCACTTTGCAAAACAACAGATTTAGGTTCCCCATTAGTTCCAGAACTTTCCAAGTCAGAGGGTAAGTTCATTGTGTTCTCATTTCATGACTGCACTAAACTCTAATTTTTTTATTTTTTATTTATTTTTTTGGTATTAGGAAAACACAAACACTGTTCATTACTGATCCAGTAGATATATCATTATTCGTGTTCTGCCTGTAGTTTGAAGTATACTAGAATTTCCTTTCCTAGTAGTATTTGAACTTAAGCTGTCCTGTGAACACCCAGAGAACTGGAAAATGTCATTGAAAAGACTTTACCGTACAGTAAAACTTGTCCAAAAAATGATCCATTTGAATTTCCCAAGAAAATGCTTTTCTTGGAGCCTCCCTGTTGCACTCCAGTCAGGACTCTCTCTGGTGTGATTTCACTAGACAATGATCTCATGGTCAGCCTGCAGTGAACGTCTGGATCTTACACAGGGGTGGGAACAGGTGTCGCCATAACCTTTTAAGTTGTCTCCCTGTTTTCATCATTTGTGTCTTTCTCTGCCTTCCAGAGAATATGGTGCTTCCAATGCTTGGCCTTTGTAAGCTTTTTCCAACTCATTTATCACTTATCACACACGTTTCTAAAAGTGTTGCTTGAGGTTATAAATGACAAGGTGGTGTGTGTGCTTCTCTGTTGTGCTTCCTGTTTTGGCGCAATTCCCAAGAGGAGAAAGGTGGGTGTGCTATCCAGGGTCCTAAGAGGAAGTGTTTTAACTTAGGATGATTTGGGGAACTTTCATTGAACAGACTGGCTATTTACAAGGGTCTGAGCTGAACCTAGGGAACCATGGATGCTTCTGAAGTGCCAGGGCTTTAGCAAGATGTTATTTGCTGTACTATGAGCTAGAAAGAAAAAAAAGGGAGGTCCTGGGATCTGGGAGAGATGAGCAGAGAAAGCCATCTTGAGAGGGAGCCAGAAACATGAGATGGCTCCAGAAGGAATCTGTGGTGGATCACCTTATTCAACCTCTCTCTGCTATCCTGGGAGTCAGGCCAGTGCCACCACAAGTGAGACTCAACCATCAGGGGACCAAGGACCCCACTGATGGCTCTATACATACATTCTTCTATAGTTTAGATGTGGTTTGAGCTGCAGAACTTCGTATTCTAGGAACTTGAATCCAATATATGTATTGGAGTAGTAGAAACTTTAGGAGTAGTAGAAACAGAGCCTTATGGCAGATGATTTGATCATGAGGGCATTACCTGCTAAAGAGGATATGTAGAGTTGTTTAGGAGTGGGTTGAGGTCTCTTACATGACTAGACTGGGTTTCTTAGGAACAGATTGTTATGAAGCTGGGCTACACAAGCACTGGCCCATCCCATTTTTTTTGAGTTTCTACCATATTAGGATGTCACCAGAGGACCCTTGCCAGGATGTATACATGGACCTCCAGCCACCAGAATTATCAACTAAAGGTATCTCTTTACTTGGTAACCTATCAAGCATCAGCTATTGTTATAATAACAGAAAACAGATTAAGACACATTCTCCAGGAGGTAGGAAGCTGGGCAGAAGGAGCAGTTCTGGATTGTGAAACAGAAAATATCTGGTACCAGGGTAGAAACTTCTTCCACAACAATATTAAAACTCAAAGTTTGGACCACTGGCTTTAAATGTTATCTCTCATTTGACACCTAAATTAATGTTATTAAGTCCTAAATTTATACCTCAGGCCAGACTCCTGAAAATATGAATTTGTAGCTTAAACTGCCTACTTAATTGCTTCACTTGAATGACTGACATTTCAAACATAAAGTGTTTAAGACATAATTCTTGATGTTTTTAACCTCCAAATGTGTTCCTCTTCAGCCTTTCTAGAAGTAGCAAAAGCACTGCCGGCTTCCCCATTGTTCAAGTTAAAAGTTAACAAAAATCACCATTGATTTCTTTTCTTTTTCTGTCACTCCTTACTTATAATAGCCTCAAAATACATCTTCGATCATTCTCTCTGTTTTCTTTTGTCATGTTTGTGTGAGTTTGTATAGGTGGAAGGAGAGGGAGAGGAAGGAAAGGAGAGAGAAAGAATAGAGAAACCAAGATATTCTGGAGCCCAGGAATCAACCCACTACCATTATTGCTATCTAGACTTGACAACTGACCCAATGAGATCCAGTGTCAATAATTTTACTGAGAAGGGGCCTAGAGGGCAGCAAGCAGAGGGAAAGAAAAGACAGTTATGGACCTTGGTTCAGCACATTCTTTTGGTACTTTGAGTGTGTCGAAAGCAGTCTTTGAGACAAGGGTTTTAAGTGCAAGCAGCATTATAGAAGGGCAGAAATCTTTATCAAGGGCATGGGGAAAATGCCAGCAAAGTGTGCAAGTCCATGCTAACTCCAACTTGGGTGACCAAAGAGGACCTCATCTAGAAGTTCAGGAACATAAACAGAATATACACCTGAGTCAAGACAGTCAAATGCAACACCATTGTTCAAAGACTGGTCTCAAAGGTCAATTAAAAACAGACAAAACATGGCTGGCGAGATGGCTCTGTGGTTAAGAGCACAGGCTGCTCTTCCAGAGGTCCTAAGTTCAATTCCCAGTGACCACATGTTGGCTTACAACCATCTGGAATGGAATCTGATGACCTCTTCTGATGTGCATGAAGACAGCAATGCCTAAAATAAGTAAATACATCTTAAAACACACACACACACACACACACACACACACACACACACACACACACACACATACAAAATAGATAAAACGTAAGGGCAGATACATTTGAATTTTTATGATGAGTCAAAGAGTGACAACTAGTGTCCACAGGGACACGAGAGCACAAAGGGTAGTCAGAATTTTAGTCTTGAAATTCTAGGGTTTCACTCTTTATTCCTTAAAACAGTGGAAATCAAGGTTTTAACATGGAGATCTCCTTTGGCTCACATTTTTTATTTTTAATGTTTTCTCTGCCTATGGTGCAGGAAGCAAATGGTGGACAAGTGGGAGTTGAGATGGTGAAAATGGGAAGAGGCTTTCTATGTGCAATTGGGTAAATGAAGGTGAGCAGGACATGGGGTGCTCTAGCAACCAAGCACAATGGCACATGCTTGTAATCCCAGGCTGGAAAGGCATAGAGGCATCCTAGCCCACTAGGTGAGCTCCAGGCCAATGAGTCTGTCTCAAAAAAAGAAAAATGTAGATGTTGTCTGAGGGATGACAATCAAGACTGACCTCTGGCTTCTACACATACATATGTACTCACACAAATACATTTATCCATTTCTCTCTGTGTCTCACTCTCGGTCTCTCTGTCTCTCTCTTCCTCTCTCTCTCTCTCTCTCTCTCTCTCTCTCTCTCTCTCTCTCTCTCTCTCTCTCTCTTTGCTTGCCTCTCTGTGTGTCCTTCTCTGTCTCTTTCTGCCCCTGTTTCTAACTCTTTGTCTCTTTGCTCCTTTGCGTGTATCCCTCCTCTCTGTCTCTCTCTCTGTCTCTCCCTGCCCCCGTGTATGTGTGTGTCTGCCTCTCTGCATGTTCTTCTCTGTCTCTCTGTCTCTATGTGTGTGTCTCTCTCTCTCTGTCTCTCCCTCCCTTCTCCCTCTTTCTACCCCCTCCCTCCTCTGCATATGTTTTCTGCTCTCCATGGTCTATATTTTTTAATCAAGGCTAAGTTCAGACAGTAAGTATGATGTCACTAAATGTGAATTTGGGGAAAGACGTGCTCATGTGCTTTCCAGACTCTGGGAGGCCACCTCTGGTACTTGTTAGACATGACTAAAGAAAGCATGTTTGTAGAAAGGGGATGACATGAAATTACCTTTCAAAAAAACACTATTAGGAGGGCTGTAGGTTCATGGCCATAGCCAGTCATCATGAGGCTCTGCAATATGAGAGGATTAAAAGTAACAGCTGCCACAAGCTGCATGATGGAGGTCCTGAAGGGAATGTGACAGACTACCTAGTTCCTTGAATGCTGGACTTGCTAGCTTCAATCTAGAGACATACTGATTAAGGACAAAGGTGGGGGAAGGGAGGGAGAGAGAGGGGTGAAGGGAGGGAAGGACAAAGGGGGGGAGGGAGAAGGAGGGAGGGAGAGAGAGAGACAGAGAGACAGACAGAGAGAGAGAGAGAGAGAGAGAGAGAGAGAGAGAGAGAGAGAGAGAGAGAGAGAGAGAGAGAGAAAGAGAAATTCCAGAGGGTGTTTCTGGATTTTGTAGGTTTTCAGGGCTGTAGGTGAGCTCCCTACCAAGCAATGTGATCTACCTGGCCTAGCCTATGTGCCAAGGCATTGGACAAAACTTAGGCTATACTTCACGGTTGTCTTGGCGTGCTCACAGCTGCAAAGGGAAGGAGGTCACAGAACCACAGCCTGCTTTATTGACTCCATTGTCTAGTAGCATTTCAATGGTTTTTGCTCTATATTTCTGAGTGCTTGGATTGAAACAGTGTTATGATTCAAGGTGTATCCAGCATACCCAGTTGGTTGCATATTCTTATTAGTAACATTCCTTTCAGCTTACGGTTGCAAAAATACTTTACAATATGTATATGCTACTACATTTAGTCATATAATTTTTCTTTTCTTGCCATTGGAAACAAAGTATCTTTAAGCAAGATAATTCTCTATTAGATTACCTCTGTCCTCACCTACAATTGACACTGAGCTTATTCTGGAGGAAAGGGATCAGGCCCACCAACTCCTTGCTTCTTCGTGCATTATTATTAAAATTCAAATCAATTCACGGTCTCTCTGCAGGAATATTTTAAAGCCTTTACTTCATTTTGTGGATTAAAATTAAATGAGGGAATCAGGAAATCCATGTAACTGTTTACATGCAAATTGCAACATGTCAGAGCTCGATGCAAGAGAGTGAATGAGAACGGAGGTCAATGTCAAAGCCAGCTCACCAGCTTTGAGTAGAATCCCTCTCTCCCTAGGATACCACTGCCAACAAATGTCATGAACCAAGGCAAGCTGTCAGTGTCAATCATATGCTAAATATTAGAGCTTAACTCTTTCATTTTTAATAGAACTGGATCTTTTTATTATTTTTGCTCATGTTGTGAGAGGAATGTTGAGATACACAGTCAGTTTAAGCCGAAGTTTATTTAACAAAGCAAAGGATGCATCTGAAGCATAGACTGGAGTGAGCTGCCCTAAAAGGGTTCTGTATTTTTTTAATGAATATTTATGAGGCAGGTGGAATATTGATGAAGTAAAGGCCACATTTTTTTTCCCTTCCAAATCACAGTGGACTCATGTCTCTTTTAGGTTGACTGTTCTCATCCTCTTCTGGAGAGCCACACATAGTGGAGGCACATGCCCTGGCAACTTGGTTTTCAACATAACAGGAAATACTGATCTACAGCCTTGAGTCAGTTTATTTTCTTGGCTGCTTCTAGTTTCCTTCTCTTTGAGACTGCTCAAGGTCCCACAATCAACCTAATGACTGCCTGTCAGCTAAGACGCTTTTAGTTATAGATTTGTTTATATTATTTTTACATGTATGAGTATTTTGCCTGCATGTGTGTATGTGCACCCTGTGTGTGCAACATTTGAGAAAGTCTCTGACTTCTGACACTGCATCAGATCTCCTGGAACTGGAGTTACAAATGCTTATGGGACATTGTATACTACATATGTGTCTGGTGTCCGTGAAGGCTAAGAGGGCTGCCTTGTGGGTGCTGTGAACTGAATCCAGGTCCTCTGCAAGAACATCCAGTTCTCTTAATCACTGAGGTATATCATTCCACTGCTTGTGAGTCTTTTAGCTGAGGTTTTACAATAAAAACTGGAGTCAGGGTTTTCAATAGGCTGGCAAGCTACACAAACAAGAAATAGTCCCTGGGCTGTCATAGAACCTCCTTTTCCCAGCTCCATCACTAACGTCTATCTCTTGCCTCATACTCATACATGGATGGAAGATTTTATACAGTTTCTGGGTTTTTGCATGCATCTGTTCAACCTATGATCTAATCCTTCACTGGCAACCAATACTGACTGAATGGTTACCATGTTATTTCTGTGCTTTTGATTCCTAAGGGCTATGTGTCCATAAGGGCAGGGAAAACATGGCAGCAAGCGCAGGAAGCTGAGAGATCCCATTGAAACCACACCCACAGGAAGCAGAGTGCACATTAATACAGTAGCAAGGCTATAAACTCTCAAAACCCACCCCGAGTGATGGACTTCCTCGAGCAGGGCTCCTTGTATATAATCTCCCCCAAACTGAGGACCAAAGCAAGCATTCAAATACAAGAGCCTACGGAGGACATTTCTCATTCAAACCAGCACACTGACGCGTGGTGTCAAGCATCCATGGGGGCCTCCGACAAGGGTTCCTAACAGGCATATTCTCTTTTATCAGAGATAAAAGAGTTGGTGTTTCTAGGGCTTGCAAAACTGGATGAAATGCCACGGCTCTAAAAATACAAACAAATATGAAATGGGAGGGAGACAGAGTGAGACGCTAGAGTTCGTTGGAGGGAGGTAGTAGTGGATGGGTATGATGGGTTGTATAGTTGTGAAGCCTTCAAATAAAAAAGTGTTATTAATTTTTTTTTTAAAAAAGAAATGGATAGGAGACACAGCTTTCTCTCTGTGGAGCTAGAAGGATGAGAGACCAAGAGGGATGCTTTAAAAAACAAAACAAAGCAGAACACAGCAGGAGGTCCTCCGTGGTGATGGATATAGCCATCAGGCTTGCAGTGCTTTCTTAACAGACAACAAAAAAAGTACAAAAAGCAAGGAAAAGAAGAAAGAAACTTCACAATCATCTTTGAGTTCCTGAAAGTTCCTGTCTGGGAAGATTTAGTAGAAGAATGAGGTAGTCAGCCATCTCTGGCTTGACACCTGGAAATGTGCTATCCCCTCCCCACACTTTCATGATGATCATTCAAATGCATATTTTTCTGCATATTATAAAGTAATTTGTCACTTCTTTTGTGTTTTGATAGATGTTTCCTGGTGTATAACTCCTGAGCACTTCTCTTCATACATCTGAAATGTAATTTCTTAGAGACTCGAGGTAGCTTTAAAAAAAAAAAAAAAAAACCTTACCACTGTTTTTCATTGATCATCACCTGATTCCTAAAGGAAAGTGGCCCTGGGGACCAAAGGGTCCAAGTGATTTATGCTGGAGGTGGTGTGTGATGTGCCTCGATTAAACCTCCTTATCATCGTTCAACATGTTTTGACTAGTGGCTAAGGTTAAGGCAGTGGTAAAGAGAATATATTGATAGTGTTTCTTTAAAAGACTGTATCAGTTGGTCTTACAAGAAGAAAAACAATTCTTATAATCATGGCTCATCATTTTATAAAGGATTTTCACATCTCCCTTTTTCATCAGAACTTACCAGCAGCCTTAGGTTGCGATTATTTTTATTTACTCTGGAAAAAAAAATTGAGGTCAAGTGGCTCACCCAATTTACACAAAGATTGCTTCTCCAGTAAATATCACAGACACAGCAGGCCCCATATTGTGTGATGTATGACAAACAGCAGCAAGTGAAACGGATTTCCCCCTCTTTTCTCTTGCCTCATGTTTTCACTGCCTCCCTCCCTCCCTCCCTCCATCTGGTCTAGGCTGTGCTGGGTTAACAGTCTTTATTTACTTTCCAATTGTTTTGAGAAAGCTCTTCAACAAAATGAAACCTCAGGGGCTCCATAAGAACACACAGAGAGATAGAGGTTCACCAGAGGACGTAAACCATGAAGATGACCGCCAAAGTGGGGCCGGTGAGGTTAAGTAGAAATCCCTGAGCTATAAAGTGGAAAAGATGGAGGCAATATAGGAGGACTGGGAAGAAAGTCATGATAAAGGAAACCCCAAATTTCAGACAATTATTTCACCTGTTTGTTTGTCTAAGGATAGATGAGCCACTAGGTTATCTTAGCATGGTAGACCATATAAAATGGGGAAGCCATGTTTTCTTTCAGCATCAAGTCAGTTTCCTTCTCCAAAGAACACGCACACACAGACACACACACACACACACACACACACACACACACACACACACACTTAGGATTATCCAAGAAAGTAAAGAATGGCCAATAAAAACTGAACTTCAGAGTTTTTAAAATCTAAGTATACTACAAGCGGCACACGAGACACAATTATAGTAGAAATCTCTTCATTGCTTGGATTTGAAGTTTAATTGAGTGAATTGTGTTTTTTTATATCTATCAAGTCTAACCCAATTATACTTCAGATCAAGCTCTGGCAGTGAATGTAATCCAACTGAAGCCAAGGAATTCAACAGCTGAGTGGATCCTCTGCTCTCATGCTGGACTTTACCAGAATGGTTGTCTTCTTGAGTTCAGACCTGAGTAGTAGTTTCAAATGATTATCAGTGTCTAGCAGGAGTTACTCTAAGCTCACACTTCAAGTGACAGTACGACTCTGCAGATGCTGGGAAGAGTTTCTATGCAGATGAATTTTGGAATTTGTCCTTGTCTTCCCCAAAACGATCAAGCCCTCCTGCCATCACTGAGACAACTTCCTGTGCTAAGGTAGCAAACATCTCCATATAAGTCCCAAAGTGAACCCAATGTCCATCTCCTGAAGGGACCACAGGGCACCTTCCTGCCTATGACATCATCATCCTCATTATCAGAGTCTCCCTGTAAACCCTACTCTCTGAGTTTAAAGATTTATCAAGGGATGTTTGTAGAATCCCTTTCTTGACATATTGTTTCAGAAAAGCCCTATCAAATGGATCAAGTTTAGGTTTTGCAAAGTGCAGAAGAAAAGAACAAACAAGTCCCTAAACCACATCAGTTACATTTGCATCTGCTTTATTCAAAACTCTTTCTTCTCAGGAGAACTATGCAGTTAGACCTGCTGAGGCAGTAAACCATCTCATACAGTATGTGGAAGAAAACTCCCATTCCCACATCCAACCATGAACATGACCCTAGTAGTAGCTCCCACAGCCCACGTTAAAAGCTAAAAGAAAGGCTTTGCGTGCTATTGAATATAGTTTGGGTGCACACATGTGCATACACATCCAGAGGTTTTTAAATATGCTGTGGAATGAATTAAAATTTTGATTTTCTAAATCTAACTTTTCCTAAGTTTTTAACTGACATGAAATTGAAGTGAAATAAAGCATTTCAAAGTGGACAGTGTAGGGGTGGTGGATGTTTTCTGACATGGACATTCTTGTGTTTCCCCTGATGCTTCATGGATTTCTTTGTACTACCCACTAAGCTTCCCCTTCCCACACCCACCTGCTCTGCCAGTCACCAATCAATCTCTATCTCTGTGAACCTACCTGATATTTCACATGAATGGCCTAGTCTACTGTCTTTTGTGTCTCATAGTACGCATCCTGGCGTGCTAGAAGGCCAGCCATTTTCTAGCACAAATCAGTACATCATTTTTATAGCTGAATAATATTTAAATAATATTTTATTTATGTTTTAAGCTACCAATTGTAATCTTACCTTATCTGCCAGACAAACAGCAATGTAATATGTTTTTTATATTTTTGGATTTTTGTTTATTTTTGAGACAGTATCATTTATCCAAGTCTGGACTTGGACTCACTGTATAGCCAAGGATGACCTTGAACTTCTAACCCTCCTGTGTCTACATCCCTAGTGCTAGATTACAAGTGTGTGGCTTTATGCAGTGCTGAGGAACGCAGGGCTTCATGCATTTCTGAAAAGCATCCATGCCACTGAGCTACAATCCCAGGTCATTCCCAATAACTTTTAAATGGACTTCTCTATTTAGCCTATGGTTATAAATCTAAAATTCCTTCAAATTTCCAAATAGTATATAGGTTAAATGTATTCAATATTTTTTAACTCTTTGGTGTGCATCTTAAATGAAGTGTTACTCACAAGGAGACACAGTTGCTTAGCTCCCTGTTGCCTGTGTCTCCATAAGTGTACAGACCTGTGAGGTTCCCAGCAGCTCAGGAGAACATGGCTAACATCTCAGAAGCTTGCTCCTGATTCTTTTTTCCTGCTAAGGAATCATCAGTTCTGAACATAGCTATTCTCCTAATGCCCCATCTAGTATTTCCAGTTTCATTTCTTGTTTAGCAAAATATGGTGACTGCTGCTACAGAAAAGATTCTGGGAGAAGATCAGTGACATCCTATCCCCACCCCCAGGACTTTCCTATCTCCCTATACACACCCGAAGCAAATTCTTCCCTGTTCTAGATGGACAGCACACTTTGCTCTTGGTGTGAAAGAGCTGGAAGTGGAAGGAAATTATGCTGGGGATCAACTGTGGCTGAATTCAGGCAGGCTGAAGATCAGCTGCTAGGGACTATTAACTTGTCCATAATAGGCGGGGGGTGGGGGGAGTTAATCCTTTCCTATGGAAAACCTTTAGCTATGAGGGCAGGATAGAGCTGGTAGTGGTAGAGTGTATGGTTGTACACCGGGTGGCTAGTTGACTACTCAAAGAACTCTTATGCTATTGCATTCCATGGTTCCCAGGCCAGAGCTGAGAAATAATTTCCTTTAGTAAGAATGCTTGGAGAAGGACAACTTCTATTGAACTAGAGTTGAATTGTAGCAGCTAGGTGAACAGAAGGCCCAGAGCAAAGCTCACTGGAGGTTTATGAGGCAAAATAACCAAGAATCATCCTCTTCCCCTTCAGCAGTACTTTTGTTTTCAGAACAGACTTCTGTCATACTCCGCTTTCTATTGCTGGGATAAACGCCAAGACACAAGGCAACTTAGAGAGGAAAGGCTTTATTTTAGCTTAAGGTCCATCATCAAGTGGGGAGGAAGCCAAGGTAGAAACTCAAGGCAGGAGCTGAAGCAAAAACCATGGAGAAGCACAGCTTACTGGCTTGCCCCTCATGGCTCACCCAGCCTGCTTTCTTATATGTTTGGTTGTGAGCCTCGCCTTTAATGGCTGAGCCGTCTCTCCAGCCCGTCCCCCAGCCTGCTTTCTTAAACAACGCAAGATTGACCTGCTCAGGAGTGGCACTGTCCAAAATAATCTAGGCCCTTCTACATCAATCATTAAGAAAATGTCCCCTCAGAATGGCCCATGGGCCAGGCTGATGGAGGTACTTTCTCGGTTGAGGCTTCTTCCTCCCAGGGGCTGATAGCTTGTGTCAAGTCGACAGAACCCAACCAGCACACTTTTGACAAGTGACACTGATTTCTCACTCCTGTGACTGTCCAGAGAGGCTCATGGTCAGCCACCTCACTGAAGAGTGGCTTGCCCATGCAGGCTTCTGCTTCTGAACCCTGAATGGCAGTAATCTATATGGGACCTCTAAGGACCTCCACGGCTGGCTGTTTATACTGTCTGACACTGTGGTCAGCAGAGTGGCCCTCAAAGGTACCACTATCCTGTGGTAGTCCAATGGCTCCGTGGCTTGGAGTGCTTGCTGCATCCCTGAACTCAAATCCCTAACACCCACATAAAAAGCTGCATGTGGCAGGTCACAAACCTGTAACCCTAGAACTGAGGGGGCTGGGGGAGAGGCAGAACTGTCACTGGGGTTTACTAGCTGCCAGCCTTAGCTCCAGATTCAGTAAGACACCCTGTTTCAGGAAAGTAAATCAGAGAGTCATAGGACAGGAGAGCACATGTTTTCCTTTGACTTCTGCTTATGTACACACAATACAAACACAAGCCACACACACTCACAATTATACTCACACACCCATACCCACTCACACACTATTCCCACACTCACACTCTCACATCCAAATACACTCACATACTTACACACTCAGTCATACCCACATACCCCACATATCCACTCACACCCAAACATGTGCCCATTCGATTCACCCTCACAGTCACACACACACACACACACACATACACACTCATATATTCACACCTATATTACACACCCTCACACACAAAGTAGCTCTATCTTTATCTTCATTGGACAAGTGGAGAAACTGAGGCATAGAGAAATCAAGCTGCTCGTTCAGTGTCATCAGCAGCCAATCTGTAGAGGACACATGGTTCCCCTCAAGATGGCCTGATTTTAGGGTCCATAATGTTATTTTTATGGACTTTTGCTTATTTGGTGGTGCTGGCACTGAAACCTAGAGCCTAACCCATGCAAGGCAGGATGTCTAACATCTGCCCCCATTTCCAGGCCTCATATTCTTAATTTAGTCCATTTATACTAGCCATTAAACCTTGTAGCCCGCGCAGTCGTCTCGCCAACAAGAAAAGACGCGGACACTAGGATCCTTCTGCAGCAACGCTTACTGCCCTCTCCCAGAGGGCAAAAGAGGCCAAGCCAATAATCAGCACTGCTTATATACACCACAGTGCAGTGTGTCTGCCCACAGTGCGGCGTGTCCGCCCATGATTGGCTGTTTGCTCATCACCCCACGTGACGCCCTGGAATGGGCCGTGACATGGTGTCTTTTCACTCTACGCACATGCGCAAACAGTTCTCTACGCACATGCGCAAACAGTTGTTTACTAGGAGTTGACAGTGGAAGTAGGCGCCATCTTGCCATGGCGAGTGCCTCTTCAGCTCCACTGCTCCCCACAAAACCTGAGATGCTTTACATCAAATTTGGACTTAATGTTTGATTGTTTGAAGTACTGGAATAAAACACAGGCTGTATGCAGACTAGGTAAGCTCTCTCTCACTGAACCACATCCTCAGCCTCCAAAGTTGCCTGTTCGCACATATCTGCAGATTTCCATGTTTCTTTGGCAAATCTGGGAAAGGGTGATGTGTGTGTGTCCGTGTGTGTGTGTGTGTGTGTGTGTGTGTGTGTGCATGCATCCATTTTCTTTGGTCTTGGATAATTTCTAAGAGACACTGCTGTCTTTTTCTACTCTTCACATGTGCTTCAGGTGAACCAGGCAAGAAGCCTGCACACTGTCCCTGGTCTGGCATCTCAGCACTCACACGCAAAGCAGTGGCAGGATTTTAGATACACAAGCACGGCCCATGGTGTACTGCTGTTAGACTTCACCTGGACCCAGACACACGTACAGGAGAGGAAGATGGAGCAGAACAGGAAAGCGTGAGACACGAAACACCCTCTCCAGCCCTGCGTTTGCTATGCACTTTATCCGCACACTCTTCAGGAATCCCTGTGATACCCTGGAGTCCTGCTGCTGGCTTGTGCCTACTTCCCTACCCAGAAAAATGGAACACTTGGCACAGAATCCTGGGGAGGGCTTGGTAGAATAAAAGTGGTTTAAGATGTAAGGCAAACTAACAAATATTATTATCAGCACTCATAGCACCCTTCAGCACGATTGCCTATAGACTGCCTCTGGGAAAGGGTACTTACAACGAGCAATGCTTTATTATTGTAATGGAGTAGTCAATTATTTACTCTGATGAGAGGTGGAGGGGTTTTTAAATTCATTGTATTAATTTAGAGCTGGGGAGAATGGTTACAAACATGAGCCACCTATGGGTGCTGCATAATATGGATGACAGAGTGGGTTTATAAGGGGAGTGTGATATGGCTTATTTATACAGTGTCTTGCTACAAAGAGTATATTAGGTATTTTTTGCAGCTAAGGCTCAGAAGCCTAAAACAAACAAGATTAAAATCAGCAATAAAGCAGATCAGGAGGAGCCAGTGAAACTCAGCAATAAATTTGATGCAAAACCAGGGTGATCTGCCTTGGGCCTTTTAGAATGTGCTGCAGGCCCTCGCTTCTGTTTGCTCATTTTAGTGATGTGGGTGGGGGTGGAGGGGGTGGGGCTGAAGCCTGTGAAGGAGAGGTCAGAACAATCCCGATATTATAGGGAAGGACAGGATTTCCGAAGCCCAAAGATCCTTGTGAAAACTGTTCACATGTGTGTAGGGGCAGGGAGTGGGCTTGGACAAAGAAAGGGAGAGACAGAAAGCGTGACTGATTGTCATACCTGGAGTCAAGAAATTCTTCTCTGGGTAACTCCATTCCCCCCCCCCCCAACCCTTCCATTAACATTGCTTGTTTTTCCGGACAGCTCTCAGCTTCCACTCTTCTTTCACGACTCTTTGTAACCTTCAGATTCTGTCACATATTGAGATCCAGTCCTGCAAAGGGCACAGCCTTTTGCTACTGACTCAGGATCAGAGCATCTTAACAGTTGGTCGGGTCCAGGTATCTCAGTATAATATATCACAAAGGGGGCACTCTTATTTCAGAACTTAAGAAAACAAAGCTTGCTTTGTAAAGAAAAGCATTCTTTTTCTCTAAGTAGCTAAATTAAACATTCGATAAAGTGTTCTCCCCAAACCCTTGGGGAAAAACCATTATATTTGTTAATTTTCTTTCTCTGACAAAATATCTTACAATGGTAACTTAAGGAAGGGTTTATTCTAGCTCACAGTCCAGCCCACCAAGGTGCAGAAAGCACCGCATTAGGTGTTGCATTGCATCTGTGTCTGAGTAGCAGAAAGTGATAAATGCTACTGCTTTTATTTTATTTTATTTTATTTTATTTTTTTGAGGCAGTGTCTCATTATGTAGCTCTGGCTGACCTGGAACTCACTAGGTAGATTAGGCTGGCCTGTGGCTCCTGAGAGCTGGGATAACAAGTATGCACCACCACACCTGGCTTTATTTTATTTTCTTGAGTGTAATTAAAAATACTACAAGTGTATGAATGGTTTTGCCTGCAAGTATGTCTGTGTATCACTTGCATGCCTGGTACCCATGGTGGCCAGAAGAAGGAGTCAGATCTCCTGGGACTGGAGTTAAATAGATGGCTGTTAGCTGACATGTCAGTGCTGGGACCCAAACCCAGGTCTTCTGAGAGAGCAGTCAGTAGTCTTAAAGGCTATGCCATCTCTACAGTCCCTATTTTATTTTATTTTTATTCAGTGTGTGAATAAAATGTATTTACTTTTGTTAGTAGAATGGTGCCACCTCCATTCAGGGTGGGTCTTAGCACCTCAATTAACTTAGTGTAGAAACTTCCTCATGGACATGTCCAGAGGTCTGTTTCCCAGGTGATTTTAAATTCCACCCATTTGATAATATTACCCATCAGGGCCTTATCCTGTATGCTGAAGAAAGTGGTTCTGATTTACCATATTTCACGGCCCTGCTGCAAAGGCAGATGCATTTGCCTATCAAAGTATCACATTTAAGGACTGAAAATCACACTCGAGCACACACACACACACACACTGTGACAATTCTCAGCTTGCTAGTGTGTTTCTGCATGGTAGACACCTACCTTTTCATTTTCTGATTTTTTTCAATGTCTGTCTCATCATTGTATGGGCATCTACCCCCACCCCCAAAAGACATTTTACATAAACCACAAATTCTTCATAACTTTCTTGACACCTTATTTTGAAAATCTTTAGAGATGTAGAAGTTGAAAGAATAGAACAATGACAATCAGTGTATTTTCTCCAAGACTTAGAGACTGTTAATATTTGGCCATATTTGCTTTATATATTTATATAAGCATTAGTTTTCAAACTGTTTTAAAAATAAGCTTCAGAAATTGTGACATTTTATCTGTAACTACTTCACACACTTCATGGCAACAAACATGTTTTTCCTATATCACCACAATACTCTGTTATATCTAAGAAAAATAACAATGTTCAGTCTGTATTTAAAATTCTCTGGTTATGCCAAGCAAGGTGATATGCACCTATAATCCAACACTCTGGAATCTCAGGCAAAAGTTACTCTGGACAACATAGTGAGATCCTGTCTCAAAAAATTGTATACAGTAAAATTAAAAATAAAGTAAAATTGAAGCAAAATTTCCTAGTCAATTCAAACACCCTTTGCAATCATCGTTATTATTGTTTTGTTTTGTTTTGTTTTTTAATCTAAGGTGACATCAGGGATTGAATTGCATTTTGTTCTTATGGCCACAAAGTCACTGTAAGCAAATGTGGACAGTCAAATTAGTTCATGTACTGTGCCTACCTGATGCTTCGTGGTAGAGTCTGGGCATTCAAAGGCCCCAGGGGTGAACCTGCTACTATTTTTTAATTTTTTATTTGTTGAGAATTTCATGCATAAGTACTGTTATATACCAACATTTCCACCTTTCCCACTTCTCCTCCTACTCCTTCCACAGCCCTCCCACTTCTTCTGAATATTAATGATTTTAATCTTTAATTATTTACACACACACACACACACACACACACACACACACACACTTATACAACCAACTGGGTACATTTAGTGTGCCATGTCTTCTGGACATGACAGGACTACTATGTAGCACCACACCCATTAGAATCTGAGCAACACAAATTATACAAGATGGGTTATTAAAAAACAAACAAACAAACAAAAAGATGGTATCTCAGTATTGAGGTTTGGTCTGTTGATATATATTATAATGCTAAGTGCAGGCCCCCAAAACCTGGTTGCCCCAAGATGAGAGAGGGTCCACATGTAGACACAAGTGGTACTATTGGAACTTGCTCCCACATTATTTCTGATTGGTAAATAAAGATCCTGATAACCAATAGCTGGACAGAAAAGAAATAGGTGGGGTTTAGGGTTCTCTGGCTTAGGGTTGGAGGAGAACCATGAGGGTGAGAAAAATAGAGGAAAAGCCACCATGAGTTAGGTGAGTCAAAATGTTGGCCATGTGGGCTGGCTAGTTAGAGTTAAAAGCAGCACAGACAAAACATGGCAAATTATATGATGGGATTGTTGGTTGGAAAATAGGCAAAATAGCATAGAGGACGGATATTTGCCCCACTCTTGTGCTGATTAAGGCTTATTGTAAGTATAAAGGTTGTGTGTGTCTTGTATCCAAAAACTAAATGGTTAAAGTCAGGATAGAAACCTGGATTGGGATTAAATTTTTCTGCCACATCTCAAAGTCTTTTTGATTCGCATTTCCCTGATGACTAAAGACGTTGAATGTGTCTCTGTTTAGCTCCATACCCCACTTTTAAAAACAAACAAACAAACTTTTATTGCAT
>NW_022196903.1:28190950-28192104 GCF_008632895.1 Mastomys coucha
TTTTTGGATACAGACTTCCTGCTATGGTCAAAGCTATTTGACTTGAGTGAGTGACTCCATTCTCAGCCTCCAGAGAACAGGCTACATTCATTTAAGAAATGGTGTAGGTATTAAGCTGGTCTATCCATAAAGTCATTCCCCAACTGTTTCAATGAACAATGGTTCTGCTTGGAGGGTGGCACAGGTGAAGGTAAGTATTTGGTTCATTAGCTGTGATAATTTGGAAAAGCATTCATCTCAGAGAAAGAGTAACTTATAAAGTCCTCTTCTTCAAACTTGATACAAGAGTTACAAACACCAAGCAAAGCATTCAGTCTCACTCTTTGTTGTTTTCTTACAAGCCACCTCCCTAGTTAATCATCTAGGTTTCTTTTGGGTATATAAATATATAAGCTGTTCTGAAAACCATAGTATAGTGTAAAGACATGAATTAAACAATACTACTAATAGAGAGGCTGAGGTAGGAGAAGCAAGATTTCAAGACCCTTATGTTGTACACACCCAGACACTGTCACAAACATACAAGCTGACAGTGTATATAGATTATACAATGTTGGACCTATTTCTCTAATTACCAAATTAGAGAGAGCATTGGATGACAATCAACAAATTTCCAATTCCTCATATTGTTGGATTTCAATTGATTATGATGTATTGGTAATATTAATTTTCAAATATATTGAGAAAAAGTAATTGTCACTTCCTGTTGTTTTTGCTGTAAAAGGTGGAATTAAGTTTGTGTGGATTTGTGAGAGATTACTTTCTTGCTTCTTCTAGGGTGTAGTTTTGCTCCTTATGTTGATGTTGTCCATCTATTATTCTTTGTAGAACTGGATTTGTGGAAAGATATTGTGTACATTTTGTTTTGTCATGGAATATCTTGTTTTTTCCATCTATGGTAATTGAGAGTTTTGCTGGGTATAGTAGTCTGGGCTGGCATTTGTGTTCTTGTAGGGTCTGTATGACATCTGCCCAGGATCTTCTAGCTTTCATAGTCTCTGGTGAGAAATCTGCCGTAATTCTGATAGGCCTGCTTTTATATGTTACTTGCCTTTTTTTCCCTTACTGCTTTTAAAATTCTTTTTTTTTGTTTAGTGCATTTGGTGTTTTGATTATTATGTGACGAGAGGAATTTCTTTTCTGGTCCAGCCTAT
>NW_022196903.1:28193096-28215399 GCF_008632895.1 Mastomys coucha
TGTGAGTTGTGGGACTGGCTGCAGAGCTTGTGCCCAATGTCTGCTCAGAACATTAACCCAGACAGACCAGAAGGAACTGGAGGCACTGGGGTGGTGGAGTTCCTGTGTGCCTGGTCCCGCTGGTCCCAGTTACTCCTAGTGTTGGGACAGATGTTGGTTCCTGCTCACCTCTGATCCGGGGTGTGTCAGAGTGCCTCTGATCCTGGGTGTGTCAGAGTGCCTGGGAGTGGAGCTTCCTCTGGGTGTTGTGGGACTGGCTGTGGAGCTTAAGCCCAAGGTCTGCTCTGGACCCCAGCCCAGGCAGACCGGAAGGAACCGGAGTCACTGGGCTGGTGGAGTTCTTGTGTGGCTGGTCCCGCTGGTCCCAGTTCCTCCCAGTGTCCATACCCCACTTTTTTAATGGGATATTTGGTTTGTTAGTGTTATTTGTATATTGAGTTCTTTATATATTTTGGATATTAGCCCTCTGTCAGATGTAGGGTTGGTGAAAATCTCTTCCCATTCTGTAGGCTGCCATTTTGTCCTATTGATGGTGTCCTTTGCCTTACAGAAGACTGAATCACCATCCAAAGAGCATGTATGGGCTGGACCTAGGCCCCCCGACACATATGCAGCAGATGTGGTGCTTGGTCTTCATGTGGGTCCCCTAACAATTGGAACGGGTTGGGAAGGAGGGCTGTCTCTGACTTCGTAGCCTGCCTTTAGATCTCTTTCCCCTAGCTGGGCTGCTTCGTCTGGCCTCAGTGGGAAAGGATGCTCTCAGTGCTGTTGTAGATTGATATGCCAGGGTGGGTTGGGGGGCATTCTTATTCTCTACGGAGAAGGGGAGGAAATATGGAGGAAGAGAGGTGTGAGAGGGAGATGGGAGGAGAGGAAGAAGAGGGGCTTTGATCAGGATGTAAAATGAATGGATAAATAAATTAATGAAGAAATGCAAAAACGAAAGGACACAAAGCAGGAAGGAGAGGGGAATTAGAGCTATGAGGAGTTGAAGTGGGGAGCAGGAAGTGCATAAAATCAAAATACAATCTTTGAAATTCTCAAGGGTTTAATAATGATATTGAGTGTGTGTGTGTGTGTGTGTGTGTGTGTGTGTGTGTATTAATTACTTCTACCTAGAAAGATCCAAGAGGGCCTAGAGATAATGTGTATGGCCCTGTTTTCCATTCCTATCAAAGCAAGTCAACCTTATCACATAACATAGGAATGTTATCAGATACTAGTTCCTATGAAGAGTTGGAATCATCCCTGGGTCACATCCCTGAAGACCTAGAGTCAGGACAGGACCCATATTTTGTTGCTACATGTCAACCTAGCTGTAGCAGTTGTTGGTACTGAAATGCTGCCCCCTATTCATAATAGTTACTGCCTGAAGCACCCACAATGCACTGCCCTTCTCACGTCCTCACAGGCACAGTGCAGCAGCTGAAATCCCCATCCCCAGCATTGTAGATGACGTCTAAGTGAGGCTGCAAGGCCTGTTATACTTGGTTAGCATCAGTGTCACATCCTTCTTAACCTCCGTATGGCTCCTGATTTAGAAGGATGAAATCACGCTCCACATTACAACTTTAGGTCCACTTTAATTGCTCATCTAACCGGGATTTTCCTTAAGCTTTTAGGTCTTCTGATATTTTATGAAGCCATTTGATAGATTTAGGATTAGTCATGTCTATTTTTTCAGCTATTAAGTCTGGTTAGTCTTAAAAATCCCTACATTCTGTATTTCATTATAGTCATCCTAATCTATCACATTTAAGACTTACATACATGAGTCCTATTCATGCTAACCTGGGGCTTCTGAGATGGCTCAGAGAGTAAGAGTGCCTGCTGCCAACACAGATGCCTTGAGTTCAAACTCTAGGACCCACACTGTAGAAGGTGAAAAGGCAACAAGTTGTCCTCTGACATCCACATGTGTCTTGTGGTATGTGCATACATGAACACACAATTAGTAAATACATACATAAATAAACTGTAATAAAATTTAAATTATATTAACTTATCATAATGAGGCATGTCCATATATTATTTGATACAAGAAACATATGTATATATATATGTATATATAATGTACCATTTTTATAAAGAAGAGCATATTTATCACACAAAGAACCCAACTTTCAATGTTCAGGAAAACCACACTTATTAGTTTACAAACATTAGCACTGAGTAGATAACAGGTGGTACTGACTATTCTTGCTTAATAGTTTTGGAATTAAGCACATAAATTTCCCAAACTTAAAAACAGAAATGCGTCAGCTATTTGGTTGTTACTCAGTGCATATAGGTAAGAAGGGGTGCTTCATAGAAATGATAGTAATCAAAGAAATTAATGAGGTATGCCGCAATCATTACATCTGAAAAGCTCTAGGTTTTAAAGTTGACAGACTGTATGGATGACCTCTGAGGAACTTCATCAGAAATGCCTGGGGGATACGGGAAGACATTTTTGAGGTTTATTTGTAGTCACTTTTACGTTTTTTGTTATGTGTACGTGCATGTCTGTGTGTGGGTGTGGGCAAGTGAGTGTGGATGTCCACAGAGGCCAGAAGAGGGCACTGTGTCTTCTAGAGTTGGTGTTAAAGGTTGCTGTGAGCTGCTGGACTGGAGGGCTGGGCACCAAACTTCGGGCCTCTATGGGAGCAGCAACTCTAGTGAAGTAGGAGCACTAAAGGCAAGTCAGTTCTAGGATACTAATCAATTAAACTATGCAGCCGGTTATTTTCACCTTTCTGCAGAACTGACTCTACTTGATAAACTCTACTCCTTGTAAATTCTACCCTCCTCCCACCCCACAAGCAAAACCAAATCACATGGTCAATGTTAGGATTTTTGTTTAAACAGTTCTACCAGATTTATTATATTTAGCTACTGTCTGAAACAAATCAGAGTAGCAGTAGACCGTTTAATGAGACATAGTTTTATTATTTACTGTTCAAAATGTAGAAAGTAACAAGTTACCACACATATCTAAATGAAATCTTAGGAAAACAATTATGTTAACGGTGGTTATGCTTCTATAGTGTAGAACAGAATTATCAGGGACTATTTTAGTCAATGTGTTGCTTCGTATTGCTTTTTCTATAACAAATGTTACTTTCATAAATTAAAAACTTACTTTAAGACATGGAGGTAGACACTCCATGATAGGTGAGGGGACGCAGTGGGGACTTTTCCCCCTTTTCTTCATGACTACCTCCCTCCCTCTGACTCTCTATAATTATTTTCTTGGCTTTGACTCTTTTTCTTTCCTTTCCTTTGTAATCCCCCCACTACCCCAGGGTCTCACTGTATAGCCCGGGTTGACCTCGAATTCGCCGTTCCTGTATCTCAGCCCCCCAAGTGTTGGTATCATAGGCATCCACTTGGTTTTTACTTTGTGTTCTCTCCTGTTCTCTCTCATCTCCTTTGGTCCTTGCTTGTTCTGGGCCCTAAGGACATCTAAAGACTTGGTGGGTATTTGGAGCTAGAGGGGGTTATGCTGGACTTCACAAATCAACAACAGATCACCCAGAACACTTAATCAATCTCCTCGCTGGGTGCCTTGATGTGTCTGCACTCTCTGCATCTCCACAGAGCAGCATCATACCTAACGAAAGTATCTCTGTGGAAGGTAAAGTTCCTCCAGCGAGAGCTGAAACTACCCGGTACTCCTGTGGTTGTAGCCGTTACAAGAAGCAGCCATTACCTGATTTTAGACAGGTTAGACTTCTTGAAGAGTCCATGTTTGAAACCTTGGGGCCACTGATTGCATTATTTCACCGTGTTGTACAAACTGATCCTCCAACCCACCACCCCATCATCACCGAGACCATCAGGGCAAGTATAAATATCAAATAAGCAAAGAAGAGTGCCAAAGCTTCCATTATCTGAATACTGATTTTGCTCTACAGTAAACACCATAAGTAGAACACTGATAGGCCAAGCCCATGACTTTTTGTGCTGTCTACAGTCTGACTCATTGTGTTGGTTAGGTTTTTGTCAGCTTGACACAAATTAAAGGCAGTTGGGAATGTCAGTTTTAAAAAATGCCTCCATCAGATTTGCTTGTAGGCAAATCAGTGGGAACATTTTCCTGATTAATGCTTGATGTACAAGGGCCCAAGTGTACTGTGGGTAGTGCCACCCCTGGGCAGGTGGACCTGGGTGGAAAGGGAGCTGAATGGGAGTTGGAGGCGCAACCAGTAAATAGCATCCCTCCATGGCCTTTGCTTCAGCTCTTGTCTTGAGATTCTGCCTTGACTTCCCTTCATGGTAAACTAGAGGCCATAAGGTTAAATAAAGGCCAACTTAGTCTTGTTCATGGTGTTTATCACAGCAATAGAAACTAAACCGGAACATTCATAAATGTGAGATCTTCAGCCCGGCGGTGGAGGCCCACGCCTTTAATCCCAGACTTGGGAGGCAGAGGCAGGCAGATTTCTGATTTCTTGGTCAGCCTGGTCTACAGAGTGAGTTCCAAGAAAGCCAGGGCTATACAGAGAAACAAAGACAAACAAACAAACAAAACAAACAAACAAACAAAATGTGAGATCTTCAAACATAACACAGGCTTTGTAAAATAATGAGGAATTTCAGCTATGAAAGATCATTCCTGACTCTGTCTCACTGTTCCTCCTAACGTCATGTACGAAAATGAGTTATAATCAGTAAATCAATCAAAAATAATTTATATTTTTGTTATGACTCCCAAAAGCAACATAAGTTTGAATTAATTTGTTGAAACGACATAGTCTTTTTAAAAAATTGTTAAAGGAAACGCTATGTTTAAATCATTTATCATTAGTTTGATGACTGTACTGACATTTATCAGCCTCTCTAGTGTATTTTTCTTTAAAATGAAGTGTTTTACAAATCGCTCAGTCTTAGCCCCGTAGTATATCACAGCGGAAGATCCTCGGATGCAGCGGGTCCTGTGTTTGCTTACTGGAAACCCTGCTCCATGCAAAACATTGGGCATGAAACTGAAAGCAACAGTGTTTTCATGCTCGTGTTTAGAAATGAACAAGACTAAGGGGAATACGTTCATACTCGCCAACAATCAAATGAATCTTGTCATTTTGTTATAACCCGCACTCTCTGAACATAGAGCAAGTGTGTGAGGTGCATCCCGGGCTAGGGGAGGTCCCCGAGCCAGGTGAGGTCCCAGAGCCAGGCGAGGCCCCGTGCCTGTGAGGCTGGTATTGGTAAGACCCCGTGACAACTGTGACAACTACAGATCTACTCTCTGTCTCTATGAAATGCCCCTTCAAATTTCACATAAAAGGATCATATAAGAGGTGGCCTTTTGTATTAACGCCTTTCACTTTCCTTATGGTTTTGAGATGCATCTATGCTGTAGTATTATCTGCACTTCATTCCTTTACAGAACAGGATTATAGCCCATTGTGTGACTATACCACATTCTGTTTACCTATGTATATATTGATGGGTTTTTTTATACCTTCTGGCTTTTGTCATCAGTGCTAGCATGAACATTCACATGTAAATTTTTTGAGCATCAGTTTCAAATTCTTAGAGGAAGAGACTAAGCAGTGGGGTTGCCGAGTTGTAAGGTAATTTTTATGTATCTTTTGACAAGTCACTGAATGGTTTTCCACAGTGGCTGCACTATTTTGTACACTCACCAGTGATGTGCTGAAGTTCCAGTTCCCCATATGTATGGCCAAGGTTATTTTCTTTTTAAACATTGATAGCTACCTGGGCAGTGTGAAATGGTATCTTCGGCCTGTGAGAGGCTCATTAGGTAACAGCTCTTGTTGTGCAAACCTGGTAACTGACGCTCAGTCCTCAGAATTCCTATGTGAAGATCCAGATGCAGTAAGTTAACATCTGTAACCTCAACACTTCAGGGTGTGATGGGGGCAGAGATGGGAGAATAGTGTCACAGAGACAAGGGTGATCCTGCCTTGTGAGTAAGGGGAAGGAAAGAACTCATTCCTGAAGGCTGTCCTCTGACCGCCACACTCATGCTGTGGATGTATATACAGACACACACACACACACACACACACACACACACACACACCCCACCTCATACTATACACATACTACATACCATACCACACACCACACCATACCATACACACACACACACCGATACATACATCACACCACACACCACACCATACATCACACCACACCATGCATTGTCACACACATACTACATATCGTACCACACACACCATACACACACACTCACTCTCTCTCTCTCTCACACATACACACCACACCATACCACACACCACACCATACCATACATACACACACACACACACACACACACACACACCCTACCTCATACTATACACATACTACATACCATACCACACACCACACCATACCATACACATACACACACCGATGCATACATCACACCACACATCACACCACACCATGCATTGTCACACACATACTACATTTCATACCACACACACCATACACACACACTCACTCTCTCTCTCTCATACACACACACACCACACCATACCACACACATACCACACACCATACCACACACATCACACACATACACACATACACACATACACACTCACATACACACACCACACACACATACACTACACACCGTACCACACACACCATACACACACACCTACACACTCACACACATACCACACACACATACACATATACTACACACCGTACCACACACACCATACACACACACATACACACTCACACACACACCACACACACATATACTACACACCGTACCACAAACACCATACACACACACATGTACACTCACACACACACACATACCTCACACACAAAAATAGTAATAATGCATAAGAATAAAAACGCTACCCATTGTTCTTTTAATTTGCATTTACCAGATGGATGATAACACCAAGCATCCTTTAACGTTTATTGATCATTTATATATTTGAAAAATGTAAAGATTCATAATTTTGCTAATATTTTTAAAAATTGGATCACTACTTTTGTTACTGAATTGTGATAATTCTTTATATTTTCTGAATTTTAGAACTTTATGAACTACAGATTTGAAACAATTCTCCTCCATACTATTGATTGCCATTTCATTCTATGGATCTTTCTTTCCCTTTTAAAAAATTAATTCCTTTTTTTTTTAAAAAAAAAAAAATGTAGTGCTGGAGTTCAAACCCATGGCCTTTTGCATGTTAAGTGCATACTATACATTAAACTTCACTCATAGCCTCCTCATTTGACAGATTTTTGAACCATTTTGCTTAAATATGAAACACAGTTGAGAAAATGGAGAAGATTCAAGAGAAGGGAAACAGTTTTGTTTGAAAGAGGATTGAGGGCACCCAGAGGTATTTGGCTCCAGATAGTATCTGGAGCATGTAATATAATTTGGTACTTTCCTGTGTATGTACATGTGTGTGTGCATGTGTGTGGGTGGCATGTGTATGTGCATGATTGCAGACATGCATATGTCATATTGCACAGGTAGAGGTCATAGGGCAAGCCCCATGTCAGTCATCTCCTATACCTGTTGTTAAGTACTGTCTACACCAGCCTGGCTGGCCAGGGAGCTTCCAGGATGTACCTGTCTCTCTATCTCTCACCTTCCCTGTATACTGGGGCCACAGACATGTACCAAGTCTGGCTTTACATGGATGCAGGAGATCTGAATTCAGATTCTCTTACGTACACTGCATGCACTCTCCTCATGGAGCCTCTTCTCCAACCCATTAGCACTGCTTGAAGGATGACCAACTGGGAGACTGTTGCTGTCCTAGCTAGCCTGAAGACAGGATCATGCTCTAGAGAAACAAGGGTTACTTCCCCTTCCTCCAGCAATACCAAATTGAACGGACTATTCTTGACCGATTTCCAGAAACCCAAATCAACATTGATTCTATCAGAGGCCAAAATGAACCAGGTACCGAGTATGAGCAATGCAATTTACTGGTAAGAATTATAGCCTATTGTGGTCTACTTATAAAATTTTCCTCCAAATACACAACAATATGTATATATCATCAGCTAAGCTTACGCTTATGGAAGATTTATTTATGCCACAGTAATTGAAAAACCTGGTATAAAATTTAAATCCTAAATAAAATAAGACAGTTGCTTTTTTCATGAGGAAAGTATCATTGACTTTTTCTTTTTAATATAATTTAGATCCTACACCTTGACTTACTCAGCCATGCCTAACAAGCATTTTTTTTATATCTCAGCTGAGTTGGCTCTAGTACACAGGCAGTGCTGATGGAGGCATAAAATAGCTCTTTCTCTAGAGCTCTGTCCCCATAGCTGGTATCAAGAGACACCTGTTTTCCAATCTCCTGTGCCTGTGCATGCTGCTCTGTAGACCAAGGTCTGGGCAGTTTTTATGAATCTCAGGGAAGCCATTTTGCTGCCGAGCTGACCTCATTCACACATTTCATTTATCCGCAATAATAAGAATATCAATACCCTGGATTTATACGGAGCTGCTCATCCAAAGAGGTCAGAGCATTTTAATTTAATTGGATGTTCCCATGGTTTTAAGAGCCTCAGGGTATATTACAGATGTAATAATAAAACAGTCTGTCCTGGTTTGCAAAATAATAGACAGCATAAAACAAGTCGTGCACATATACTGTTTCTGAACCTCATCGTGTAAACTTAGCAGGGCCTAGCTGTGGGCTTCAAGGTCTTTTCTAAGATCATCTCTGTGTGCCTTTTCATCTTGTGACATCACTTTATATCCATTAACCGCTTGCTCAAGACCAATTGTCTGTCTCTTTGAACACATAATGTATGGTTTCAGTTTGAGCCTTAGCTTGTCTGCCTCCTGCTCCCCATCCCCCTTCTCCTTCTTCTGGAATTTGCCTTCATTTTATTTTTAAAAATATTTTAAATTGTGTGTGTGTGTGTGTGTGTGTGTGTGTGTGTACGCGCGCGTGCCAGAATGTGTATTTAAGTGCAGGTGCCCATGTTTGCTGCTAGTTTTATGTCTACTTGACACAAGCTATAGTCATCTGTGAAGAGGGACCCTCAATTGAGAAAATACCTCTATAAAATTGAGCTGTTGGCAAGCCTGTAGGGCATTTTTACAATTAATGTTTAATGTGGGGGTGTCCAGTCCATTGTGGGTGGGTTCATACCTGAGGTGGTGGTCTTGGGTTCTATAAGAAAGCAGGCCAAGGCAAGCTATGGGAAGCAAGCCAGTAAGCAACATCCTTCCATGGTTTCTGTATCAACTCCTGCCTCCAGATTCCTGCCCACTTTGAGTTCCTGTCCTTTCTTGGACGAGGAAGAGTGATGTGGAAACCAAATAAAACCTCTCTTCCCCAAGTTGCTTTTGGTTAAGGTGTCTCATCACAGCGATTAAACCCCCTAACTAAAGTACCATTGACATAGGAAGAGGGTGGGTGGCAGATCCCCTGAAGCTGGAGTGATGTGGTTGTAAGCTGCCCTACATGGGTGCTGGAAACCAAGCACAGATTCTTTGTAAGAGCAGCGTGCATGTAAGTGCTGAGCAATTTCTCTAGCCCTTCCATTCTATTTTTAAAGTCAACTTAATTATAACCTGGCTTCTCATGAGGAATTTGCTAGGCATCCCAGCCTTCACTGATTCTTTTTCATTAAAATATCTGCAGGTGTGTGTGTGTGTGTGTGTGTGTGTGTGTGTGTGTATCCAGTAAATTCTTTGTACTATGTGCATTTTTAAATCTCCCTACTCCATATATATGTCATCATCCCTACACAGAATCATGTATAATTAATCTCTGCTATGTTGAGAAATGTTACTTAGTTCTAAGAATCCTGTTGAGTTTGGGAGTCTATCTTAATAGCTGATAGTTATAAATGAATAGACCTACTAATCTTCCTGTAGAATTTTTCAATAACATAGTTTTTCACAAGCTTGTACAAGCTTGGAGTTTTTTTTTTTTTTTTTTTTTTTTTTTTTTTTTTTTTTTGCAAGGCAACTGAGAATAGAAACAATGTCAAAGACTATATTTATCACCAGAAGATGAAAGGTATATTGGGTAAAGTTTTCCTGAAGTGTGATATGAAACAGGACAATTAGAACGCTTTCTTGAGGGTTTAATTTGGTGTGTGATAATTTAATTTTCACCTAATTACAGTTCTAGTATGTTCTAAAAGCAGTCCATCATTTTGACACAAATCTAATTCTTGTTTTTAAATAAAATGCATTTGTTTATTTCCTTTTAAAATTTATAGGAGCTATAGGAAAGCATAAAGATAAAAGAAAAATTATCCATATTATTTATCCATTACTAGCAGAGACATACTTTAAACACTTTGAAGGCATGTTTCAAAGTAAAGTCACGTTACAACCTGCCAAAAAGATATGGAAACTGAGGCACAGAATAGCGTAAGTCTCTTTGCAAAGGGAAGTAGATTCAATTGCGGCAACCTTGGATTGAATCTAGGAAGTTCTACAGCACAAACACATTCTTTTTTTTTTTTTTTTTTTTTTTTTTTTTTTTGAGACAGGGTTTCTCTATGTAGCTCTGGCTGTCCTGGAACCTTACTCTGTAGACCAGGCTGGCCTTGAACTCAGAAATCCGCCTGTCTCTGCCTCCCAAGTGCTGGGATTAAAGGCATGACCAGTATTGCCCTGCACAAATTCTTTAAAATACATACAACATAAACTACTTTTAAATCCTCTTAAGTGTCTTAACAGTTGGCTTAATAGATTCAAAAGTTGTGCAAGTCTAAACACTGAAACTGCATGTTATCAGAACATTTTATGTTCCCCCAAAGAAACCTTTTTGTATCATGAAGTCACCTTCTCTCCAGCTCTGAACAGTTATTAACTTGATTTTTTGTCTCCATGAATTTGCTCATTTTGGGTATTTTATATAAACTGACTCCTCATTCTTTGTGTCTGGCTTCTTTCACTTGGCACAAAGTTTCAAGGTGAATTAATGTTATAGCATGCACCAACAATTTCACTCCTTTTTATAACTTTTTTTTTTTTTTTTTTTTTTTTTTTTTTTTTTTTTGGTTTTTCGAGACAGGGTTTCTCTATGTAGCCCTGGCTGTCCTGAAACTCACTCTGTAGACCAGGCTGGCCTCGAACTCAGAAATCCGCCTGCTTCTGCCTCCCAAGTGCTGGGATTAAAGGTGTGCGCTACCACCGCCCGGCCCTTTTTATAACTTTTAAGTTTCTATTGCATGGGTAGTCTGTATTTGTTTATACCACAATCACGTGCCTCATATTACAGCAAACATATCACTATTGTGAAGGGTGCTGCTATGAATGTTTATGTACATGCTATGTTTGAACATTTAATTTTCTTGGGCATTATTTGTGAGAGAAACCACTAACTATTTCCACATTGACTGAAGCATTTCGTATTCTCAGCAATATTGTTCTGATTTCTTTATGTATTTGCCAGCATTTATTTTCCCTTTTTGATCTGGGCAGAGTGGCACATGCCCTTAATCTCAGCACTTGGGAGGTACAGGCAGGTGGAACTCTGGGAGTCAGAGGCCAGCTAGGGTGAAAGGTAAGAACTGATTCCTAAAAGTGGGTCTCTCTCCTTCACATGTGCTCCCCCAACTAAATATGTAACTTTTAAATAATTCTTTTTTTAAAGATTTATTTATTATATGCAAGTACACTGTAGACACCCAGAAGAGGGCATCAGATCTCATTACAGATGGTTGTGACCCACCATGTGGTTGCTGGGATTTGAACTCAAGACCTTCGGAAGAGTAGTCAGTGCTCCTAATTGCTGAGCCATCTCTCCAGCCCCCTAAACATGTAACTTAATGTAAAAAAATTTTTAATCAAGAAAAACATATAGTTGTTCCAGTGAATATGAAGTCGCAGCTTATTTTTGAAGCCTTTAAAAATATTATATATATACATATACATATATATATGAGTCTTTTTTTACGGATTCATTTAATTTATATGAGTACATTGTAGTTGTCTTCATGCATACCAGAAGAAGGAATCAGACTCCATTACAGATGGTTATGAGCCACCATGTGGGTGCTGGGAATTGAGCAGTCAGTGCTCTTAACCAATGAGCCATTTCTCCAGCCCTAATAAAGTCCTATTTTTAATATAAATTTTCTTTTTGTTGCTTTAACTTTCATAAAACTCCACTGCTAAATTTAAGATCATAAAGATTTACCTCTATATTTTCTTCCAAAAGTTTTAAATCATAAATTTAGGACTTTGACACATTTCGAGTTTGTTTTTGTATGTGGTATGAGGTAGGTGTCCACTTTATTTATTTATTTATTTATTTATTTATTTATTTAGTTAGTTAGTTAGTTATTCTGGTTTTTTTTATTTTACCATATTTTTAAAAAAATATAAAATATTATAACAATAAAATAAGTATTATAAAAGTTATTTGATATAAAACAACAATCAATTGAACAGTCTTATGTAGATGCTTGTCTATAGCAATACTGAAAATACATACTTTTTTCAGAATTTTAAATAACTGCAAATAACTGTATTATTAACTGTATGATATTTTAAAATAACATATCACTATTAGTTTTTTTAATGAACATAAATATATAAAATCTATTTGTTTGTTTGTTTTGTTTTTAGTAGTCCTTAAAATTTTGGCTCTTACAATGGTATAAACCCAAAAGAAGAACAATTTTTAGACAGTGGAGTTCATTGTAATAAGGCTGTACTTCAATGTCCCTCACATCACCAAAGGATTTTACCTCCATAGTAGTTAAGCTAAGAGTTGACAGTTGTGCTGCGCCAACGAATGAATTGTAGGCATGATTTTGGGATACGGATTTCCTGCTATGGTCAAATCTATTTGACTTGAGTGATTGTCTTCATTCTCAGCCCACAGAGAACAGGTTGCATTCATTTAAGAAATGGTGTGTGTATTAAGATGGTCTATCCATAAAGTCATTCACCAACTGTTTCAATGAACAATGGTTCTGCTTGGAGGGTGGCACAGACATTAAGTGAGGGTAAGATTCCAGTTCATTGACTGTGATGATTTTGAAAAGCATTCATCTCAGAAAAAGAGTAATTTATAAAGTCCTCTTCTTCAAAACTGATACAATAATTATAAATATCAAGCAGAGCATTCAGTCTCACTCTTTGTTGTTCTCTTACAATCCCCTTCCCAATTTAATCGTCTACATTTCTTTTGGGTATATAAATACTTTTGAAATATGTAAGCTGTTCTGGAAATATAGTGTAAAAGCATCAAATAAAAAAATCCCACTAATAGAGAGGCTGAGATAGGAGAAGCAAGACTTCAAGACCCTTATGTCATACACAGCAAGGCACTGTCACGAGGGGCTGGTGAGATGGCTCAGTAGGTCAAAGCACTGATTGCTCTTCTAAAGGTCATGAGTTCAAATTCCAGCAACCACATGGTGGCTCACAACCACCCATAATGAGATCTGATGCCCTCTTCTGGTATGTCTGAAGACAGCTACAGTGTACTTATAATAAATAAATAATAAATAAATCTTTAAAAAAAAAAGACACTGTCATGAACAAACAAGCAGAAAGTGTATATGGATTGTACAATATTGGACCTATTTCTCCAATTACCAAATTAGAGAAACCACTGAATGATAGCCAACAAATTTCTAATTCCTCATATTTTTAAATTTCAATCAATTAGGATATGTTGGTAATATTAATTTTCATATTAATAGATATTAAAGAAAAATGATTGTTACTTCCTGTTTTTTGGTTTTTTTTTTTTTTGCTTAGAGATGTAATTATGTTTATGTGGGTTTGTTGAAAGATTTCTTTCTTGCTTCTTCTAGGGTGTAGTTTCCCTCCTTGTGTTGGTGTTTTCCATCTATTATCATTTGTAGGACTGGATTTATGGAAAGATATTGTGTAAATTTGGTTTTGTTATGGAATATCTTGTGTTCTCCATCTATGGTAATTGAGAGTTTTGCTGGGTATAGTAGCCTGGGCTGGCATTTGCATTCTCGTAGGGTCTGTATGACATCTGCCCAGGATCTTGTAGCTTTCATAGTCCCTGATGAGAAGTCTGGTGTAATTCTGATAGGCCTGCCTTTATATATTACCTGACCTTTTTCCCTTACTGCTTTTAAAATTCTTTCTTTGTTTAGTGCATTTGGTTTTTGATTATTATGTGACAGAAGGAATTTCTTTTCTGGTCCAGTCTATTTGCAGTTCTGTAGGCTTTTTGTATGTTCATGGGCATCTCTTTCTTTAGGTCAGGGAGGTTTTCTTCTATAATTTTGTTGAAGATATTTACTGGCCCTTCAAGTTGAGAACCTTTACTTTCTTCTATACCTATTATCCTTAGGCTTGGTCTTCTCCTTGTGTCCTAGATTTTCTGGATGTTTTGGGTTAGGAGCTTTTTGCTTTTTGTGTTTTCTTTGACTGTTGTTTCAATGTTTTTTTATGGTGTCTTCTGCATCTGAGATTCTCCCTTCTATGTCTTGTACTCTCTTGGTGATGCTTGCATCTATGACTCCTGATCTCTTTCCTAGGTTTTCTATCTACGTGGTTGCCACACTTTGTGATTTCTTTATTGTTTCTATTTCTATTTTTAGATCCTGGATGGTTTTGTTCATTTTCTTCACCTGTTTGATTGTATTTTCCTGTAGTTCTTTAAGGGATTTTTGTGTTTCCTCTTTAAGAGCTTCTAGCTGTTTACCTGTGTTCTCCTGTATTTCTTTGAGGTGTTATTTATGTCTTTCTTAAAGTCCTCCATCACCATTATGAGAAGTGATTTTATATCTGAATCTTGCTTTTCCTATGTGATGGTGTGTCCAGGACTTGCTATGGTGGGAGTATTGGGTTCTGATGATGCCAAGTAACCTTGGTTTGTGTTGTTTATATTCTTATACTTACCCCAAGCCATCTGATTATCTCTAGTGCTACCTGCCCTTGCTATTCTGACTGGGGCCTGTCATTCCTGTGATCCTGGTTGTGTCAGAACTCCTCAGAGTCAAGCTGTCTCTGTGATCCTGTGATTCTGGGATCCTGTGATCCTGTGATCCTGTGATCCTGTGATCTTGTGCGTGTTGGAGTGCTCGGGAGTAGAGCTTTCTCTGGGTGTTGTGGGACTGGCTGCAGTTTGCGCCCAAGGTATGCTCAGGGCACTGGCCCAGACAGACTGGAAGGAACTGGTGCCACTGGTCTGGTGGAGTTCCTGCGTGCCTGGGTTCTTCTGGTCCCTGTGATTCCTAGTGTTGGGAGAGATGATGTGTCCTTCTCACCTCTGATCCTATGATCCTGGGCTTGTTAGAGTGCCTGGAAGTGGAGCTTCCTCTGGGTGTTGTGGGTCTGGTTGTGGAGTTTGTGCCCAAGGTCTGCTCAGGGCACTGGCCCAGACAGCTTTACTTTTGTTTTTCATGTTTATATCTAGTGCTTTATTTTCATTTGTTGAAAAAAGTATTCTCCCTCCATAGTTGAAATAGTTATATTTTAAATATAATATTCAAAATATCACTTTGAATGGTATTTGTATCCTTGTCAAAAAACTAACTGATTAGGCTGGAGAGATGGCTCAGTGGTTAAGAGTGCTTGCTGCTTTTGCAGAGCACCTGGGGTTGTTTCCTATCAATCTTCTGGCTTCTGCAAGCACCAGGGCACTTACATCCATTCAGAGACATGCATACAGACAAACACTTTTATATATAAAACTAAAATGGATTCATCTGAACACTGTCACTATTCAGACACACCAGAAGAAGGCATTGGATCCTGTTACAAATGGTTGTGAGCCACCATGTAGTTGTTGGGAATTGAACTCATAATCATTGCTCTTAACTGTTGAGCCATCTCTCTAGCCCCTAAAATGGATAAATTAAAAAACAAAACAAAATAGAACAGAACAACTCCCCCCTAAAAACCCAAAACCCAAACCAAACCAAACCAAAAAACCAAAAAGACTAAAAGCTCACAGACATGTGGGGTTACCTCTGTATTCTCAGTGATGTTCCATTTTTGTGTTTGCCCTTATTAAACTAGCACATCTCCCTTTGATTACTCTCAGTATGGTTTTAAATCAGAAAATGCAAATCCTCTATATTTATTCTTTGTGTGTGTGTTTGTGTGTATGAAGTCCCAGAGGTCAACTATAGATGTTTTTCTCAGTTGTTATCTGCCTTGTTTGTTTTTGAGACAGGTGCTCTCACTGAACTGGTGAGAGGATGACATAAACTCCATTTTAGGACCAGGTCTGATTTCAAAAGGAAAGTCATCCATTCCAGCAACTGACTATAAAACCCTCCTAAGTCGTCAGTCCCAGGAACTAGGCCTTAAGTCACCAGCTCCAGGAACAAGGACATTAAATCCCCATTCCAAGAACAGCCTGGAGATAACCACAATATGGGGAAATGTCTTATCTCAGGTTGGGCCATCTGTATTGGGCAGCCTTATATGGTTTGGGTATCTCATCCTGCTGCTAAATGTTCATGACACAGGAATGCAGTCCACTGAGCACTTGGACACAAGCCCAATGAGAAACTGGCCTATGTAACATCCTCAGCACCCACCAATGAAGTTCTAGATTACCTAACCCTAGCTAAAATCCCCCTAGTTCCCTATAAAAAGGCCTGTGTGCTTTTGTCTGGGGTAGCCATTTTGTAAATGGCTGACCCTACATGCAGGCTTCTTCCTTTGGAGAAATACAAACACTCTTGCCAACTGCATATGTGAGTGGTGGTCTCTGTGAGATGCTTTTGGACTTAAAACCTGTAGCTTGCCAATTTGGCTGGTCAGTGGACTGCAGGATCTTCCTACCTCTCCTTCCTTGGTGTTGAGGTTAGCAGTTTCTTTCACTATTCCTGGTGTTTTACCTGGGTTCTGCATCCTTATACCTTTGTGGGAAGCACTTATTTACTGAGACATTTCCTCACTCCTCCACATTCTTTTTTCCTCTTCCAAGCTTGTGTACACTGTTCAGGGATTTCTGCTTCCATACGGATCTTAGAATCAACTATTCCATTGCTGAGAAGGTTTTGCTATTGTAGCTGCATCGGTTTCTCACCTATGAGGAAGAAAAATTGAGAGTAATACTTCCTGAAACTTTCCACATACCTCTGTGGCCCCATACAATTGTGGGAAGACATGTGTGAAATGTTAGAGTGGGCCCTGGAAATGGCCACCAGTCCCTGTGGTGTGACAGTGTACCAGAAAAGAGAAAACCAGAGACCCGCAGGGGCTAAAGAAACAACAAACCCAGAAACAAGGCCAAGATGGGAAAGGCTGGGGCTCCAGATCCTTCTCTCCTGTGCCTCAGATTAACCTTTGTGCTTAGCCAAGGAGGGCAAAGCAGAAGCAATTCTCCTCAGGAAGAAGCCAGCCAGACTTTGTAGTGTGTCTTCGGGGGACTGATGCCACCCTCCCTCCGCCCCCAGACGACGGTGAGGGGCTGGCAACTTTAAAGCAGGCCATTGGGTCTTGCAGACTCTGAAGCCAGCCCACCCCACTCTCGTTGGTAAATTTTCTGGTGCTGCAGGAGGTGCTGCTTCTGGACAATGCTCTTCTCACATTCAGGGCAACTGTAGGGCCGCTCACCTGTGGAGATGCGCTGGTGCCTAACCAAGTTCGAAGGGTGGCTGAAACTCTTGCCACAGTACCCACAGATGAGAGAACTCCGACTTTTCCTCCAAGGGATGTGGCCAGGCGAAGCAACTAAGCTGTTCCGTGAGAATCCCTCCTGCATTTGTGGGTTGGTGCTGGGGCCTTCCTGCTGATGGCATCGCTGGTGGGTCACCAGGCTGACCTTGCAGCTGAAGCTCCTGTGGCACACATCACAGCTTCGACCCTTTGGCCTGTGGTTTCAGCCGGAGCCTGTGTTGAAGGCTCTCCTCTGGTCCTGTGGCAGAATAAGATTCCCTGCCTGTGTGGCTTTGCAAATGTGCAGTCGACTGCTGCTTGTAGTGGAAGCTGATCTGGCATTCGGAACATTTGTACTGGCTGGTGTCCCTCTTCACCTTCAGACCCAGTCTACACTCCTGACCCAATTGCACCTGTCTGTGAGACTTCTGTTTTCGGGGGCAGTCCAGATTTCTACCAGGGGCAGGGTCTCTACTGCTCTCAACAGACTCAGGGTTTGAGTCCCCAGGGCCTTATTCCAAGAGGGCAGAATCTCCTGGACTGTCCCAGAACACAGCCTGCTCGGTGTCAAAGAGAGCCTGCTGTTCAGCAGCACTGGCAAACATACTGGGAAGACCTGCAGGGCCCTCCTGCTTGTACAACATCTCCTGTTTAACCATGGCCCTATCTGCCAGGTGGGTACCTTCTTCCACCGAGTCACCCACCATCTCTGCACCTAACTCCACTTCTTCCTCTGGCTGGCCAAGGACCTTTCAGAGAGACCAGCGTCTCAGAGTTGCTTTCTATAACATTTCTGTAGAGCTCCTTCTGCCAGTCCTCCAGGTTCTCCCATTCCTGTTCTGAGAAACAGACTCCCATCATTCTCAAGGGACCCACACATCTTTGGGGTCTCCCCTTTGCTGCCAGGAGGGGGGGACGGCAGCCGAAGGACCCAGAAGTTCTTGTTGCAAAGCGGTTCTCTACATTCTCCAGTCATTGCTGTAGTATCCCGTACAGGGTCCCCAGCACGGCCCACTTGCCCTCCAGCTGGTTGCTGAACTCTATGGCTGTCTTCTCCAAGCCAGCCAGCTTCTTCTCAGCGGACCCTGCACGTCCCTCCAGGCTCTGCAGTGGGGCAGCCTGTGATTCCATCTTCTTCTCCACTTGAATAGCAGCCACCACTGTCCAAAGTGAGATTTCCGTGGTCTGGAAGCACGGGTTTTTCTTTGTTCTTTGTGAAGGTGGTGTGGCTGGAGCTAACCGTGTGGAGTGCTGTTTCCTCCTTCGCTGAGCAGGCGTTGACTCCACCAAGGTTGCAGTTGCCCCACAACACCGACTGGTGGGATGGTGCTCTGACTGTGTGTCACTCCACCAGACCCTTCTGGAATCTGCCACCACCGCTGTGTTGATACAAGGTGCATTACGGGAGTCCACCCCCCCTCCCCCGCCCCCACCTCCCCCCCCACCCTCGACAAGAATAGCTGCAGTGGCTCCTTCCTTTTTTGGACTTTTTTGAGTGCGTTTATTTTAAAAGTGTGGTTGAATTTCTCAAAAGGTTTTCCTTTATCAGTTGAAATTGGTCTGTGGCTCTCAACCTGTGTGTTTGGCTCCTTTGGGGTTGCATATCAAATATTCTGCATATCAAATATTTACAGTATGAGTCACAACAATAGCAAAATTACAAGTTATGAAGTAGCAGTGAAATAATTTTATAGTTGGGAGTCACCATAACATGAGAAACTATATGTATTAGGAAGGTTGATCGCCCCTGTGGTAGATAGATGCTTTCCTCTCTCACAGCCTGCATTTTTGACCATTTGACATAACGGCAAAAGTGAACTTGTACATAAGATGAATATAGAGACATTCAGCCTCAGAAAAATAGCAAAGTAAAAAATTTCTGTGCCTATACATTTTTGCATTTGGTTGATTTAAAGATAGTATTTGAAATTAATATTTTGCACACACAAGCATTCTTTTGGGGCCCTTGTTTAAATTGAAGCATCGGCATATCCATTTTGATATCATCAGATACACTAAATTAAAGCGTGTAAAATTATGAAATGGAGTAAACTGAAAAACAACTTAAGGTCTGAAGAGATCTAAAGAGTCACCAAGAAGGAGGCTTGATGAAGTTGCCATCGGTTTATCGTCCAGGCATGCCCAGGTCCTGCAGAAGAACTACATTTCCCAGAGAGGGCAGGCGCCTCTGCCTCCAGCTGAACATCAGTCCCGCCTCCTAACTCCAGTGATTGGGCTTTTCACTTCCGCGCCTATGCGCTTCTCTTCTACCATTGGTGGATGTTCCGGGTGAGCCGCGGAGTTTACACTTTCCCGGTCCTGTCAGGCACCTGGCTCTCGTTCCCGTACCAAGATGGCGGCAGAAGCAGCTGGTGGGAAATACAGGAGCACAGTCAGCAAAAGCAAAGACCCCTCGGGGCTCCTCATCTCGGTGATCAGGTGAGGGAGGCAGGAGGCAGGGTGAGGTCAGGGCAGCGGCTCGGCCTCCGCTGTGGAAGGGAAAGGCATCGGCTGGGCCCCGCCCGCCGGCCCTTCGCTTCCTTTTGGCCTCCCCAGCCCCTCCCCAGGGCCTGTTGCCCCCCACGCCGGGCAGTGCTCTAAGACTCCCAGTTTCTCTGGAACCGGGCATAAGGGGAGGACACCCCACCTCCCCTGTCTTCTTCCCAGGGCACAGCCCTTACTTGGGTCCCCGGTCCTAAAAGCTGGCTCGCTTGGGTTCGGGAAGAAGCCTGGCGCAGGTGTATTCATTCATTCCTATGACAGGTTCTGGTTGACTAGGGTACAGTGAGTACTCCTGAAGGGCAGCGGTGTCCTGGGCTTGTGGGGATCAGGCCTAAGTTTCCTGTTAGGAGTTGCAGAGTATCCAACTCTGGGCACTTTCCACTACCTGTGAATAGCCACAGCTTCAGATCCTAGGTTTTGTGTGAGTTGTTAGCTTTGGATATTGAAGTAACACTCTTTCCTTCCTTCCTTCCTTCCTTTCTTCCTTCCTTCCTTCCTTCCTTCCTTCCTTCCTTCCTTCCTTCTTTGTTTCCTTCCTTCCTTCCTTCCTTCCTTCCTTCCTTCCTTCCTTCCTTCCTTCCTTTCCTTCTTTCTTTTTTCTTTCCATTTTCTTACTCAAAACCATACCAAAATAGAACTTCAAATTGCCCCCCTCATTACTTTTTCCCTAAACCATTAGGGTAAGAGTGGGGGTGGTGGACTATTTACTGGGCTTTTTTTTTTTTTAAATGTCTAAAACGTTAAATAAATTTAGATCAACCTGAATAAAAACATTATGACACACTTATACGTTGTTGTCATTTGAATTTCACCCCTTATATTTTCCTAAAACAAATTCCCCTTGCTTCCTTCCCACTTTCCTTAACTTATCTATCCTTCACTTTGATTTGAGGTAAGAGGGCTCCTGTAATGATCCTGATGATCTTTTTAAAACCCAGGACCCACCAAAGTCTGGTAGATATTAAGCCCTTGAGAGAATGGGTAAACCAAGCTTTAAAAGGTTTTAAAAAGTTTACCATTTAATGGATTTTGAAAAAGACCCGTGTAGTGTATGGGTTTTATGGCAGAGCCAATAGTTTAAGAGAATGGCCTGTTCTTATCAATTTTTTTTTTTTACAAATGAGAGGATAGAACTGTCTGTGAAAGTGATACACTTTGTAGGCCCTGAAGAGAAAACATGTGTAACTGCAGGCACATATTCTTACTTTAACAATGTACAGTTCAGATTTATCCCATGATATTAAACCTCAGTCGTAGCATTTGTAGTAGTGAGCCTTAAATTTTCTCTGGAATTCTTGGAATCCTTTTCTGACCTTGTTTTTTTTTTTCCTGCTTGATAGTCAACACTCCCTTATACAGTAGATAAGTATGCAGCATGGCGCCTGGCGTTCATTTAGTACTTAGGAAGTGTTTGTTGAATGAGGGAATGGACGATCTGAGTTATGTATGCAAAGACAAGGTGTCTTACTACCCTTGAGGAGAGAGTATGGACTTGGAGAAAGGTGAAATGTTCCCGAGAATCAGAATCCATGGAAGGAGCGGTCACGAACATGGAAGTGGAGTTAGGGAGAGTAACAACTGGAGACATGTCCCATCCTCTTCCCCATGCTTCTGAATCTTTAGGCTATGTGTCAGATTTCTTACGTGGCAGTTAGATTTACCCTCAACATGTGATATTTAAAAACTGAAAAAATAACTTAAAAGCCTTTTGGCTGATTCTGATGTGGAAGCGTCCATTGGCCTTGAAGGGCCAATTCCTGGCCCTTTCCAGGCAGTGTCACTCACTGCTAGATAGTGTACCTCATTGTTATTTTGTGTTGAGTTATGGCAATGGCTCCACCTTTTAATACAGTTCCTCGTGTTGTGGTGACACCAACCATAACATTATTTTGTTGCTACTTCATAACTGGAATTTTGCTACTGTTATGAATTGTAATGTAAATAGTTGATATTTGACCCCAAAGCAGTCAAGAAATACACCACAGGTTGAGAACCACTGAGTCACATGTAGCCTAGTCTGTCTTCAAACTCATTGTGTAGATAAGAGTAACCATGAACTCTTGCTTCCACTTCCCAAGTCCTGGACCACAGGTGTCCGTCACCACACCTGGCTTTGTTTGGTTGTCCATCTCTCATGCTCTCCTGCATCACCTTCACTTTATCACTATGATTTTGGCCCAGACATCTTTTACTGTGAGTTTTGTTGTGAAGTAGTGCTTTAATTTTGATTCCTAGTCCAGATCATATCAGGATGCATGAATGGCA
>NW_022196903.1:28215409-28265409 GCF_008632895.1 Mastomys coucha
GCACAACACAAGACTAGATATTTTTGCTGCTGAAGTGTTGCTGTTGTATCTCAACATTTCTTTTGATACTGAAAAGTTTGGCTTTGGAATGAGGGAGGGTGCTGGCAATCTCTTTTGGTGTTTTCTTCCTGATTTTCTTTTGTGCTTTATCCAGTGGCTTAATTTACATGAACAGTGGATGAGAGGAGAAGGGTCGTGTGGCTTCAGTGTTGGGATCTGTGGTGGGCAGAGTCTTGACCGGCAGCCAGGAAGGAGTAGGCCTGTGTGCTTCTCACTCGTAACTGTGTGTCATTCTGAAGTTTCTGCTCTTCAGATCTGTTCAGCTACTGCCCTTCATGCTGCTTCGCTTGCACAGCGCAGTCATTATTCTCAGATCCTCCCATGTACTTGAGTACCTCCTTCTGTCCTTAACTTTTTTTCAGATTCTCTCAGAAGACTAGACCTTTTCTGGTTGCTTTGGCAACAAGCTTCACAAAGGAAAACCCATTTTAGGTTTGTGTTTATAAAGTCCGAGTATTCCTGAAAGGGTATTTGGTGCATGCTAGCTCTTTCTTGTTGCCTTACACCTGTCATTTTGCCACAAAATAGGTTAGTGACAGAATCCACTAATCCACTATCTTTTGAACAGTTTGATTGGCTCACCTTTATGTCTTATATCACTGAGCAGCAGCAGTTTTTTTTTGTTTTGGAATGTTTAAAAATTTCCTTCAGTTCTTTTTCAAATGTATAAAAATACCATTATAAAAATACCAAATGTATAAAAATACCATTTCTATAATAGGTTTAATTTTGTAATAATTTATATTGCATATCTATCTATCTATCTATCTATCTATCTATCTATCTATCTATCTATGTGAGATAAGATTATAGATCTTATAATCTTGACTTATAGATCTATAAGCCTTGACTGGCTTGGACTTGCTGTATACACTAGGCTGGCCTTGAACTCAGAGATGTATTTGCTCTGCCTCCCAAGTGCTGGGAGTAAAGATGTGAGTCAGCACACTTGGCTAAAATATTATTTTTTAATAGTTTGAAGAGAAGAACATTTATTGTTGTAGACACTTTCTAGTACTGGATTAAACTCCAGATAAGGTCTAGCGTAAGGACTGAGCTCATACACACAAAGGAAATACCCCAGTCTCATTGCATTTACTCCTTTTGTTAGTATGTGGATTTTTGAGATAGGCTTGCATGTAGCACTGGCCTCACACTTGCTATGTAGGCACCAGTAATTTAGAATGTCTGATTCTTCTGCTTCCACCTCCTAATGCTGATGCTGGGAGTACAGGCTTGGCCTACCACAGCCAGTTTTCATTGCCTAGAGTACTAACTAGATAATGATTCAGTGTTTTTGCTGGTATCAGAGTCTGTCACTGAGAATTTAAAATAAAAAAATAGAAATACAGTACAGTTGCATTCTTACATTTGATGGAAAGGGAACTTTGAGATATGTAAATTAAAATTTAAATCACTTAAAAATCCTGAATAAACATATTTCAGGCCAGTCAGGTGTGTAATGGTTCACTATTGTGTCTGTGTAGAAGTCTCAGGTCTGTGAGGAAGGGTTTTGGTGAGGAGAGAGTGTTGTGATTTGGTCTTTTGAAGACTGCCACTAACTGTAGATTGAAGTCACCACTGGCCCTTTACAGCAGAAATAATTGGGTAGACAGAATCCTGTTTGGATGTTTTACATTCTCTCTCTCTCTCTCTCTCTCTCTCTCTCTCTCTCACACACACACACACACATTCTCTCACACACACACATTCTCTCTCTCTCTCTCTCTTTCTCTCTCTCTCTCTCTCTCTCTCTTCACACACCATATCTGTCTTCTTTCCTATTGATTACTCTACCTCAACCTTTGGTTTGGTGTGAAGTTGAAGTTGTGAAAGAAGCAAGATGGCATTTCGGAGATGTTATTTTCTTTTTGTGAGTTCGTGTCAGATTTTTAATTGGGAAATGTGTCTACCACTTACTGTTAGGTGATCTGCTCTCCAATTAAGCATTGACTCTCCCTTTTTTGTATGTTGGCCTGCAAATAGCCAGTTTAATTGGAGAGACAAACTCTTGTTGTGACTTACAGAGACCTTATTGAAACCTTGGAGCAGAGCTTTTGTCGACTGGCTGGTTGCAGATGTCAAGGAGGTTTGAAGGCAGTTGGAAATTCACATTTTCATCAACTTTTATATCTTCAGTTGGTTAGAAACTTGAGTTTTAGTAAATCTAAGAGTACTTGCCTGGCATTCCCCAGGCCGTCTATTGTACAACAAACAAACACACAAACAAACAAAGTTGGAGCTGGAGGCCAAACCCAGGACCCTGTGCTTGCTAAGCAAGTTCCTACCCCTGAGCTAAATTCCCAGCCCCTATTTTGCATCTCATTAAACCTGAAACTCTTCCATTAGGACTCTGAGACATGCCTTGAAATGCCATATAGTTCTTTATCTTAAAGATATAGCTCTTTTGCCACCTGCAGTAGTGTTGGTCTGTTGGTTAATGTGGTCACAGTAGGTTTTCTTTGGGTAGCTCAGCTTTAGAGTCTTTTATAATTAGTCAGATTTTTGGAGGCTGTTTAGAGTGGTGAATTTTACCTTGTGTTGGAGACATTTCAGAGTCTGATCTGCTTACACTTTGTTAACTGCTTTACTGCTATGAAATGATTCAGGACCTTGATTCTTATAGCAAGTAGTAGCCAGTCTCTCATGTGCTTGGAATTCAGCCTTGAAGACAATGAGAACTCACAATTTGATGCAAAGTAATAAAACGGTGCTTCTGTGTTACTTTTGGTAGTGTTGATAAAAACAATTATGCATTTCAAGATTTTTATGAGCATTTTTTCTGAATTTTATTTGTTACTAGAAGCCCTTTCAAAAAGTAAATTCATAAATTATTTATGAATTCTAGACATATTGTTTGTTATTTATTTAAAACAGTGCTGTACACACACACACACACACACCCCTCATCTTAAAAGGAATAAGAGATAGTTTATTCTGGAGTCATTTTGAGGACCCATGGCCTAGAAACACAGATTTAGGCTATGCCAAATTCCATGTTCCAAAGTGGGTGCAGTTTTATACTTACGGTCATAAAGCAAGAGACGTTTAAAATACATTGGTGGGTACATCGGAGAGACAGGTACAGCAAGATGGGGGAGGTTCTCCTGTAGGCCTAAGATGCTATCTGATGGTGGTCTTAGCTTTCTGTGTTGGTGGAAGCTATTGGTCTGCTAAGTCAATAGATTTCCAAAGGCTTTTATCTGTTAGTTACAGGATGTTAGTTCTTATACAGAGATGAGCAAGGAGTGGCTGTTTTAGGGGCTACAGCTAACCTAAAACAAGGTATTTAGCCTCTGCAGTTTTAATCAGTCAGTTAGTCTTTGTAGACACAGCTTCTTTCCAGGAATTGTTATTCATATTATCTCACATCCAAAAGCACCCTTGAGACTTTACTAGGGATTCACTGTCTCAGGCCCTGCCTGACCCATCTGACATGTGTCTGCATTTTTATAAGTATACAGATGACTTAAAAGCGTGATAAAGTTTGAGTAGCTCTTAAACGTGCTTTATTGGGGAAATGAGATATAAGAAACAAATTTAAATTATTGCTTTTTTTAAAAAAAGTTGAGATAATAATAGGGCTATGATTTTTTTTCTTCTCTCTGTCTCGATCTCTCTTTTTTTAAAGAATTACTCAGGGTGGAGAGATGGCTTAGCAGTTACTGCTCTTGTAGAGGACCCAATACCTGTATTGGGCAGCTGCCTATAACTTTAGCTTCACAGGTATCAGATGCCTTTGGCATAATATACACTGCTCTCATATATGCGTGCAAGTACATACATACATACATACACACACACACACACATACAAAATTAAACAAAATACCTTCTTAAAGTTTAAAAAATCATTGCTGTTAAGATGATCATTTGTATAATGAAATACTCACCAATACAAGTCTTGGCTGGGATTTTGCTGATGTAGTTGGGGAAGAGGATTGGAGCCAGTCAGGGATAGATGAAGCCAGATGAAATGTGGCACTAGCTATTGAAGGTGAAATTTTTTGACAAGTCTTTTAATTTTAAATTTTGCCATCAGAATTTTTTGACCAATTTAAAAATATGGTAAAAACATTTTCCATAAAAATGTATCGGGGCTGGAGGCAGAGCACTTTCTTAGCAGATAAATAAATCACAGAAATATTCCATGATATTCTTTAGATCAGTGGTTCTCAACCTGTGGGCCATGACTTGGGTCAAAAGACCCTTTCACAGGAGTCATATGTCAGATATCCTTCATATCAAATATTGACATTTTTATTCATTACAGTAACAAAATTACAGTTTTGAAGTGTCAGAAATAATTTTATGGTTGTGGGTCACCACAGCATGAGAACTGTATTAAAGGGTTGTAGCATTAGGAAGGGTGGGAACCATTGCTTTAGATCTTGGCATTTCTCCATGACACCTGTATTCTAAAGCCTCATGCATCTTTGCACTTAAGAAGCCTGCCCCTGATTTCCACTATGTATTTTTCTACACAATACCTGTCAGAAGTATAAAACATCACTTGTGAGGAACTCACCAGGAAGTGAGGCTCTCTATGGACAATACGTTCTAAGCACGCTGGACTTTCTAAGGAAGTGAGAAAGAGATTTTTAGGTTGACTTTGTCAGCCGTAAACTGAGTTTTATGCCTGAGTCGGTGACTTTACTTAATTTTAGATAATGGCCTTTTTGTTGCCTAAGCAATTTATAGCTCTTGGTCTCCAGTGCTGTTCTGTATTACTGAGTTAATTGCACTATTGAAGCATTATACACACATATGTTGGGTGTAGTAATTGGCTCTAAGTGCTGTCTACAGCCAGACACTAGTGAGTTTTCAAATAACTTTAAAGCAGACATTGTTACTGCCACTCGAGGCTACATAAGTCTCTCTGTACTGTTAAGGTATGCTCATATGCATGAGAAAACTTTTTCAGAGGGACTTGTCATTGTGTATTGCTATCAGTTGGGATGGGATTATCCTGTATTTCATAGGCTCTAATGAGACATAATTAAGAAACAAGGCATCACAATGTATAATTGAATAGAATAAAATCCGATTTGAAAGTGAGGTGTTGATTTGCTTCTGCTTTGAGTCAAATATATCTTGTGTGATTATGTAGTGATACACATCTCTAGTATTTCTTTAATGTGTGATCCTTTATTCAATCTCAGATTCATGACGAGGGCCTATCATTTTGATAGCACCCTGGAAGCAGTCACAGATGATTCCCCATCTATGAAGTGTAGCAGTGTGTCCTGCTTTGCATAGTCAGCTTGGGACTCTGATCTGTGTAGTGAGTTTGTACTCTTCAGTCTCTCTTCAATCTCCTGATGGCTTTGGGTTTTTCTCTACTCAGGCCTAGAGCTGTTGTCTTTAGTTTCCCTGCTGGATGTAGATGTATTTTGCTGTCAGCTATGTGTGAGGTGGGCTGGGTTCCTTTTTTGGAATGATGTGGCTCTAGTACCCAGAAAGAGCTGGGTAGAACTGATAATTTAACAGCAGTGTGGGAAGGAAGCATGATTGATGTTGGAAGAGTCAAGTCAGCTCTGGACATTTTCCCCCTTGTGTCGGAATCACTAACAAAAAAGAGACATTTTCTTCTGAAAAGACACAGTTATGAAGCACTCAGTTTCCCCTTTCTGGAGGCAGGCTTGGAATCTAGTCCACCTCAAGTTCAGTTCTTGTTTTGTACTCTCGTGTTGGAGAGAAGGTAGCTGTGGGGGGATTGAGGCTCTTGATGGTAAGAAGTTCAGCCACTTTGCAGCATCTGGTTAGTCCCCCAGGCCCACTTGGAGCGCTTCTCAGGAAGCAGGTAACCTAGGACACTTGATTCCTGTTGTAGATGGTGCTCTGTTGTTTGCTGATTAGTGATCTTGGATATGTGAAGGTGTACTTGTAATTACTTTTTCTTAGTTGCTGTACTGGCTGGTTTTGTGTGTCAACTTGACACAGGCTGGAGTTATCACAGAGAAAGGAGCTTCAGTTGGGGAAGTGCCTCCATGAGATCCAGCTGTGAGGCATTTTCTCAATTAGTGATCAAGGGGGTAGGGCCCCTTGTGGGTGGTGCCATCCCTGGGCTGGAAGTCTTGGGTTCTGTAAGAGAGCAGGCTGAGCAAGCCAGGGGAAGCAAGCCAGTAAGGAACATCTCTCCATAGCCTCTGCATCAGCTCCTGCTTCCTGAACTGCCTGAGTTCCAGTCCTGATTTCCTTTGGTGATGAACAGCAATGTGGAAGTGTAGCTGAATAAACCCTTTCCTCCCCAACTTGCTTTTTGGTCATGATGTTTGTGCAGGAATAGAAACCCTGACTAAGACAGTTGCATAAGGGGATTTTCATTATTTGTTTTCTTAGGTTGTATTACTTCCAGAAGAGAGGTCAGTGGGGCCTTAGTGGACAGGTAAGCCCATTATCAGCTTTCATAATAGGGCTCAGTTTTGTTCATTCTAAATGGTCAGCAAGATTTAGGTGTGCAACTTTATCTCTTGTAACAAGTGTGTTAGCCATCTATGCAGATTTGTCAAGAATGTGTGTTGTTTAAGCTGATCGATCACATTGCCTTAAGAGTTGAACCAACCAACATGTGCCTGGTGGTGCACATCCTCGGTTTGTGGATTTTGGCAGCTAGAACAGGAGATTGCAAATTCTCTGGGTAAGGAAACCCAATCCAACCCACCCCAACCCAGCCCAACTCAACTCTCCCCTCCAAACCACACATAAACAGCAAACAGAGAGAGGGCGAATGAGAATTTAACTAACTGTAACAACATTGCCTGTGCTTTCTGAGGCAGTGTAGCTTTCTGCTCCAGCAGCTATTACAAACCGCCTATGATCAGATGGCTAAACAATAGAAATGTGTTTTCTCACTGTTTTGGATGCTGTAAGTCCAAGGTCAAAGCACCATCAGCATGGGCTGTTGGTGAAACCTCTCTTCTTGGCATATAAATGGCCACCTTCTTGTTCTGTCCCTCTGAGAGCCTTTGTTCTGGTTGTGTGCACAGGATTTCTTCCTGACTCTTGGTTGTCTCATGAGAACAGCATTCCTAGCGGTGGGGCTTCCCTGACTTGCTGAACTTCATCACCTCCTCTGTTTTCTGTCTCTAAACACAGTCGAGTAGAGTACTGAGATGTTATCAGAAAAAGAAAAAGAAAAAGCCTTTTTGTGGGGCACATATATCAGATTATAACTAAGCTAGGTCCCTTTCTCACCTTGTTAACATGCTCTAAGCTTCCAGAGAGGGAGTCTGTCATCTGCAGACAGGTAACCTGGAAGCTCAGGCAGGAGTGCTTGCCGTTGCATTCAGCCCTGCCTGTCACGCTGACTTGTAATGCTAGACTGTTGCATTAACACTTAATACCAACATGTGTGCTCTGTGCTCTGCAGAGAACTGCTAGCCAGGGGCTTGAGCTGTGAAAAGATTTGCTAAGAGGAGGAAACTACTAGAATATGGCCTGACTTACCTTCTATATGTTCTCTGAATTTTATCCCTAGATTAGAATGGAAAAAAATAAATCATTGGAAAGCTGTGTACTCGGATTATATCCATTGCCTTTCAGAATATGGGAGTCTGAATTTAGTTTTTGTTTTGTTTTATGTTCCTGAAGAGATATGAATGTAAAATTTGTTACCTTACTTTAAGAAGATTGTCGAGGATGTGTTTCATTATATTGTAAAATGTCTTCCAGGTTGTTTTAAATGAAAAATTGGCTTGCCTAAATGAGTCTTTAGAAAGTGAGAAGTAGGACTTTTTGCCTTGGCTGCTTGGAAGGTCAAATTTAGATTAGGAGCCACTTATTTACTATGAACTAACTCTGTGTGGCCATGTGACCTACTTATATTTTACATTTATATAATGATGAGCTATATATTTTACTATAGTCTTAGGGAAAACGCCTCTCATTCTTTTTTTTTTTTTTTTAAGAGATGAGATATAATTAAAGTGAAAAAATTATAAATGTGGTTACTGGCTGATAAGTTATCACCACCCCTAAGTAGTGGCTCCGGTGACCACCCAGAGAAAAGTTGACAGAGATGTATCTGGTCTGATTCCTGATCTCATCTCCTGTCACTTCCACACCAGCAGTTGGTAGCTACCACGATCGGTTCCTCCTCATGGCAGTTAGATTTTGTTCTTCTTCATGGCCTGGCATCTTCCCTCCCTAGAACAGCTTCCCCACAGAGGATGTCTTCACAATGGATCTATCCATGCAGTACCTTTTTGTGCCCTTGCTGGCGTGAGTGTAGGGGGCTTTTTTATCTCTGCTGTACACAGCTTCTGCCTGATGCACTTGCTTACCTACCTACTTTATGACCTGCATCTCTAAGCTGCCATCTTAGCTACTTGAGGGAGGGCTGGTTAGTTACTGCTGTATGTCTAGCCATTTAGTTAGCCTGGTAGGTGACTTGCTTAGTAAACCCTGTTGAATGAATCATTGAGTTGACAGGGCCACCATAACTGTAACTGTTGCTTTCCTTCACAGGGATTTATAAGCATGTATGACTTCCAATGAGGCCATTCCACTGCAGTTGTCTCAGTCAGGGAGTTGTCCTGCATGACCTTTTACATTCTGCATCTTGCTGTTGCTCATTATGTAGCTTTTGCTAGTCATTTAATGTGCCAGGCACTGTGAGAATGAGGAGAAAAGGTGTGATCCGAGTTCCTAACAGATTCCTAGGGACTGGGATGGGTAGGCTTGAGGGGCTTTGGCCTGACAGATTGGGAGTCATAGACGATTGATTTTGCTTCTGTAGTGTGAGTGAGCACTCCATCTTTCTCCCCACACTTCTTCAGTCCTTCAGACATCCCGGAGAGGCAGGAGTTCTATTCTTGCATGTTTTACTAGAAAAAACACATGAGGAGAGATTGAGGAACTCACCAGGGTTGCAGAATTCTGTTTGTTACTGTTTGTTAGAAATTTCTTTTTACAAGCTAGAGCCTCACTGTGTAGCCCAGGCTGATCCCAAAGTTGTGATACTCTTGTTTTACCCTCTAAGTGTCTGGGATTATAGGGTGATGCAGCCTCACCCCACTGCAAACCCCGATTTGAGCCTGCAGTTTTACTTTTGAGAACAATTATTTGATTTGGCTTGTCTTGTTTTTGAGACAGTCTCATATAGCCCAGGTTGACCACAGATTCATTTTGTAGCAAAGGCTGGCTTCAACTCCTGATCCTTCTGCTCCTTCTACCTCCTTAAGTGGTGAGATTATCATACTCAGCCCAGTTTATAAACTTGTATATTCCCCATTTTCTTTTTTGGACAGAGTCTCTCTATCCCTTGAACTATCACACAAAGAGCCATATGCTTTTGCCTTTAATCCCTCTGTTGGGATTAAAGTTTTGTGACACTGTACCTGACTAATATGTTCAGATTTTGCACAGGTAAATGGAATGGGGAAAGAAAAGTGGCTTTTTAAAAATGCAGTGTTGTGGACTGAACCCAGGACCCTTGCACATGCTAGGCAAGTGCTGTCCACTGAGCTCCTTCTGCAAACCTCAAATGCCTCAGTGTGATGTGTTTGCTGAGAGGCCTCAGAAGGATTTGCTGTATTCCTGGCAGCAGTCTGGTTCGGCTGTTTTCTTTTTCTCTGTCTCTGTCTGTGGAAGTCCTTGCTCTGGTGAGTGATGGGTTGTCCTGGTGAGTAACCTGATTTTCATAGGTGCACTTTCCCTTCTGTGTGTGATCCCTTCTTTTCCTTTGATCTTTTAAAACATGACATTGACTTTCATGTGCTTGCTTCTGTCTGGACTCCATTAAATCCAAAGAGAGCAAAATTTCTCCAAGAAGGAATTGCTGATGGTGGGTGTGTGTTTTCCTTTCACATTTGACTGGCCAACTGAAAGACTGAAACTGGTCTTATAAAAGGAAAAAAAAAAAAGAAAGAAGTGAAAGAAACTGACAGATTCCATTTTCAGTCTTCAGATCTTTATCCCATGTTTTAATTTTTGTCTGGGATTCACTGGGAGCTGGTAGCTTGTGGAATCTACTGGAACGATCTCCCATCCTTGTTCCAGCTAGAAGTGTTTGGTGGACCCGTTAGCCTGTTAGGTAAACACATTCCTTCCTGGGGATTAATTAGTCATGGTTAGAGATATAATTCATCATGTAAAATATCAGAGGTGTCGTAGTGAAAAATTGTTAGTGATCCAGAAATGTCTCTGCATCCAGTTTCACTGTAGTGTAGTTTAGCGTTTTCTGTTTCAGTGTTCACTCAGCAGCTCTTTGTAAATCCGTGATCATAGTTGACGTGAAGTAGGGCAGAGCAAACACTAAAGAGTAGCTGTGTAATTTGGATGCATCTTGGGAGTGCCAGCTTTATATCATTTTCCTCGCTTCTGTCTTTTTGTTGTTCTTTTTAACTGTTTTGTCAAGTCCAACAGTGTTTCTTAAAAAGAAAAAAAACCCAACAAAAATAAAAGAGAAAAAACTGTGGTGGGGTCTTTGTGCGTCTTTTCATCTTTAGCTAACCCCTAGGCTAGCTGTCATGCAGTTAGGATGAAGTTCTGAGCTCAGCAAGTGAGGCGGGGAATACAGCACTTCACATGTATGGTAGAGAGAGGCTAGGCTGCATGCATGTGTGATATGTGCACATTATTCCCTTCTCTGAGCTCTTGGTGTATATCAGAAAAAGGGTCAAGATTCTCTTCCACTCATTGTACTGTCTTAGGGATTATCACAGACATGCTCACTAAGTGGCCGTTGCATTGCTTCTGTTTGTGCTCTGGGCCTAATGTTTACTTCCCCATGTGCTGGACATAGGGCAATGGGGCATCTATACATTTCTGGGCTTAGTATTAACATTTCACAAGTAGAGGTAGGAGGATGGTAGCGGTCAGCCTGGGCTGTACAGTGATTGGTAGGCCAGCTTGAGCTCCATAGCAAGCCACTGTCTTTTTTTTTTTTTTTCCGAGACAGGGTCTCTCTGTGTAGTCCTGGCTGTCCTGGAACTCACTCTGTAGACCAGGCTGGCCTCGAACTCAGAAATTTGCCTGCCTCTGCCTCCCAAGTGCTGGGATTAAAGGCATGTGTCATCACCACCCAACCACTGTCTTAAAAAAAAAGGAAACCACAAACAACTTCCTCAAAACACACACACACACACACACACACACAAAGATAAAAACATCTCCAAATTGAAACCATTCTTGTCGCAATGATAGTTAATAATTCTGGCCAACATTTGTTGACTAATAATGGTATATGAGGCCTTGTTTGGTTGTGCTTAACACCACCATCCTGTAAGGAATATCTTCTTTCCATTTTATAGATGAACAAAATAAGATTCAGTTACTGAGGACCTCTGGGTAGTATACATGGTGGAATAAGGAGCCCAGCCTAGGCAGTTAGAATTCAGAGTCAGGTTTTCATTACTCTGCAGTTGTTCAAACCTGTAGACAGACTTGGGTTTTGGAGTCTTCTAGGATCTCTTATTCTCATTGCATGGGGTAGGGAAATTATTTAGCCTCTTCAAAGCCCAACTGCTTCTAATGAGAAAAGGGGACTAGAAGTAACAGACTCCCAAGTCCAACAGGAGTGCACATTTGATAAAATGCCAAATAAAGTTGGGTTCTGGCATCTACAAGCCTCTCTAAATTTTGGAGGTCTTTATTATTTTCATTATCTTTACTGCCTTTCATTTGACTAAAAAAGATACCGTAACAATTTGTGAGTTTTATAATGGTGTTTGACTACAGACAGAACTGCCATTCATCGCAGGTTCCACCAAAAGGAAGAGGATGATCTCTCAGTGTGAGTTAAACTTGGCACAGGATATTTCTTATATAAATATTTCCTCTGGAAATGAAAATAGGAGAAAAGATCCCCTGTGGACTCAATTTACTCCTAATCTTCATTTTAGTAACCCTTTCTCTTTTGTAAGTAACTCCTAATGATGTGGTAATGCATTGCGGTGACAGCTCATGCCAGAGAAGGTGTCCTCCCTGGGCCTGACATTTTCCTTAATGGTAATTCTGACTAGTTAAGGTAAATAGTGTGAGAGATGTTTGGCATGTTTCCTTCCACAAATGGCAGTGTGTGTGTGATGGGAGGGAGGATGTGGAAGGCACGTGAAAATGGCAGGTTCGTGCTGTGTAGCTCTGCAGAAGCTGTGGAGTTAAACATCCAGAGACTCTTACCTACGGGACAGTTGATAAATTGAAGGCATTTCTTGATTGTTCTTTAGCAGCATACTGGAAGGCTTCAGATTTAAAGAGCAAAGTTATATATCATAAAAAATAAACAGCAGAGAGACATGCTAAGGTACTGTGAGACAAATATCAAAGGTGATTTTGTTGGCTCTCCTTCTGAGATCAAGTTGATTTACTTGGGTAGTTAAATACTTGCGTGTTTTCTACCCAAAAACATTGGAATCACCAGGCTCAGGATCACCAGTTTACAGATGAGGAAATAGGGTCTGACCTGGGACTGCCCTTTTTAGCTCCCAGGACTGTTTCATTTCATGCAACACTTGATCTCTTGGCATCCCTAACACATTTACAGAATTCATTTTAGAAAGTACATTGAAGCCCCAGACAGGCTTCCTGAATTCCCCTCTAAATTGAAAAAGAAGTTTTCTATATTGTGTGGCTCATGAATTAAGACCCCCACTCTGAGTGGCAGTTTCGTGAAGACTGTTGTACAGTATTTTGCTCGAAAGTATCTGGAGGTGGGTATGTGATTGATTTGCTGACAGACCATCTCTGAAAGCAGTTCTAATGATGGACTTATAATTGATTGCATCCATCATTGGGAGCCTAAAATACCCCCCTCCCTAAATTAAAAAAGATAAATGAAATAAACTAGGCTGAATGTATAAGCTGACAAATCCAAGGGAATTTAATGAAACTCTAAATTACCACAGTGAGCAGATAAGAGGGAAAGGTTTCTTTATTATAATACTAAATTAAAAAAAATTATCCAAGAAAGATAATGGAGGAAACAAAGATCTGTGGCCCATGTATCAAACTGAGTTATTGAAAGATTTTTAATAAGTGTACCTATCTCATTGTCTGGTTATTGTTGATTCCTATCAATCTTGCTGGTGCTATTTGAAGAATCGTGAATGCAGGCAGTGTCGTGTAGTGCTCTTCAGTTATTGCTGTTGTAACAGATTTTAGAATTAACACAACCTTACTCCTAGGCTGCTGGGAGCTCTGTGCCATTTCAGACCATTCACAAGAGTTCTTTAGAAAGTGGTTTCTTGGTGTGAGAAATTTTATCCCTTCACCGCATACGAAAGAAGGCTATCCAGAAGCGACTTAAACAATAGTGTTTCTCATCTCCCCTAACACGAAGTCTGGAAGATAGGGTGGCTTCAGGGATGGCTCCTTCTTGTTGCCCATGGACACAGCTGCAGAAGCATTTACCGTGCCTTTTGTTTCCACAGATAACAGAAGTATCTGAGAGTCTCGGCCCTTTGTATCAGTGTTCTGGGCCTGGGAAGGGACCTTTCTCTAGACGTTCTATAGGTCTTGTTGGCCAGAATTGTAAGAAGAGCAGAGCTGGTAGGAATTATTATGATTCATATAAATCAAGAGCTGTCCAGCTTTCCTCTGAATCCATGCCCACTAGCTATCTGGTTAAAATCATTTCAGGGGTCAAGAGACTAGGTAAAGGATGGAGTCTGGATAGGCAGCCTGTGCATGGACTTATATGGTGTTAGAATCAACTTTGAAGGTTATTTTCTGTTAGGTCACTTCATTTCATAGTTTGTAGAATGAATATGCTAGTGTGTTGACTATATACTGTTCTTCTTATTGTTGCTTTGAAGTTTGACACAGCTTGACAAATTCTGTCTTCAGGACTCTGTCTACCAGTGATGATGTTGAAGACCGAGAAAATGAGAAAGGTCGCCTTGAAGAAGCCTATGAGAAGTGTGACCGTGACCTGGATGAATTGATTGTTCAGCACTACACAGAATTGACAACAGCCATTCGCACATACCAGAGTATCACAGAACGCATCACTAACTCGAGGAATAAAATCAAGCAGGTGAGCCTCCTTTCTTCCTGTCTGACATGCTCACCTTCCCTTACAGGTGTAGTTTGGAGCTATACCACGCAGTAGGGCCTAATGGTCCTTGACCACTGCGATTCATGAAGACATTTTCTGGAGTTTTGAATAGCTATTGTTTCCTGGGTACCCTGCCTTTAGTGCCTTAATGACAAAGTGAGTTTCTGTTAGATGCTTTTATATTTCACCAAAGGGATGAACTATTAAAAAAAGAAAAAAAAAGCTGTGTACCATCAGGTCATATTTTATAGTTCTTGGCTGTGGTTTTGTTTTTGTTTTGGTGTGGTGTGTGTGTGTATGTGTGTGTATCTGTATGTGTGTGTCTGTGTATCTGTATCTCCTTGTCTGTGTACGGAAGTTAGAGGTCAGCATTGGGTATCTCTCATTATTACTTTCCACTTTATTTTTTTGAGACCAGATCCCATTGTATCTGAAGCTCTCTGAACTCAGGTGATGATGCTTTTGCAACAAGTGCTGGCCACTGAGCCATTTCCTGAGCTCCTATGCAGTGCATTTGTAGGAGTTCTCCTTTAATACTGTTTTGTACTGTTCTTTGATAAGTAATGGTAATCGCTACCTGTATTGAACACTGCCTTTTTTTTTTTTTTTTTGGCCAGGCATGACCCATGTATGCACACCTGCACAGATATGTGCACACATGCACATACCCCTCCCCCCCCAAATGCATAGTCAAGAACTACAGAACAGGTTGCATCTGTTATCAGGACAGATTTAGAATGTAAAATAAGGACTCCCTGACTCTAAAGCCTTTCTTGACACATTTTTTTCCTAGTAGTTTTTCAAGCAGTGCCTTTTACCTTTAAGAAACAAAGATAAGACATTGCAGAACCCCAACATGCTAGAAACTGATGGGCGAAATCTCTGCTTATGTATTATTGCAGTGAGGAGTGCAGGGAAACTGCCCCCCAGTCACCTTGGGGAGATTAGGCTCTGTGCAGACTGTGGTTTGGGACTTGCTGTCTGGACTGTGAGACATAGAGGACTCCCTAGCTTGTTGCTGCCCAGGAACAGCTGTGCTTATGCCATTGTTACATCCTTTCTGGTCTTCCAGACCTCTTACTATGATTCTGTAAGCAGTGCATGAATTATACTCAGATACTATGAATGTGAGATTCAGTCTCTTAGAGTCCAGTTCTGGAACCAGTAAGCCTTTGGCCTTTTCTGAAACAATCTCTGTGTTTTAAAAATAATTGACCAATTTTGAAAACAATGCTATAATTTGTTGCCTTTAGACATGGTAGGTCCTTCCTATGTATTTATCTGTGAAACTGGGTGAGACTGCAGCTGAGTTGCTTTTATTTAAAACAAACTCTAGTCCATTTTGACTAACAGAGACCAGGAAATGAATGTTAGCACTGCTGACTTTCTGGCTTTGCCTAGGCTAATCACAGTAGGGGTGGGGACATCTTAGTATTTGTGTTTCTGATTAGTTTGGTTGGCTGGAAGGACTTTGTCCAGGGAGGTTGTAGCAGTGGTTACTGCTCTGCTCCTACCATTCAGCATCCGTACAGTAGCATCAGTGTTGCCAGTAGAGTGCATCTGCTTGGTCTTGGTACTGCAAATGAGGGCTTGATCTTGAGGATCTTGTATTTGTTATAGAAGCCACACTCTATTTCTCTATGTACCATTTTTACTTCCAGTATAGGAGGGAAAGAAAAACAAAACAAAACAACAATAACAAGAAAGAGAAGCTTTTATTATACTAGTTTGTCAAGAAAGTAAATGACACCTGATTCTATTTGGATGAGAAGTGCAGAATGAAAACTTTGAAAAAAAAAAACAATTCAATATTTGATTAAGAAGCAAGGAAAAATGCTGAAAAACAAAAGTAAATTTGTTTATATTCCATATTTTGATAATTTTGTATCATAAAAGTAAGAGTTTTTTTTTTTTTTTTAAATGATTAAAGAAGCAGTAATGCTTCCCAAGCTATCTTCCCATGTTATTTTTGGTTTTTTGCTTGCACTTCAGGTTTTATGCCAAGTCCAGGTATATGCTTGTCATAGGTGAAACGGTGGGTGAGTCTTCTATCATCAGGCTGTGTTATTCTAGGGCCACATAGCAAGCTGATGATACTCAGATCTGCTGTGCAGTTTCCTTTCTGTTCTCTAGCAAAGTAAAATAAAGAAGACTAAGTCTGTAACTATCTCTTGAGTTCCAGCTCTGTTCCTGGCTTGGTTTTTGGTGCTGGTGATGCACCATGCCTCCTGCCCTCATGGAGCTTCCATGAGGATAGTGTGTAGAGATAAATACAGTATCTGCATGTCTGCTTTATGCAGCGATTGTTGTTGTAGGCTCTGGAGTACAGGAGCGAAAGATTTCTGTCAGAGAGTTTAAGTTTTAGTTTACATTCTAATCAGAATAAACAGAGCACATGGTAATAAAAAAAAAGTGAAATAGTGACTAGGGATTTTATTTTATCTTTTGAAGTAGGTCTTTTCTGTGTAGTCCTAACTGGCTTGGAACTCATTCTGAATGCCAAGCTGGCCTCAGACTCAGAGATCCACCTGCTTCTGCCTCCCAAGTGCTGTGATTAAAGGTGTGCACCACCACTGCCTGGTGGGATTTGATCTTTTAACTAAGGTGGTCATGGAAAGCCAGTATCTGAAAAGGATGAGGAGGAGAGTCTGTGAGGGCACTTTGAGGAAGGAGGGTAGCAGGTGCAATCATCCTGAGGGTCTGGTGAGAACATGACACAAGACGTGAAAGAGCTGGCATGTGACATGTGGCACAGGGGAGCTGGCGCCTTAGGGTCTGCTGGCCATAATATACTGATGGACACTTGGCCCATGTATATGTTTATTTTGCAGTATGTACTGTTTATTTTTTGTAGCCTTTAGAAGTGGTAAGTTTTTGAATGTTGGAACACTATAGTATGGCTAACATTTGAAGGCATACTGTACCTGATGTTGTAGGAATATGCTTTAATGTGGAGCAAGTAAGATGAAGATGTGTTTGTATCCATGCATCACCTCTCATTTTGACATTGCTTCTACATGCCCATTTAGGTTGTATTGTTAGAATTTATGTCCTGGTATAAGATGAGTTTGATTTTTTTTCCCAAGTGATTTGAACGTTTTACATTTGCTAAATCCATTTGGATTTTTTTTTCTAGATTAAAAAATATTTATTGTGAATGAAAAGCCATCAAATCAAGTAATGTGCAAAATAAAATTCTTGAGTGATTCTATTATTGTTGAATACACTATAAAATTCCCGAAAACAAGATGCATTAGAATCCCTAGATTCTGCTGGACTCATGGTTGCCTGTTACGATGGCCTTGACATTGATGGGAGTTACTTGATACAGATACAAGACTTGTACTATACATGCCATGCTTGGCAATGTTTCTCCACAGTATGAGGAGACAATGAAGTGAGTTCAGTGCAGAATTCTTCAAACATATTAGGTAGATGGTCTGATGCTTATTATAGAAAAAGGGTGGGCAAAGTAGAGCATACACTTGGCTCTTTGTATGCATACAAACACTTAACATTTTACCTGGTATTGGCTGTTTTCTTGGTATTAGATCCCATGCTAAAAACCTGCTTTTCTTGCCTATAACTAGAAATAACTATGAATAATTATTCAAGTGTTGTTGCTAGGGGCCTCATTATTCAGGAATGCAACATTCATTACATAACATTTACCTGAAATGACTTTTGACTTTTATGTAAGAGTATACTTTGAAAGGTAGAGGTAGGATGAAAAATAGCCTTAATTAATACAAAGAATGTCATAGGAGAAGAGCGTGGCTTTTGTAAGATGTTATTTACAGCCTAAATATTAGTGAAAATTCTTACCTATTTTTAAGAGAAAAGGAAGAAAGCCTCTTTCAGAAATGGACAGACTAAACAATGAGCAGCAATAAGAGCTGTAATTTAAATGCTGGACAGAGTCTTAGGTGCATTATTGTAGTTGTAGGAAACATGAGGCGTTCCTTCCTTAAAGTCCAAGGGTTTCTTGGTCTGTGTCTGCATCCAGTAGCTGAAGAAAAAAAGGTATTGCTCTTGGAATAAGTTGAGGGCGATTTTCAGAGAATTTAAAACCTTAGAATGGAAGTTAAAAGAACTAAAGGGAACCATAGGAAATAAAAGTGTGAGGGGTAATTTAAATATGATCTATAGTTCCAAAGGGCTTTTAGACAGAACAGAGTGTTGTTTCTCAAGTTCATTCTTTCTGTGAACTTTTTATAAACTCTAGAAAAAACTCCGTTGGGCCCTTCTCACAGGCAAGTGTGCTTGATTGAAAGCGCTTAGATGTAGACTTATTTCCACTGCCACAAAAGGGATAAAGCAGTAGTTTGTATTTGTAAACTTAACTGACCTCAATGTGTTGATTTTTAGTGACCATTTCTTACTTCCAGGGAACATCTTGGGCTCTTTCTGGCCCACAGGTGTCGCACACTGCTTGTACATGTATTGTGCTTTTATTATGGTGTTAGCACACAGAGGCATTTCCCTCTTTATATCTCAGCTTGAATTCAGCACTCTTCTGCCTTTGCTAAAGCAGAATTATTGAAGCTTATGGCCTTGCCATGTTATCCCTGGGCAGGTACATGTTAGCCTCTAAGGCAGGTTTTTTTTTAATTTCATTTTTTATTTTTTATTTTTTTTTAAAAGTGCTAGCTAGTTTTCTTTGTTGGTTGTTTGTCCCAAGGTTGAGTTACAAAAATTGTTACCTCTCTGCCACCTGTCTCATCTCACATTTCCCTTTTCAATAAGCCTCTTGAGCCCTGCTTATATTTTCTTCTTCTGGTCTCCAATTAGAGTGACTTATAGTTTTATTTATTGACCCTGAGGTTCTTGGTGCAGCTGAACTCACAATTTGAAGCAAATGTCAAGTTACCATAATTCCATGCATGATGGCATGATTTTAACAACTTGGCTTTCCATAGATTTATTTATGAATGAAGCTTGGCTTTCCATGGATTTATGAGTGCAACAAGGTAATACAACCTTTCAATATTAATTAAACATAACATAACAGAGTGAAAATGCTGTCATCACATTTTGAAATCAGAACATGAATTTGAGAAATAAATGTTTATGTGAATTTGGTACCTTTTTAACAGATAGAATCCCTGTTTTCCATCCACATTTAAAAAGACTTTAAATTTATTAACCGACAAATAAAAATTATATACATTTATGGATGCACCATGGTATTTGGAAATATTGACACATTATTGAATGTTGAAGCCAACTAATATGTACATCACCTCACATAGATACTATTTCTCTGTAGTAAAACAACTTATAGTATCTCTTAGCAATTTTCAAGTATAAAACACATTTCTATTAGTCAGCATGTTGTATAGTAGATCTCTTGAATTTACTCTTCTTATCTAATTAAGAATTTGTATCCTGTGGGTAAAGTCTCTTCAGGCTCATGCTCTGGGAACTGTCATTCTCTTCTGAGTTTAACTTAAACATTTTCACATGTGAGTTCGTGTGGTATTTGTATGCCTGGCTTCTATCCCTCAGCATGATGTCTTACAGTAGAACGTTGTTGCAAATGTCAGGATTTCCTTTTAGAGGATGACTCATACATATTTTTAAAGAATGAATGCTGCACATACATGCAGTATTATCTTTATCTGTTTGTTGATACGTTGATTCTCTCTGATTGTCTTTGTAACACTGTATGAACATGGCATTGCAGGTGTTTCTTTGACATACTGATTTCATTTCCTTTAGAGAGACAGGTGTTCCTTGATTTATGGTTGGATTATATTTAAGTACTCCCACTGTAATATGAAAATGCCACAAACTAAAAAGTACGTTTAGTATATCTTGTCTGTTGAACACCCTAGCTTGGCTGTAGAACTGTGGGAGGTCCTTTGTTTACCCTCCTGATTGTGTGGCTCTCTGGGAGCTATAGCTTGCAGCTGCTGCCCAGCATTGTTACAGAGTGTCAATAACACAATGCTAACCTGGGAAAAGATCACAATTTGAGGGAATGCGTCTGCTGAATGTGTCTCACTTTTATGTCATTGTGAAGTTGACATTGTGAGTTGGAAAATATCTGAATGCCCAGTGCTGGAATTCTTGGTTCATACAGTACTGTTATTTTATCTCATTTTATTTTAACCAGGAACCTCCATATTCTTTTTTTAAATTTCTTTCATCATCATCATTATTACTAGTTGTTGTTGTTGTTTGTTTGTTTGAGACAGGTTCTACTGTAAGACATCATGCTGAGGGATAGAAGCCAGGCATACAAATACCACACGAACTCACATGTGAAAATGTTTAAGTTAAACTCAGAAGAGAATGACAGTTCCCAGAGCATGAGCCTGAAGAGACTTTACCCACAGGATACAAATTCTTAATTAGATAAGAAGAGTAAATTCAAGAGATCTACTATACAACATGCTGACTAATAGAAATGTGTTTTATACTTAATTGATAGCTTTTCTGGGAAATAATTCACTTGGAGAAATGTGAGGAGATAATGTTCCTTTGTCTTAGAAGCTTTAGTTGGGGTCCAATTGAACTGTTGTGTAGGCCCTGCTGTTTTCTTTCAAAAGCTTTTAGATTTTCATTCACTGTCTTTGCTGTCTGTCTCTCTGCTGCTCTATCCCTCTCATTTTCTGTCTTTTATTTTCATCCCCTTTTCTTGTCTCTGTCCTGTTCCTGTGCCAATCCCTTTCTTCTTCCTTTAAGATAGACTCTCAAGGAAGGCCAGATTTTCATGGAATTCTTGGTTACCCTGACACAACCTCTTCTTATTCTGTTGTCTTCCTCACTTCACACATCCTTTCTAATTGTCTAGCTTAGGCTAGTGCTGGCAGGACTCCTGCCCATGTTGCTTGATGGAAGGTGGCCTTCAAGCTATCCCTGTGGAAGTCTGAATTCTTCATTTATGCTTTTCGTGTTCTGCTGCTGCCCTTCAGTGTAGCTAAACCCACTCTAGGCTGAGACCCTAAGCCTTCCTGGTCTGCTAACTTCCACCAAACACCATCTATCTGACTGGCTTCTAGGATTGTACGGTGGTCTTCTGTTCACTCTTCCTCTTCTGTTCTTTCTTTCTTGATGTCAGTGTCTATAGACTCTCTTTGCTTTTACCATGGTGGAATTTCAAGAAGCAATAGGGAAAGCTAGAACAGTCTTTGTCAGATTTTCTTTAACCCCTCCATGGAGCCATGCTACCTGCTTCTCAAAGAACATCACAAGTTCTTACTCATGACTACTTTCTTTACATGGAAGTTGTATAGAAAACTGATTTAAATGTTATAAAATTATAAAAATTGAATAGTTGTTTTCCCAAGAAACTCTCCAGTCCTTTTCACATTTTCCATGCTCATTAAATACTGAAATTTCATTTTACAGTTATCAGAAGCACAGTGTCAATAGTATATTCACTATCAAAATATTCTCATTGAAGAAGAATACAGGTTTTCAGAAGAGCAGATACACAGATTCTCTAGGTTGATAGGCATGCCTCCTACTGTTGACAGTTTGGATTATATAGGTGTACATGGTTGTCAGAATGCACCAGTGTTATACTGGAGTTGCAGTCACCTTAGGGGAAATAGAGACAAACTAAATAGAAGCATATGCTAGGATTGTCAACAATGTTTGAATGGGTTATGTGAATTTTGATGATAATGAATTTAAAAATGCCCTTCTCCCCCAACAAAAACCCAAATGTACGTGTTTTAATCCTAGTACTATCACAAGATCAAGGCCAGTGAATTTGAGCCAGCCTGAGCTACATGAGGCCTTATCATTTTTTTCCAAGACCTTATCGTTTTTTTTTAAATTCCTTTTCCATGTTTTAAACATAGAAAATTTTAAGGGTAGAAAATTATTTTATGATGTGAATGTGATTACTGCCTGTCCCCCAACCTCCTTTATCCCCAAACTTCCCTACCTTTACTTGATCATATTTTGCCTGTGTAGCAGTTCGAATGCACAGGTGTACAGAATGCTGGAGATTGTCTATTTAATATTAAATTTACTAGCTGATGCTTAAAATAGGAGGCAAAAAAAATTATCATGTCTCTTTGAGATTGTCTATATGTTTATTTATTTTTCACTGTTTGGCCTAATTTGATTCTGGTCATTTGGGGTGAGCACTGAGATCTTGGGTTTAACTTCGGCTGGAGTTCTAGAGCTGAAGTGTGGGCTGAGTGGCCTTCAGCTGCAAGGGAAATTGGGGAAGAGATATTAGCACTGGGCTCTTATACTGATTGTTCACATTTATATGGTGCTTCAGATTTTCAGAGCGCCTGATAGCCATTGAATTATTTGTAGATTCACTCAAAGGTATGCTAGGAGTAGTTTTCTCATTTCATGGGAGAAAAAAATAGAAACACAGAGAGGTAGTGAAACATACAAGTGACTCAGTACCAAAATCAGGATTAGACTTTTGCAGGGGGACCAACCAAGGGAAATAAGTGGAAGGAAATTAGGAACTGCTACACACAAGAGGGCTAGGGAGGAAGACTAACCAAGCTAGGCAAGCCTGAGCTGCCTGAAGATGACCTATGTTTTCTTGTAGGTGAAGGAGAATCTGCTTTCCTGCAAGATGCTGCTGCACTGCAAGCGGGATGAACTTCGTAAACTGTGGATTGAAGGAATTGAGCACAAGCATGTCCTGAACCTACTGGATGAAATTGAGAACATCAAGCAAGTGCCTCAAAAGCTGGAACAGTGCATGGCCAGCAAGCACTACCTCAGCGCCACTGACATGCTGGTGAGGCAGCCTGTGCAGAGGCTCGCCCTGCACAGTGTGAAAGGGCTCTTCTTTCTGTACATAACATGACCCTTGGAATTTGCAAGCCTTGCAGGGAACCCTAGCTTGTTCTCTTCCTATAGTGTTTGAAATGTTAGATGGCTATTATTTATATATTTTCTGCCCTTTGAACCAAGGCAAGAAATGTAGTGGAAAGAAATCGGTACTGAAATCATGTTGAAATGGTAATGAGAGACTCATTTTAGCTTCAAAGGAAGATCACGAATCTCATTTTAGAGGATGAAATCTTTGTGACACAGACATGACGATTTGTAAAGTTAGGTGTTCCACAAAGGTTTGGATTATAGCTTTGCTTTGTTACCAGTCTTAGAGCAGCAGTGCTCTGTGACCTAGCCTGTGCTACCTCAGTCCATAGAGTTTTGAATTAATGAAAGTTCCTAGAGGATGCTCCTTCTTGGTCCTTACTTTCTGGGACTGGTACTTTTCTGGAGGGCTGTGCTATTTTTTGGCCTATTTATACACATCCATATCTACTTTCAGCTCTGTAGAAGTCTAAAAACGCTTTCAACAGCAGCTTTGTTGGATATAAATTGTTCTATTATCCACAGTGGTGGCAGGTTCTTTATTTTCGCTTTTTTTGTTTTGTTTTGTTTTCAAATTATATTGGTGAAAAATCTGAGGGACTTGGTAGAGATACTGATGAAAGAATTCTTGCTGGAGGTTTGCTATAAGGAGTTTTAATGAATTTGGTAACTAAAGTGTGAGAAGTACCCAGGTGTTATATCCCATAAGTCAACTGAATCATTATTCTTTACAGTTGAAGGAGTAGTCTTGAGGTAATAAAAGGATTAGGGTATGTGTGTGTGTGTGTGTGTTTGTGTTTGTGTGTGTGTGTGTGTGTGTGTGTGTGTGTGTGTGTGTATGTGGTGTTGGTTTTTGGTATTGGCTATTTAATGTAGGGCCTTGTACATGACTGATAAGCACTCTGCTCTCTTTCATTAAGCTGTATCTTTAGACTTTTTGTATTCTAATCTTTTGAGACAGGATCTTATGCACTTGTCAGGGGTGGTCTCAGACTCATTCTGGAGCCTGGCTGGCTCAGAATGAGCCTCAGCCTTGTGATCAGTCAGGTCTAGCCCTGCACAGCCAGGTCCAGCTGCTTTCCAGCATCTTGACAGAGTAACATTTTAGCTCATAATGACTGGGAAATTATTTTAGTTGATTTATGCATATTTTTGCTAAGTAATCAAGATTTAGCAAATAGAATAGATAAGCTTATATATGTTTGTTGGACACATATATAGTTTGATTTACTGAATCACTTTTGGTGTGTGTCTGCTTTTAATTAAATGGTGTGTACTAAAATGGGTTGTTAGGATTTATTTAGGTTAATTATGTTCCTTTTGGGATTTCAGATTGTTATTTTATGGCCTTATTACTTATGTGCTAATTTATTTATTTTTAGGCTTTTCAAAAATGAGTATTGCCCTTTCATTGACTAATTTTTGTTCGGGACTTAATTAAATAACTTCATCAAATTCTTTGTTGTAAGTTATAGAAATTAAACTACAGTATTTTTCTTTGGTGTTACAAACACCTGAGATAAATCAGCTCATGATAAGGACCAGGTTTATTTATAGTTTTAAGAGGTTTCAGTTCATGGTTGCTTGGACGTGGTTGCTTGGACAAGCTATGAAACAATTTTGGGTACGTGTGGCAGAGGAGGTTACTCGCTTCATGAGACCAGAAAACAAAAGGGGAGACAGGAAGATTGAACCTGGGGTCCTTTAAACCTGGGATCCTTTAAACCTGGGGTCCTTTAAAGTCTTGTATCCATTGGTCTAACTTCCATAGGGTACTATCTCCTCCAGGTTTTACCACCTCTCAATAGTGCCACTGACTGGGGATTGCATCCTCAACACATGGCTCTTTGGGCAACATTCAGGTTGGAAACTGTAGCATTTGATGGGGGTTAAAAGAAACCAGACTCATGTAAACAGTCTGTTAACAGGACAGAGGCATACTTGGAAAGCCACTTCTATGTTGTTTCTGTATGTCTTTATTGTTCTCCTCTCGACTGATGTCATAGCTTCAGCTGTCAACTTGACACAAACATGGAGTTACCCTGTAAGAGAGAACCTCAACTGAAGAATGGCCTATATCAGGTTAGCCTGCATTTATGCTTGTGTGGCATATAGTCTTAATTGTTCTTTGATGTAGGTGGGTCATAACTTCCCTAGAAAGGTGGATCTGGGGTATGTATTAAAGGTAGCTGCCCCAGTCAGGGAGCAAGCCAGCAAGCAGCCTTCCTCCATTGGTTCCTGCTTCAAGCTTCTGCCTGTGTAGTTCATGCCTTGGCCTGCCTCCCTTGATGAAGGATTGTAGTACGTGAGCTACAATGGACCCCTTTCTTCCCAAGTTGTGTTTGTCGTAGCAACAGAAAGCAATCCAGGATAATTGGTCTTAATTATGTGTGAGGATAGTTAGTTGGTTGTGTTTTGGTGGGAGAGGGCAAGAAATTTAAGCCATAGACTTCATCTGTCCAGTTTTGCAGATGGGAATAAACTATTTATTTTCTCTTTTACTAATTAATAAAAGTCTAAGACTTTTTTTAAGTAGTTTGTTATAGTGATTATCCATTCTAAGTAAAATCTTTGTGTTTGAGGAGCCAAGCCGTCCTCTCTCAGACAAGGCCAGTGTGTAATATACATTGTTCCTTTCCTCCCTGTTTATAGCTGTTTTTGTATTCTGGATACCAATCCTTTGTCTGCTACATGGGTTATAAATATTGTTTTTGAGTTGGTGTTTATCTTTTTACTTTGTTCATGATATCTTCTATTATGAAATTTTTTAATGCAAAAAAGTGCTTCAACCTTATTTAAGGAATATAATTTTAAGTAAAAATTTTCATCCTATTGTCTTTAAGATAATTTTCTATTTTTTTCTTTAACCCATCAAAAGTCCATTTTTATTTATGCTGTGAGCCAGGGATCTAATTATATTTTTGCTTTATGTAGCCAGTTGGCTGTGTTTATTGAATGTTTTTTCTTATTTATAATGCTATATGTCATATGCCAAATTTTCAAATATGTATCCATCTCCAGGTTTTTGTTTTGTTCAGTTGGTCTTGTCTGTGCCTTTTTGTAAAATGGTCTGTCATTTTGTTCAAAATTACTTATACTCTCTTGACCTTCTCTTCTTCCATGGTAAGTTAAGTTTGTCAAATTACACAAAAAGATATAAAGAATTTCCTTGACTTTAAGGGAGTTTGTGTATTAGCAGTCTTGTCTTCATATTAGTGAACATGATGCTTGCTTATTCAATAACGTCTTTCGATAATGCTTAGAAATATATTCCTTACAGTTTTATGTATATTCCATTACATTTAATGTAAACCTATGTTCTGAGGGCTTAAAAATAATGAGTTTTTAATAATTTCTAGTTATTTGTTGTATATAAAGATGGACTAATTTCTCTATTTAACATTTATCATTTAAAAATACTGTTTTTTAAAATGAAAATATAATTATTATCAGTTTTACCCCCTTTCCTTTTCTCCTTCCAACCCTTCCCATGTATGTATGTATGTATGTATGTGTGTGTGTGTGTATATATACCATATATATATGTATATGTATGTGTATATATATATATATGTATATACATATATATATATACACATACATATACCATACATATACCATATATATGTATGTGTGTATATATATTCCTAAATATGGCCAAATTGGGAGCTTTTCCCTGGAGAGGATTATTTCTCCTGCTCTCTGAATTCTTTAGGTGCTGTGGTTCTTTTTCTAGGTTTCTTAGGATTGAAGGCCCCATGAGATTTCCCCCTTGTGTTAGTTTGTGTGTTGCTGTTGTCCTTGTTCAGGGTCTTGTTTAGGTAGCCATGTTGGTGTAGCTTCTCTGACATTTCTAGGAGATGCACTCTCACAGTAACTTCCCGGATCATTGGCTTTTCCAGGGTTTCTGCCCCTTACACTCTGGCCCTTGAGCTTTAGGCGCAGAACTTGTGTTGTAGATGGATCAGCTAGGACTGAGCTCCACACAGCACTTGTTCTCTGCACCCTGATGGGCTGAACTTTCCCACAATGTCTCAGTCTATTTTTGTGGGTCTGAAGAGGGCCTTTACAAATAATTTCTCTGTCTTTGCCACGAGTCCAGGGATGGAATGTAAGTTGTCAGATTGTGCAGCAAATGCCTTTATCTGTTGAATCATTTTGCTGGCCTGGTTTTCTTTATTAATTGACTATATATTTTCCAGGAGTGGTTACCAATCCCACCTGCTTGGACTTGACTTAAATTTACTCAGCTTTCTGAGTATCTCAGAAACACACAGTATACTGTGTGTTTTTCCTTATGCTTTCATAAGCTACATGAATTTCATTATCATATAATTGCTTTTATTTATGTGGTAGATCATTGATTTTGGGGCTTATTATTTTACCTGTTCCCACAACAGTGATGTTGATAGAGTCAGAGTTCACAGATCATTAGTTATATGGGTAAGTATGTGAAAGACTTTAATACATAGAGGAAATGATATTTCTTAGAGATATTTTTTTCCAGGAGCTGTGGTTTTTCTTTTCTGATTGGTGCATTTATTTTTTTGACAAAATATTCTGATTTCTAATGTTTTATAATATTTAAATTAGCAAAAGCAGTTTCAATGGAGCTAATATGATTGTGTACCTACTCAGTGTTGGCATTGTAAATATGGGAAATGTATCAACTCCTTTCACTCTTAGAGCTGAGATAGATGGGTTTCTGGTATTACTATCTTATAGAAGAGGTAATTATGCTTGATTAAAGAAATTGGTGTATCCAAATGTATAGCAATTTGTCCATCCTGTCCCCAAAAGGTTGGAAATATTCTTCCCCAGTCTTGGGTGTATGAGTGTAGTAAAGGTCTGCCATTGCTCCTTTACTGACTTCATATTGAAAATACAATCACATTTCCTCTCTCCATGGCTATATGCTGTTACAAGTAAAATCTACTTAAGGAATCTCCAGGGTCCAAATGGAAATCTGCACTAAAATGCATCAGAGGAAAGTAAAGACAAACAATCCAGGTTTTCAAGCCCCACTGATTTCCTTGGATTTGTTTGACAGAAGATTTTGCATTTTCATTTTGAGGCAGGTGCAGATATAGATATGTAGTAATTTGATCCCTCCACAGTGTAGGTTAATAAACCCAGAGTAAATAAATCAGTGGTGACCCATGGCTCTTGCCATCTCCTGCTACTCCTGTTTCAAAATTTGCCCTGTTTTGTAGCTGTAGGCTTGGCTTCTTAGATGGAATTTTATTTCTCCTTTTGATCCGATAACCAGAATATTGCATAAAATAATTAAATTGTCATGACAGGTAATGTCTGCAAGTCGGCCCAGCCTTTTGTTTCTTTCTTTAAGGTAAACAGCTGCTGTTGGCTTATGAAAAGCTAAAAATGATCCAACAAGAAGCCACACAGAAATCAGAGGCTTGATTAATATTGTTGCCTGTAGCTTTGTGATATGTATGGTTTAAATTAGACCTTTGCAGTATTGTGCTGGGTTGATGCAAGCACATTAATGACATAATTTCTGGTTGCTGCATCACATTTCTGCAGTCTGGCTTTGTATTCCACTCACATTAATTGAAGTAATTTTGCCAGTGAAGCGTGTTTCAAACCTCTGCATTTAAATTGAAATTTTAATTCCCTTATTGTCTTGAAAAGACGGCTGAAGATGCCTTGTTACAGGTTTCATTATCCCTCAAAAACACTCCAGCTGCTGGTTTTAATGTACAATGACTGATTAATTCTGGAAACAATTATTAATATAAGAATAGTGGCTTCTTCCCAGTGGCATGAGTAACCAGGAAGGTATTTTATGAGAGTTAATATTTTTATAAACTTTTTTTTTCCCAGGGAGAATTTGTGTGTAGAAGTCTGCATCATATGAAAATTGTAGGGAACGCTTTGAAAACCACTTACACAAGTTCTGATTTATCAGCTATAGAAGTCAATTCATAATTGCATTCAATCAGTAGAAACCAAGCCAGTGTAAGTCGTTTAGAAGCACTTTAGCTGACAGTCACATAAGACTTGTGACTAAAATAAATTTTCATTTCTAAGCCTGCCTGAGATTGTAGAGATTTTGAATGTCTTTTTAATCATTTTGTCTTTATTTATATGCCTTTACAAAAAGAATCCATAGCTATATAGTCAGATGAGGATTATTATGATAATTATAATAACATATTTATGTAGTTGTCTTTTCCCCAGAGGTTCCCAGAATGCCTTTCTTTGAGCATTGTCTAACAGAGGTATTTTACTTATGCTTTGAAAATATGGTCCTATCTGGGTTAAAGAGCTATTTAATTGAGTAGTTTTCTGGAATCCTGTAATAAACATATTGTAGTATTTTCAGTTTATATGATTCTTTGAAGCTGTTTGATAATATTGAGAATGGTGTGTGCCAGTGTGGGTTTTAGTTGTGTAAGACCTAGACTTGAATCTTAGCTTTGACTCTTAACAGCAGTATGACTTGTGGCCAGTCATTTATCTTTACTAAAGGATCGAGTCAAGGCTTCTGTATAGCTCTGAGGTTTATTGAAAGATTTAAAGTAACCACAGTGCACATTATAAATTCTTTGAATATTTATAGCTATTCAAGTTTTTATTTGGTACATACTTTATCTGTATTGGTGTTTGTCTGCATGTATGACTTTGCTCCTTTTACATGCCTGGTACACCCAGGAAGTCCAGTAAAGAACAACAGATCCTCTGGAACTGGAGTTACAGATGGGTGTGAACTGCCCATGGAGGTACTGGGAATCAAACCTGTGTCCTCTGGAAGAGTAGACATTGCTCTTAACTGCTGTGCCATCTCTACAGGCCCTAGACCATTAAAAAAAAAAACCCATGTGGTTATACAAGTTTTGGTCACTTCTGTTGGCATGGTTGTGAAGGAGTTTTTAACCTTGGAAGAGCTCATGTGTCAGCAGGGTGAGAGACAGGAAATAGTGTTCATCGTATGATAAGTACAGTGGGGGACATGGAGAAAAAAGGGATATTAGGGAGAGTGGGGGTAGGGCTGATATGGCTTGTGATTTTGGGGTAACCCTCTGTGGCTGCTTTTAACATCTTTTGAAAGCCCTCATTTCCTCAAGCATCTGTCTGCTAAGTTAGGAAAAGCTAAAACAAAGTTATTGACTGAATGGGCTTTTGTGTCCCAAAGTAATGAATAGATTTGTGGTAGTTGCATTTTTTTTCTTACAGAATAAAAACGCAAAACTTTGTAGTATCTATTTTTCCTGCTGTTCAAATCTCTTTTTGTTTGTATTTGGCTTTGATGGTAAGGGTTTTTAAAAATCAGACAGTTTGGTAGGTACCTTCATTTTTGTTTCTTTTAAATCTGCTATTCATTTACCTCTTTTATTTTTAAAATCAATAGAAATTCTATTTCATTGTGTCAGTCCCTCATGCAGTTTAGCAATTTTCATTTAATTTATCTGGAGCAGTGATTTCTAAACTGCTCACTGAGGGTCTTTCAAAAATTGTAAAGTCTAGGCCACAACCTAGACTGATGAAAGTCTCTGGTTGTGGGCTGCTGGCTTTGGTCACTTTTGACAATCTCCAAAAGAAAAATCTGGCCAGTTTATAATTCTTGGTATAGGGTTTAGCTTGTGCTGTGGAATGAAGCAAGACTAATTGTCCTTGCTTGTATTTAACATCAACTCAAAGTATGAATAGCTGTGAAGCATTTGCACTTGTGTAAGACTAAAGTGGTGATGTTTACATTCTTGTAGAAATGTTTGCCGATGTTTTTGCCATCCTTTATTGCAGTTTGGACGTAGCTGGTGCCAGGTGGCTTATATTCTGATATTTCAGGTAGATTATGTAGTTTAGAAGACTTTAGTGCAATAGTTAAGCTGGCTAGGCCAAAACTCAACAAGTTTGCACTCATTTTAATCTTGCTCATATGCCTCTTGAATCTGCTGCTGTTCTGATTTTCTTCAGGGCTTTAGTGGGTTGAGATTAGGGTACAACTATATTAATTGACAAGTGGTGGCTGTGTAGAGTATGACAAAGTGGAAACAATCCTGGAAAAAGTGGAAACCTTGGCAAAGGGCTTCAAAGATGTTTTGGATTCTGGACTTGCCTCAACAAGTCTTCAGTGCCTTTAGCCTAGAGAGGTGAATCACTTTCTGTCCCTGATTTTTAGTGTCATTACCTATAAAAATGATAAATATATTATTGGTTATGAGAATAAAAGTGATAATTGCGTGTAAGGTGTGCTCTGTCAAACTGAAAGCAGTCTAAAGATTTAAAATGTTATATGCACCATCATTGTCATCATCATTATCAAGTGCGAAGTAAAAAAAAACCAGACAATAGTCTTGGGCCTGTTTACAGGAGCAAACAGTGTTGCTGTCCTAATGCCAGTATTACCAGGGCACACATTGTTCAGTCAGGTAAACTACATGAGTGTTTTCACACTTGATTTTAGAGGAAAACTCATCTAGAATAATGCTCTAGTTAATTGTTGTTATCCATTACATTTTGGTTTCAGTTTGCCTAGAGGCTTCTTTGAACAGATATATTTGATTGGTTGTTTTTCAGCCAAATGTGAGCCAGATCTTTGTGCCATTTTAAATTACAGTAACCTGTGTTGATAGATGTCAGTGTCTCAGCCTGGTTATGATCTAAGAGTGCTTAGTAGTTTTTACTTAGCTTGACAGTATAGAGTTAACTTGTTCCAAAGTCTGTTTTCTCCTATATACATCCTGATCCTAATTTGTTTTGTTTCCTTAGCTATAAATACAAACTTCCCCTTTTCCTTTATGGGATACCCAGAGTGCATGTTAGTGAGGGGCTGTGACGCTGCTCAACATTTTCAGTGCCTTAGAGGCACATGCAGAATATTCCGGAAATTATCTAGATTAGGTATGAGTTTGAAGAGATCCTCTGAGACTTTGATTCTCCAACTTGTAGGAGAGTTGTTCTAAACCTTTTTGTGTCACAGAATAACAAATAAGAGGCTTGGTAAGTGTAGGGACTGAGACACTTGTTAAAAGAGAATGTCTTTCTTAGTGTTCTCTGGCTTGTGGAGAAACAACTTGAATACTCTTCAGAGGGCTCTGTGAGAACTGAAAATTGAAGGGAACACAGGAGCTTCCCTTGCCCCTTCATGTACAGTCCTTTTCTTTGTCATATTTTACTAGATAATAGTTTCATTTAGTTGAGAAAGTAAAACTTTTTTTTTTTTTAAAGAATAAATAAGGCTCTTAATTTGGTTTTATGCCTCGGAACTCTGGGATTGGAATTCTACTTGTAGAATTTTATGTTAATGAAGATTTCTCAACTATTTTGTGTTCAGGAGTACCTGCATCTATGTTTTTGTAGACATAGCTATTTATCACAGTAAGATTGTGATAAAAAGACATTTGCAATGAATTAGAGATAGGGAATTTATTTAAGTCATTTGTGATGTACTAGTTTACACACTAGTGTGAACTGTCATGATAGCACAACACAGTCCTAGACTTTATTATGTGCTGATGCTCCTAAGTTATTACAAATGAAGAGAAGCTGTGTTTAAGATATGTAAGATATACATATATATATACATGTCTTACATATCTTAAACATATACATATACATATATATTCTGATGAAAGAAATTTCCCTCTGTGAATTGTTGTCTTTCAAGTTCCCTTTATTAAACATTTATTACTTTTAGAATTTGGAAGAAAAATAAAACTTAAGAAAACAACACACCCTCCCCTCATCAGTAAAATCAAGATATGTATCTAGTCAACCTTTCAAGACCTCATAAGAAAAAAATGTATGCATTTCATCGGTCAGCTAGTGTCATTTTTTGAAGTCTGGGCTGATGGACTATCTTAGAAAATCTAGTTGGCTCTACTTCAAGACAGAACCCCCACAAAACTTTAGCTTTAATGAAATATGAGTTATTTGTGGCAGAATACAAATGTAGAAAGGACAAAAAACCAAAACCAACCAAACAAAAAAGAAATGAAAACTTAGGAGTGCATTGTCAAAAGAAAGTTCAAGAATAGCTTAATAAGAGTCTGTTTCATTTGGTAGTAGTGTGGTGAAATCATTCATGAAGCTGCAATTTTCATTTGGTCTCTTGGAATTTTGTTTTCTGAGATAGATTTGAAAATCGAAAGAAGAAATTCACAGATTTTTAAAATTTGCTGATACTTTATCTTACAGGCCCTCCTTCCTCATGCATGTATCAATAACTTCTTGTTCTTTGCTTTATTCTGTAAATTCCATTATCTCTCAGGCAGTCTATTGCATTAAGCCCTGAGTACCCAATATCACTTCATTTACTTGAGGTGTGCTTGACCTCAGCCCTTCTTCTCTCTTTGTTAATGCACCAACAAGCACTGATATCTCTCTGGAGCATTATCATTTGGCTGTTAGCTCAACTAATCACAACCCTTCATTTGAGCTGATGAAGGTTTATTAAATAAAAACATGCAATAACCCTGGCAATAATGAAAGGAGAGTGGAGCTAGACCACATCCTGTTTGTAATGGTGAGAATATGCTGAGTCTGCATTGTAGGTATGGGCTTCCTCAGGGAGATGGACCCTGAATAAGTCAGATCAGTGGTGTGTTATCAGACTGGCTTAAGAATGGACAGTTTTGATAGTCTGACCTGGTAACTGTTGATTAGCACACAGGCTAAGGACTCAGGGGAAAAAGATGTTTTTGCTCCAGGCACTCCAGGCCTTCCACTGTGGTACAGCTATCTTGGGGTGTCTGTCTTATGTAGCTGACTATCAATAGCCCTGAGGCCTTCAGACACTGGGAGTATAGAACTACAGAGAATCAAAAAGTCTGGTTTTTCCAGGGATGGTAGCATCAGAAATTGCTTATCCTATAGATTCCTAAACCTCACCTAAACCTCATTATTTCTCTGAGCCTTGCATGGACTCCTTTTATTCTGCTTTATAGACTGCAACTCTTTTTACTCCTAACGTTTTCTTCATTGAGTAATCTAGCTGTTTTAACCATTGAGCTGTCATGCTGTAGACAAAAGTTAAGTGAGCGACATCACTGAGTTTATATTAGCAGTGGAGATTCTTGTGAACAGGATTTACTTTTATGAACTTCGTGTTTCTTACTTACGGTGTTATGATCTATTAGTAAAAATGTGCCTATTCATCTGATGCAGTCAAATACAGAATGGTGGGAAGCAGTGTGTGTGTGTGTGTGTGTGTGTGTGTGTGTGTGTGTGTATTTAGCAGAGTGGGAATTCATTAAGGAAAGGTCTTAGTACAGGTATTTTGGAAGAGGACGTTTTTTAGAGTTCTGTAAAGGACACAGCATTTTACGATAGTGCTCGGATAGCCCAGATAATAGCAAAGCTTTCAGTTCTGCTCCCCAAACTGTTAGGTTTATCAGCCTAAAAAAATAACACATAGAATGTCTTTCCAAAAACTTTTTATTCAGGAATAAATGGGTTTACTTATTCCTGGCTGCATGTACTCATAGGTACATTCAAGGAGGCAAATACTAGACCTTTTCAAGGTTAAACTAGAAAGGTTTTCAAAATTGCTTCAAAACTATTATCTTTGGCCACAAGCATCACTACCAGGGAAGGCCCAGCTCAAGTCTGTAAATATTATCTGGACAGGCGGCTAAACAACAATATCTTTTTTCTTTTTAAAGTTGATGTGGCTTCTGCTCAAGACTGTTGTTTTAAGATACTCTTTGTAATCTTCTTTTCAGTGTTAGTCCCCAAGAGTGATTAGTTCCTGTACTCTGTTAGAGTCTGATGTAAAGTAAGTGATTAAGTTATAGCAAGGACTCCTATTTCCTGAAACTTCTCCTTTCCTGTTGTGGATGAGCCAGTCTCCTCCACTTGAGAAGTCCAGCCCTCACCATTGAGCGCATAGGGACACACCACCACCCCTTAGGGACAGGAGATATATAGCCCACCGCCCCATAGGGACAGGAGATACATAGCCCACCGCCCCATAGGGACAGGAGATACATAGCCCACCGCCCCATAGGGACAGGAGATACATAGCCCACCGCCCCATAGGGACAGGAGATACATAGCCCACCGCCCCATAGGGACAGGAGATACATAGCCCACCGCCCCATAGGGACAGGAGATACATAGCCCACCGCCCCATAGGGACAGGAGATACATAGCCCTTTGAGTGCTTACTAGACTGGTTTGGATTCTGGTAACCCTTTTTGGAAAACAATTGCTTTGTCTTGCTACTTTTGCTTTGTTTGCATGTTTTTTGTGGGATAGCAAGATTGTTCTTTGTTTTTACCAGCTGTGAGTCTGACAATTTTCACAAGTTGGAAACAAGCTAAATAGCCAGCATTTGATCATTATGACTCATGAAAGCAGTAATACCTGAATCTATTATCTTTAAAGCTTCATTCAGTTGTTTTTCTTAGTTTGTGTCTGATAAGTATTTAAAATTTCACAAATTAACTGTAGCAAAGTAGAAGCATTTGGAAGTAGGAGGATGTAGGATTCCTGGTCTCGTGCTTGCTTAGAATCTAAGTGAGAGCGAATCCACAGGGAGGCCTGAAGGTTGGTGCGTCTGGCAGTCTACAGTTCACTGCCTCTTCAGGAAGATACTTGGGAGTAGGGGGCTATATAGGAGAAGGAGGTTGAAGCCTCCTGCTTCTCTTCTTTTTTGGCTTGTATCTTAATTTCTTTTGAGATAGTCCTAATATCATTTACTTCTGTGAATCTCTCCTCTACCAAATTAAAAAATAAATCTATTATTTTCTTAATAGCATTTCTTTAATGACAGTTGCTCAGAATGGCCAACTTCAAAGTGTTCCTTAAAATGTTTCTACAGATTCACGACAACACACAAAAATTAGATTGTTTGTTACTTAAAAGTCTAAGGGTTGCTGAAGATAGTCAATTAACTATGAAATTATGATTTCCAGTTCTTGATGATACTATCAAATTGAGAAATAAAGTGTAGGAAGAAACAAATGGTCATGACAGTCCTTTATTATGGATACCTGTGGAGAAAAACTCCCTAGAGAGGCCTGAATAAGTTCAGTGGAGTCGTTATTAATTTCTAGTATGACTGTTTCAAGCTGATTAGCAGGAAACAGCCTGGATCTCCATTGATTCAAAATTTTAAGGGCAAAACCCACAGTTTTGATACATATGGAAAAGCAGCTCTGAACATCTGTAGCAAGCAAGTCTTGTTTCTGGAAGCAGAGAGGCAGCAGTTAAATGATCAGGCATTAACCTTTCGCTCAGGGTCACATCGCATAGGAATTTAGGACTGGCCCAGAGACCAGTCTTACACAGGAGACTTTAGCATTTAAAGTATTCTTAGGAATATTTTCATGAGATGGCATAACTATAGTTCAGTAGCCCACTACATTCTCATTATGAATACCTTCATTTATTGTAGTCATAAATGTCACCACCAGGCAAAAGCTTTTGAACTTTTGGTTTGGTAATTCTACATTTGGCCTGTGTTTGTATGTTGTAGAGAAATGTTTTTTAAATTTTTATTTATTTTTTAACGTGGATAGTATTCTATACTGAATGACATGCTGTCCTATTTAGTGTCATTTCTTAAAACATTTTGAAAATGTTGCTTATTTTCAAATCCTTTCATAATCTTAAAGGAAATATGGTTTTTACTGTAAACCAGTTTGTTATGGCCAGTTTCTAATCTTGCTGACTAGAGAGCTAACGTTCTGTTGGATTGGGTAAAGGCCTCCAGCAGGATGGCTGCATCTATCTATTTACGGTGTTTAGGGCACCATGTATTAAGCTCTTTTCAAGCCTAAACCTGATGGAATTCCAGCATGAAAGGCAAGGTGGGCATGAAGTTCCACCTCTAATGAAAGCACTGTTAGCAAATCCTAGCTGCTAAGAGAGGAAGAGTGAGTTTTCTCTTGAGTGTAACCCCTGATAAGCTGATTATGCTCCACTGGTAGGCACACATCCAAGAATATTTGAGCCTCGTCATTGGCTGATGGTGGGGAGGGGATGGAAACAGTGCAGTGTTGGGTTGGATGGGAAGTGGAATGGATTTAGGATGAGTTCAGAGATTGAGGGTGAATATGTACAAAATTCTCCAAGAAATATTTAAAGTTCCCTGCTTATAGTTTCTTTTTTATTTACTATGAAGTTTATTTAAAAAATATATATGGAAGAAAAATTCAAATATTTTTAGTTGATTCTTTTCAAAATGTAATAATCTAACTCTAAGAATGATGTGTGTTGGAGAATTCTAGGAGTTTGTTAAGACTACTTCATGTATGAATATATGAGATCAGTTCTGTGAAGAGATACTTAGACATCTGCTAATCATCTACATTCTGAATGCTGTCTGTTTGTCGAGTTTTATAAATTTAATATGTATTTGTGACATTATTCAGTGTTGGCTGCCATACTTATGAATCTGATTTTGATAATTCTAACCTCCTCAAGCCAATTTCTTGTATCTCTAATCCAGCAGTATCTTAAATTCCTGTTACTGCTTCATTGGTATGTTATTTGATGAGTGATCCATGTCAACTCACTCTCTCAGAGGCCCATATTCTGAAGATCACCAGCCTGTGACACACTCCTGGGTGGTAGAAATTTCAGAGGGTGGGACTTGGTAGAAATACATTAGATCTTTGGGGTGAGGTGCCCTGGATCAGAGAATTGGCTTCTTGGCTTTGTGAGGTGAGAAGGTATTTTCTCTCTCATGGTTCTGCCATATGTACGGTGCTGCCACAAGCCCAGAGCAAAAAGATTCTGTCTTCAAGGATTGAAACCTCTGAAACAATGAGTGAAAATAAAAATTTCCTCCTTGGAAGTTGTTTATCTCTGGTATTTCATCTGTGTGATAGGAAAATTGTCTGACTTACTCAGTGAGCTAATTTATACAATGGCCATTTTCTATATTCTAAAAAGCTTGCCTGACTTCCGAAATTTTAACTTTGTAAGTGGACTCTGAAACCTCCAGAATAAAACAACTATGTTTTTTTATAGTCACAAGAGACTGTTACTCTTCTGTTGTTGTGATGAAACACCATGACCAAGGCTACTTATGAAAAGAACTGTCTAACTGGGGGCTTGCTTACAGTTACAGAGTGTTAGTTTATGATTATTATGACAGGGAACATGGTGGTAGGCAGGCAGGCATTGTGCTGGAGCAGCAGCCAAGAGCTCAAATCTGATAAGAAAGTTGCAGGCAAAAAGAGAAAAACGGGGCCTGGCGTGGGCTTTTGAAACCTTAATGCCCACCCCAGCGATATACTTTCTTCAGCAAGTATCCTCCCAGCAGTTCCACTAACTGGGAACCAAGCATTCAACATATGAGCCTATGGAGCTAGTCTCCTTCAAACCACCACAGTCCATTCTCTGGCCCTCATAGGCTTGTAGTCATATCATAGTGCAAAATACATTCAGTTAGACTTCAAAGTGTTCCATAGTCTTTCAGTCTCAAGACTGTTGCAGAAGTTCAAAGTCCACAACCTGAAACTCGAGGCAGTCTCAGAAGAGGTTACTGTAAGCCCCTATAAAAATAAAAAAGATGTGGCTAGAGAGATATATAGCTTAGCTGTTAAGAGCTCTGGCTACTCTTCCAGGGGTCTTGAGTTCAACTCCCAGCAACTATATGGTAGCTCACAACCATCTGTAATGGGATCTGATTCCCTGTTCTGGCAAACAGACATACATGCAGACAAAGCACTCTTATACATAAATAAACAAATCTTAGAAAAATAAGAATAAAAAAGCAACTTACATACTTCCAACATAGAATAGCACATAATACACATTGCTCTTCTGAAAAGGAGGAAAGGGGACATGAAGGAAGTCCTAGACCAAAGCAACACTGAAATCCAGCAGGATAAGCTCCAGATTCTCAGAGGGTTTTTCCAGTCTCCCACTCCTTCCAGCTTTGTTCGTTACAACACATTTCTCTCTTGGGCTGGTTTCACTTGCTGTGGCATTTCTCCTTGGCAGCTATCTCATAGCTCTGGCACCTCCCACATCTTGGGGTCCCCTATGCAATCTAAGCTTCACTTTCACAGCTTCATGTAATAGTTTATCTGGGCCTCCAGCAGGAACTCCCTTGTCACAGGCCTGGCCTTAGTGGCCTTCCATTACTGAGATGGAAGATTACACAACCCATTTCCTATGTCCTCTTGACTCTAAATACAGATACCTGACCAAATCTGCCAAATTCTGCTTACTGGGGCTGGAGTCCTGGCCTCCTCCTTGAATAACATTTGCATAAGCTTTCCTTGTTACTTAGGCCTAGGAGAAAATAGAGTTCAGGATTAACTATGTCTGGTCTTGTCCTGAGGTCATTCTCTGCTTCACTTAGCATTAGGCTTTTCTTTAAACCACTATTACATTTTCCGCTGTTCCTTTCTCCTCAAACTGTACCTTTTATATTGTACTTTGCCCCACTTGCTGCTTTTCATTGTGTGTTTATTTATGTTAAGGGTGATCACTAATAACCATGTGCCACAGTTGTACTATGCTATCTTGAAATTTCCTCTGCCAAAGCAATCAATCTAAAACTCTTCAATTTAGTCTCCAGCAGATTTTAAGGACAGGGCAAAAAAGCAGCTACATTCTTTGCCAAAATATCACAAGAATGGCCTCTAATACTCCTCTCCTCTAAAACCTCTTGAGCTGGGCCTCCATAGTCTACATTGCCCTCAGTACCACTATCTTCTATGTTTCTGCTAGGGTGGTCCATTAAGCCCTGCTTACAGCATTCAGCTGTTTTTTTCTAATCCAAAGTCCCAAATCTTCCATATTCTTAATAAACAGCAGCTTGGTCAGGCCTGTCACAACAATACCCTAGAATACCAGGATGCATGGCCACTGGCAAGAAGGCATGGCACTGCAGACATAGCTGACAGCACACATCCGATCCACAAGTTGCAGGTAGGGAGAGAATGAAATTGAGCCTGTCGTGGACCTTGGAAACCTCAAAGCCCACTTCCAGTGACACCCTCCTCCAAGTGGGCCACACTTACTGATCTTCCCTAAGCAGCTCCACTAGCTGGAGTCCTGGTATTGGAGCCTGTGAGCCTATGGAGTCCTAGCACTGGAGCCTGTGAGGCTATGGGAGTCCTGACACTGGAGCCTGTGAGCCTATGGAGTCCTAGCACTGGAGCCTGTGAGCCTATGGAGTCCTAGCACTGGAGCCTGTGAGCCTATGGGAGACCTAGCACTGGATCCTGTGAGCCTATGGGAGTCCTAGCACTGGATCCTGTGAGCCTATGGAATCCTAGCACTGGAGCCTGTGAGCCTATGGAATCCTAGCACTGGATCCTGTGAGCCTATGGAGTCCTAGCACTGGAGCCTGTGAGCCTATGGAGTCCTAGCACTGGAGCCTGTGAGCCTATGGAATCCTAGCACTGGAGTCTGTGAGCCTATGGAATCCTAGCACTGGAGCCTGTGAGCCTATGGAGTCCTAGCACTGGAGCCTGTGAGCCTATGTGGCCTTTCTTATTCAAATCACTGCAGACACTGCTCTCTATTCTCTTTTATGTTGAGATTTTTAAAGTTTGAAGTTCTAGGACTACCCTTGGCCTTGTGTGTGTGTATGTGCATGTATAAAAATTATATTTGGTTTCAAGGAAACATAGTCAGAAAGCTTGTTTAAATGACTTGCTCAAGTGCTGTATTGAATAAGTAGGTACTATTAAAAATAATTTCTGTGAATACTGTTTGCCAGGCATAGTGTGTTGTTTTTACCTGAAGTTTACTTTTTTATTTCATTTTTTTGATTGAGTGGCTTTGGAAGTTGTCACTGTTATGTGAGTTTGTGTTCAGGATATGAATTAAATCTCTTCATGCGAATTCCTACAAGCAAGTCAAGTGTGGCTGTGCTGTGGGTGGTTTTTAAGCTTAACTATTTTGGTTGGATTTAATTACCTTAAGGGATAAGGCTACATGATGGGCCAGTGGTTTACCAAATTATTTTTTATTTTCTGGATCTAGATGTCACTGAAGGTTAATGCGTCCTCTTTTTTTTACTAGAGACTTGAGTTAAAAATCCATTTAAAGGCGTGAATATAAATGAATTTATTGTTGCTTTTCCTCCCTTGGGGATACTTTGGTCATTTTTAGAGTCTGCCTTTCCATTTGGAATTACTGGCAGGTTGCCCAGGGCCCAGGGGCTGTCATAGAAGGGGCAGTTGCAAGTCAGTGTGAGAATGTATGGGCAGGCTTCAGAGGGCAGAGCTGGCCCAGAGCTTGTCAATCTTCCACTCTTTGATTCTTTCCTGCTTTAAACTTAAGGAAACTTATTTGCTGCTGACATTTGATTTCAGCACATCACAAAACAAGTGATGTGTTTATGGGTGAGCCATTGCACTTTATTATTATTATTTTTAAGTCATTTTGGGCTGGTTTGTATTTGACAGCCACAGAGCTTTCTGTATTCATTGCCTTAGAAGCTTTCAGGTCCTTAGATCACTATAGATCTGTGATTTAATATTTTTTGTTACCAATGCATTTCATGACGTTTCTTTTTGAGACAGGAATTCTATGTGTAGTACTGGATGTCCTGAAACTATGTTTGTAGACTAGGCTAGTCTCCAACTCAGAGATCTGCTTGTCTCTGCCTCGCAAGGGCTGGGATAAAAGGTGTGTGCTACCACCATTTGGCTCATTTCATGACTTTTATTAACTATTGCTTTTATATGAGTGATTTAGTGTTGAGGATCATTTTGTCTCTATAATCAGATTTAATGGTGTTACCCTGTTATAAATGGTGTTATTATTCCTTTAACTACCTCTACCTGAAATATTTAGAAGCATAACTTAAGCTAGGAGTAGCTATTAACCTGAACTCCTCGGGGAGCCTGAGAGCTTTATTTCTCATCAAGCTTTCTTGCGGTTACCTTTTCTTCTTTCTCATCTTTCCCCTCCACCTTGTAGCCTCAAGTTCCCCTCTTCATCTTTTCCCCCCACTCCCAAGTAATAATGGTTAGAATATGCTCTTCACCTTTTTTCTTTCCAGATATAAAAGATCATTATAACATAGAGAAGTAATTGTACTTACACAAAGAAGGCGATCACATCTCATATGCTCCTTCCCACTTTGTGGTTATCACTTGGGTTTTCAAAGTCAGTTTAGATTCCCTGGAACTTTCAGCCTCTCTCTATTGTAGGAATTCCTTTATGATTTCATTCATTCAGTCCTTCCTGCCTTTGAAATCTCTCAACCATCTCAGAGCATCTCCTTTGTGCTCAGTTCTCCATTTCTGTGCCCTTTGCTTAATCAGATTGGATCAGGCTATCAAGAGGTCGTGATTGCTATTTCCCATCTGTAGTATGCATGCGAAAGTTCATTTACCTCCATATGCTTGTGAATATGAGAACATGAGAACAGCTTAGCTCTTGATAGATACACGAGTAACCTCATGCAACAGAGCTATCTGGCTTATAATCACCACGAGAATAAGCTATTAAAAAAGTATTCCTTGACTTAATTTTAGTTTTAAAGAGTAACTTTTATTAAGAAGTTGATTTCAAGCCAGTGTGGTGTTTCAGTGCTAGGAAGCCTGAGGCAAGAGGAGTGTGAGTTTGAAGGTACCTGGGGACACATAGTTAGACCCTGTCTCAAAACAATTTAAACAAAACAAAGTACCACCCCCCAGGAAGTCGATTTCGGACATCAGCATTGAGATTCTAGTGAAAATATGAATTGATGTAGTTATTTTACATGTGTTTTTGGACAAACAATGTGTGTGGGAGTAAATAGTACTTATGGCTTTGCTGTGTTGCTTTGCATGCCTTATGCATTCTTTTGTCAAGATTTTCTTTTATTTTTCTCTTTTGTTGTATTTATTTTAGCAAGTCCTTAAGGGCCTTACAAGGTTAATTCACATAATAATCTGCAGTCTGATATTGCATAACACAGTTCCTATTACTCCTTTTAGATGGTACTGTAAAACCCACTCTTTCTCTTTATGGGGCTGCAAGACTCTTTGTACTTATTTGGCTTTCTTTCCCTTCTAGGTGTCAGCAGTGGAGTCTCTGGAGGGTCCGCTGCTCCAGGTGGAAGGACTCAGTGATCTCAGGCTGGAACTTCACAGCAAGAAGATGAACCTGCACTTGGTTCTCATAGAGGAACTGCACCGCCATCTGTATATCAAATCCACTAGCCGGGTTGTACAGCGTAACAAGGAAAAGGGGAAGATAAGGTTGGTTAAGGAGCCCCTCTACTACAATTTCTTGGGGCCAGTAACATTATTTGAAGAAACATTCTTTGAATTCCAGAATATTGTGATTAATTTTCCTTATCATGTAATATACTGTCTCTGAACTCATAGAAGGTTTTATAATAGAAAATATGCCATATTCAGAGAGGGTAACATCAAGGTTTGTTCATTCATTCATTGTGTATTGTTCTGGTCCTCTTCTCTAAGAATATGTAAGTAACATGTCCCGTGGGCATGTTGTTACTTATGGATCAAAGACATTCTTGTGCTCTCAGAAGGAATTGAGAAAGAATTTCAATTAAACAGAGAAGTTAGCAGTGATAAAAATACTGAGATCTATGAACTGAAGTTGAAGATTTAGTAGGGTCTTCTCAGCTTTAGCTAATTTGATCTGGAGGAGCTCAGGAGAGGTTTAAGGAAGAAAGTCTGCTTTGAATCCTTGACTTGTAGCACAGTCCTATGTGTTACAGTCCACTAGGCTCAGGAAAACCATTAAGTTAGTTTAGATATGAAGTGGAGTCAGGCTAGATCTTAAGACAGTCAATCATTGCAGTTATGTGGTAGCTACACATAATGGCTATCCTTGTTATGTTCCTAGAGAGAAATGTAAAAACTTTTCAGATGGTCTTTCATGCACTGTCTACTGAAATATTCACATTTATGCCTTTTTATCCCGCTGTATACTAGGAGATCACTGGAAGTAGTGCATGCTGAGTAGTGTCCTGTGCTAGGCGGTGCTTCTGTATAGCCAGAGACTTGGACATTGAAAGAGAAATTCCTACTTCTGTTTAGCAAATGGATGGTAGACAAACTGCTAGGTGCATATATTGAGCTACTGGGTTTGTACTCCAGAACTACTTCAAGGCTAGATGAGAATGAGTAACTGTCAGTTACCTTTTTAGTAGTGTATTCTGCTGGCGACAGTGTGAACAGAATAATGAGAAGCTCAGAAATTGTAATTAGAATGCACATGGACATTCCTGTTTTTTCTTTTATTTTAAAATTGTCTTATAGCATAATAGAGTTCTATGACTTTTATTATGCATCCTTTACTTTTGTTAAGTCTCCCTCCCATTCCTCATCTCCATCCCTAGTTCTATGTCTACTTAACTATTTCCGTTCTAGTATCACCATTTCTACTTTGATACCACGTGTGAAGAACTGAAAGTTTTGAATGGGCTCCAGACTGGTTGGCTACATAATAAATTCTAGGTTAGCTAAAGAGTGAAAACACTGTCTAACAAAACAAAACAAAACAAAACAAAACAAACAACAACAAAATTGTAGTTAGGAAGATGGCTTAGTTACTGAGAACATTTGCTATAAGAGTGAGAGGACCCAAGTTCAAATCTCCAACATCCTTACAAAAACCAGACTTAGGTGTACATGTGTTTGTAGGCCCAGCATTTGGGATAGAGACAAACATATCAGGAATTTGCTGGCCAGTCAGCATATCCAAAGCAGTGATATTTCTGTTCCATGAGAGACTCTATTTCAAATAATAGAAGACAGAAGCAATCAATAGAAGCAATTGAAGAAGACATTTGACATCAAACTCTGGCCTCCATGTGACTGTGCACACATCCATGCATACATGGGTGTGTACATTCTACACATACGCAGAATGAAATGGAATAAATAAACCAAAGATCTCTGGTGGGAAGGCAGAAGAAGAAAAGAAGGGAGAAAAAGAGGGGGGGAGAGTAGGGCGACATAGTAAAAGCTGGATTCTGAAGAAATGAACAAATATGAAGACTGGCAGCCTCACGGCACATACATGTCTGATCCATTTAAACCCGGTTGATATGTTTGATACTGTCACACCTGAAGTCTACTTAGAAGAATAAGTATGTAACAGTTGTAAAAAAAAAAAGAAAAACGAAGAAAGGAATTTCTGAGGGAGGTGTTCTTCATGTGCCATTCAAGTAGATTATGATGTTTTTCATAGCATAGCAACACAGTGCAAGCAGAGACATTGTGGGACAAAGTAGAGTTCTGAAACCAAGCTTACGATTCACAGAAGTAAATTTAGATACCCATCTTTTATATATAGAGAGTTCTAGACAGATATAAAAATTTTATGATAAAATCTGATCAGCATTAACATATGAGAGTATGCGTGGAGTAGGCTTTTCTAAGCAATCAGACAATTCATAAATAATAATGTTAAATAATTTATCTATTTCAAAACTGAAAACATAGTAAAGTGGAACAAGAGTTAAAACATAGACTTAAAAAAATACATAGTAAGGTTCACTCTCTAAAGTGTGAAACTACTCCTCAGAATAATAAAATAGAAATGGTGAATTTTTTTTTTAAACAAACCTTAAGTAGATACACACATATCGTGATTAGAGAAATACAGACTTGAGAAATCAAGTATGGCCTTTTGATCATCAGACAGCCAAAGACATCCAGAGCATGCTATCTTCGTAAGAGTGGGGAAAATTAATAGTTTCTTCTCTTTGATTGAATAACCAATATGCCTTTCTAGAAAATAAAGTTTAACCATGAAATTCCATTTCTTGGTTTACATCCTGTTTAAAATATTGCCAGTTTATGAAAATATATGTAGTAGGATGTTTGCTGTGATATTGTTGTTAAACCCACTAAGATTGGTGTAGTGCGGCATGCCTGAAGTCCTAGATATGTTGACTCTGTCTCAAGATCATATCCCATGGCCCACAAAAAGGGGCACGCCCCCAAACCGACTTCGTTGCTCCTTACAAAACTCAATACAGCTTTAATGCTTATCATGGCTGAATGAATTGAATATTTGTTTCATGTAACACAACAGCGTAAAATGAATGACCTCTAGCATATAGAGAAAGACCTATATGCTAGATAAGAGTTCTGAGATATACTATTGGACCCTTAAATCAAATTCAAACCAGTGGGCATATTTGTAGTTAGCCAGTTGGCTCCTAGAAGGGTTATGCAGAACATCCATTGTTGACAGATGAAGTGAGGAGTGAAGAGCAGGAGAGGATTCTCCTAGAAGCCCTATGGTGCGCTTTACTTTAGTAATAACAAATAGTTAGTCTTGATGATTTGACATTTTCTTCTTTTTCCTTGAAATGAAATGAGGTTTAGTAGTTGAAAAGACAATCTGAGATGGCAGACATGAGTAGTAGCATGTGTGCATGCGTGCCTTTCCTGGTATGTATGTGTAGGCCTGCATATTGAGTACGTGGACAGACATGTATTTTGATAGTTATTACACCAGCCTTTTAGTGGGTTATGCTCTTCATATTTTTGTATAGAACTTCCTTTATCATCACATGAGGTCAGTGGAAAAATTGTTTAAAAGATAGTTCATCCTTTGACACTGGATGTGTATCTTGAACCTGTACCTGCTTTGACCTTTCTTCTTTGTGCCATTTCTGACATGCAGTACTGGTAGAGAGCACTGCAGAGCCTGTGGGTTCGGTATCTACTTTTGTGTTCAAGTGTGTGAAGCATATTTTAGATTCCTTTTGCTCCTTCTTTTCTATTTTTCCTTTGCATTTTTCCTTGTTTATATAAATATTTTTGTTTTATCTTTCAGTTCTATTTTTCTTTTCTTTTTTTTAATTTAAACAGTTTAGCTCCACTTTATTTTATATAATCTTCACCTTTGATCTGTCATTTTAAGACATGACTCTACTTTTTCCTCAGTTTTTCTGATTTCTAAATCACTCCCTGTTTTTCAGTATTTTCAGCCAGATCTTGGAACTATACAGAATTACTATGTTAGTGATTCCCATCTCATTATATTATCTCTGATGGATATTTTGCAGCTCAGTCTGATTTAACAAACTTTTATGAACATTTCTGATCTTCGACAGAACAGCTGTTCTGTTACAGAGGTGACTATATTAGTTATTAATTTTATAGTGTAAAGCTTAACTCACTTCCATCTGCCTTCGACAATCAAATTTACCAAATGAGCTGGACCTGGGAGTTTTGTAATAGTTAAACACACATACACACACACACACACAGACACATTCACATGCATACATATATATATGTGTGTGTATATATATCTATATCTATATCTATGGGTTCAACTATATATACATATATGTATGTATACACACATGCATATACATATATGTGTATATATATGGGTTCAACTATATATATGTATGTATGTATGCATACACACACACACACACACACACACACACATACATGTCCACGGATTTCAAATTAGCAATTACAAATCCAAGGAGCAGAAATAGGCTGTAATTAAAAACAAATGTTTTACAAGCTAGAGGACTTCTAACTGGTCTTTTAAAAAGATGAAAGAACATTTTTCATGGACTTGAAAATCAGACATGTATTGACGAAGGCCCTAGCAAGGTGGGTGGTTAATTTGTGGCCAGAAAGTCCTTGGATAAATTTCGGCGGTGTGGGATTTGGGTTAATTATGGTGGTGGTTGGCTTTGGTTGTCGTGGTATGGCATACATCTGTCATCTTGTATAGTGTTGCATTTTATTTAACCAAACCCACATCACTCACAATTGATTGTGATCACTCACAGTACACATTGATATGCATCAATAATTGCTGTGTTGTTTTCAACTCTGCTGTGGATGATTCTGAGTGGGGTAAAAATAAAAGTTATCATGTGTATTTAAAGCAGATCTGCTATTCACTTTTCTCTCAAAATAAAACAATTCAGAGCATTCTTATTAATTAGGAACTTGAAGAGTCTTTCGCTTATTTTGTTTTCTAAACTGTCAGACTCAAAGACCTATGAGGAAATTAATTAATATCTTTTCAGTTTCCCCTCTGATGCCTGGTGAGGAGAGGCCTTTTCTCTGTTGTGAAATGAAAGCTAAGGTCCATGTAATGTGCTGTGCTGAATAGCACCTGCCTTTCTGCTGGGCTTCATGACTCTAGTTGGTAAATGAGTAGGTGTGGAGTCTTTCTCTGATTTTTTTTTTTTGTTGTTGTTTTGTTTTGTTTTTAATCAGTATTTTTTTGTTAGATATTTTCTTCATTTACATTTCAAATTTTATCCCCTTTCCTCATTTCCCCTCCAACTCCCCCCCCCATCCCATCCCCTCTTCCCCTGCTCACTAACCCATCCACACCTTCTCCCCTGTCCTGGGATTCCCCTACACTGGGGCATCAAGCCTTCACAAGACCAGTGGCCTCTCCTCTCATTGATGTCCCACAAGGCCATCCTCTGCTACATATGCGGCTGAAGCCTTGAGTCCCTCCTTGTGTACTCTTTGGTTGGTGGTTTAGTCCCTGGGAGCTCTGGGGGTACTGGATGGTTCATATTGTTGTTCCTCCTAAGGGGCTACAAATCCCTTTAGCTCCTTGGGTCTTTTCTCTAGCTCCTCCATTGGGGACCCTGTGCTCAGTCCAATGGATGGCTATGCGCATCCACTTCTGTATTTGTCAGGCACTGGAAGAGCCTCTCAGGAGACAGCTCTATCAGGCTCCTGTCAGTCAGCACTTGTTGGCATCCACAATTGTGTCTGGGTTTGGTAAGTGTATATGGGGTGGATCCCCAGGTGGGGCAGTCTCTGGGTAGTCTTTCCTTCAGTTTCTACTCCAAACTTTGTCTCTGTATCTCCTCCCATGGATATTTTGATTCCCCTTCTAAGAAGGACTGAAGTATCTACACTGTGGTCTTCCTTCTTCTTGAACTTTATGTGGTTTGTGAATTGTATCTTGGATATTCCAAACTTCTGGGCTAATGTCCACTTACATTTTTGAAACCAAGTCCTTTCATAAAAATTCAGGAAAAGCCAGGAGTAGTGGTACACACCTTTAACCTCAGCATTTGGGAGGTAGAGGCAGATGGATATCTGTTTGAAGCTATCCTAGTCTGTATATTGAGTTTCAGGAGAGCTGGAGCTGTCTTAAAAAACACAAGATAAAAAAGAAGTTGAAGAGAAACCCTAGAAATTATTTCCAGAGGCACTTGCCATTGAATTAGTGTTCACAGAGGATACAATTAAAGCCTATGGGAAAGTGTGTGTGAATGTGTGTGTGTGTGTGTTAGAGAAAGAGAAAGGGGGGAGGGAAGGAAGGAGGGAAGGAGGAAGAATATTAGGTGTAAATGGAGTTTTTTAATAAATTGATTTTCTAAAAATTTGTTGGCATTTGAAGGTCCTTCTGGCTTTGATTATAAAGTTTAGCAGCTATGTTTTTTAAAGTAGCAAGCCATTTATTACCCTGTATTTTTCAGAAACATATTTTTAGGCTTATATTGAGAACATACTTGTAGATTATGGTCTAACGTGAATCCCATGTCATCTGTGTGGGTAGAAGTATGTCTCTACCAGACTCTGCACACAGGCACTCCATCACACTCTCAGTGTGTACACGTCAGCACTCATTCACAGACACTGTTGTTAGACACTCAGTGTGTATATACACCAACATCCACATAAAGGCACAACCTGTACTTGTTTATTTTTAGAAATGACAGGTAGTATTCCAGCTATATATGTCTCTGTTTTCCTGTTTATTGATATTTTTATTTATTCTATTATATAAATAACTCCTCTAGGTCTTTACATATTTTTAAATTATGTATATAATTTGCCTGTCATTTATAGTTGAAATTAACTTTTTCAAAATTGCACAGTAGCAGCATTATATTCCTCAGTGATTATACTGGTTTTATGGACTGCATATCTGGGGACTAGGGATGTGGGTAGACCTCATCCTCTTGTGAGTCCCTCGTGGGAGTACCATGCAGGTAGCAGAAGAGTTAAGAGTAAAAAATTGAGAGTTCAAAGAGACATAGTGGTACATGCCTGTAACTTGGTCCTTTAGAGGCTAAGGCAGGAACTCGAGTTTGAGGTTTGCTACATAATAGGACTGTTGGCACATTGTTTACTTTTTAAGCTATTTTATAAGGTTCTTATATCTGTACCTTCCTTTTAACCCTTATTGTACCCTAATTTCTTCCAACCCCCTAACACTAAATAGGAGAGAAAGAGTGTTAGAAGAGAAAGTGGATGTAGAACACTATC
>NW_022196903.1:28267274-28269336 GCF_008632895.1 Mastomys coucha
CAGCAGTAGTAGCAGCAGCAGCAGCAGCAGTAGTAGCAGTAGCAGCAGTAGTAGCAGCAGCAGCAGTAGTAGCAGCAGCAGCAGCGGCAGTAGCAGCAGCAGTAGTAACAGCAGCATCAGTGGCTGCCACATGTCCTCCTGAGGCTCTCTCATTTATACCGTTTCCTGAGTCCGCTGAATTAAACTATCTACAGCTGGCAAAAATTACCCCTCTGCTCTCCAAGCACAAGACAATCCTAGTTAAATGCTGTGGACAGTCTGAAGCAGCCCCATATCCCACAGCTGGGATTAAAACAAAAACATAATTGGGTTTTTAAAGAAACCAAAACTCTTACTATATAGGACCCTGTTTAAAAAAATCAAAACAACAATAAACAAGTTTTTTGAACATATAGACAGATGGATTTATTTAAGATGGTTTAGATAATTATAAACATGATGTTTTGTATCCACAGAAAAGACGTAATTGGAAATAACTATCCCAGTTCATTTCCTATTACTTATATACCTGAATTGAGTTTCACATTTGTTGGGAGTGATGGTGTCTATTAGAATGTGTGATGTTTGCTTTATCTTAGTCACACTTTCTAGTCAACACTGAGCACAGTGTGAATTACTAATACATTACAGAAATTATCTGGGTAACAATCCCCATTCACTTTAGCCAATGAAAATGGAGAAGTTAGTGACTACCATATTATCTGCAATTCCTGGGACAATGGTCATACTTCATTATCATGGAATAAAAGTAGTATTAGTATGAGACAATTTTACTCTAACAAAGTTTTTTTTTTTCTTTCCAAAAATTTCTGGAATAATATTGTCCTTAGTCAGTTATACAGGGGTGTAGCTCAGAGGTAATATTCTTACGTAGCAGGGGTTTGATTTCTAGCATTGTAAGAGAGGAGAAGTAGAGGGAGAATATATGTAACACTTATATGTACTGCTTTGGTTCCAGAAGCATCATGGGAAGAGGGTGGGGGAATATTGTAAGGGAGGAAGGTCTAGATTAGTAGTACCTGGGTCAGTACTCCTTTGGAGGTCGAATGACCCTTTCACAGGGGTTACATTGTAGAGATCCTGCATATGTACATTACGAATCTTAGCAGCAGCGAAATTACAGTTATAAAGTATCAATGAGAACAATTTTATGATTGGGGGTCACCACAACATGAAGAACTGCACTAAAGGATCTTAGCTTTAGGAAAGTTGAAAACCACTGGTTTGTATGTTGTTCCCACTTTGATCTGTCCCTCCATCTTGTCTGAAGTCTTTCCTGTGGGCTTGGTTTTTCCCTTATCTTGTGCCTTCTCTCCCTTGAAAGAATTTGTTTGTGTGATCTGTTACTATTATTGTGCTTTGGGCTGGGAGAAATTGAGAACTGTAGTTTGTATTGTTGGGTTGGACTCACAGAAACTTATGCTGTCTAGGCAGTGTGGTTAGAGGATTCTATTTGTTCTGGCTAGGGTCCAAGCTGTATTTGCCTTGACATTGCCCTGGTACTTGTAAGATAAGAACTTATCTTGACTGGTCTGTCTGGGCTGGTGTCCAGAGCAGACCTTGGGTGCAAGCTCTGTAGCCAGTCCCACCACACACAGAGGAAGCCCCACTCCCAGTTGATCTAACAAGCCCAGGATCACAGGCTCACAGAATCACAGGATTACAGAGACAGCTATACTCTGAGGAGTTCTGACACAAACAGGATCACAGGAAGGACAGGCTCCAGTCAGATTTAGCAAGGGCCGGTAGCACTATAGATAACCAGATTGGGGGGGGGGGAAGAGGGAGAGGAGGATGGCAGATGTAAGAAAATAAACAACACAAACCAAGGTCACTTGGCATCATCAGAACCTAATAACTCCCACCATAGCAAGTCCTGGACACACCATCACACCGGAAAAGCAAGATTCAGATATAAAATCACTTCTCATGATGATGGTACAGGACTTTAAGAAAGACATAAATAGCCTGGTGGTGGTGGCGGTGGCGGTGGCGGCACACACCTTTAATCCCAGCACTTGGGAGGCAGAGGCAGGTGGATTTCTGAGTTCAAGGCCAGCCT
>NW_022196903.1:28270440-28270741 GCF_008632895.1 Mastomys coucha
ATTACCAACATATCCTAATTGATTGAAATCCAGAAATATGAGGAATTAGAAATTTGTTGATTGTCATCAAATGGTCTCTAATTTGGTAATTGGAGAGTTTCAGTTTGTTTGTTTGTGACAGTGTCTGGGTGTGTACAACATAAGGGTCTTGAAATCTTGCTTCTCCTATCTCAGCCTCTCTATTAGTAGTATTATTTCATGTCTTTACACTATCCTATGGTTTTCAGAACAGTTTATATATTTCAAAAGTATTTATATACCCAGAAGAAACATAGACGATTAACTAGGGAGGTTGCTTGTA
>NW_022196903.1:28271215-28272059 GCF_008632895.1 Mastomys coucha
TACTAGTAGTGATGTATTATTTTGAAGTATACTGTTAATATGTTTGGAGTTATTTAAAATTTATATTGCAAAGCACGTATTTTCAGTATTACTGTAGACAAGCATCTACATAAGACTGTTAAATTGATTGTTGTTTTATATCAAACAACTTTTATAATACTTATTTTTATTGTTATAATAAATTTTAAGGAATATGACAAAAAAGATATTGTAGGTATTGAAGGGGGGTATCTGGGAGGAGTGGGTTAGAAAAGGGAAACAAGAATGTGATTTAATTCTATTTACTTAAAATATGTTTTTAAATGTTAACAAATTCAGTTAAATTGAAATCATGTAACTTTTCTCATCATAACACAATAAAAGTTAAAAAATAAAGAAATACACCATTTCATTTGTTAATGGGCTAGTCATTGATTGAAAAATAAATATAGAATTATTTAAAATAAAAAAAAACTTATCTTGAAAATATAATTGCTGTTTATAATCTTTATATTATCTGAGCAACTTATTTATTTTAGTGGCTTCAAATTAGGGATAGGCTTCATTGAAGCAATAATGCTGAATAAGCCTTTGAGAAAGTATTAAAGTCAGCCTTTATAGTGATTCTTGACTTATCAAAGTTATGAGTCTATTTTAAAGACAATGCAAAGGAGTAAATTCTTGAACAATAAGGACAAAGTGATTGTGAAAAACATAAGTTTAAATGAGGCTTTAATACTATGAAACCTTCCCTTAGTTGTCATACCATAGTGTCACTGCAACTTTACTTATAAGAAATCTTCCTGAGTGAGGTAACCCAATCACAAAAGAACAAACACGGTATGCACTCACTGATAAGTGGTTA
>NW_022196903.1:28272747-28279551 GCF_008632895.1 Mastomys coucha
AAAAAAAAAAAAAAAAAAGAAATCTTTACCACAGATACAAAGGAGTTCAGGTAGTTGCTTGGCATAATTTTACTATGAGATGATCATTTAGACAGTTCGTAGTATCCTTATAGTAGGTATGGTAAACGGTTGGGACTCTTAGAGGACATCTTTAAACCTCCAGCTGTGGCAACTGCTGCTTTATCAATGTACTTGTGAGGTGTTTGAAGTCACAGTATAGATTTCTGGATACGAAATGGAACTTCAGTTGGTTTTGGAGAAAGTAGTAATTGCTGCTTGCTTTACCCACAGTTCTCATGGCAAAGAAGCCTCTCCTGGTCCTCTGATTGATGTTTCAAACATCCCTACTCCACGCAAATTCCTTGATGCAACTCAGTATTCTGCTGCTGGAGGCTCAAGTGGTAAGTTATTTTCATTATATGCCTCAGTCTTAGTATATTAGAAAAGAAAAGACTTATGATAGCCTGTGCTATGCCCTTTGGGACCCTCACAGGAAATAGATAGAAAGCCATTGGGTGGACCTGTTGCATTATTGGGGATGAAAACTGGCAGCTCACTGGCCTATATGCAGATTCCAGCTTTGAATACATTTTATTTCAGTGGTACTGTTTTCTAAGCTTGCATTTGAATGCTCTTTGGTAGAATGTATGCTTTTCTTTTTGGTTATAATCTTATTGCTCCTGTTGATGTTAGATGGCAAAAAAATAGAAATGAGTCTATGCCATTTATAATGAACACGCCAGACAAGTTTCTTTCAATGAAACTTGAGTTCAAGCTGACTAACAAGAGCCAAAGAGAAGTAACATTGATTAGAGATGACCAGCTGCTTGCTTGAATAAGGAAGCATTAGGCTTTTGTTGTTGTTGTTGTTGTTGTTGTTGTTTTTTCAGGGATAGAATAAAGTTTGGTGATTGTCCACTGTCATTAAGCACAGTTTCAAGGATGTATCCTTTCTTGCACACAAGCATTCTGTCCTTGGCATTTGTAGGCTACAGACTTTAATCCACTGCTCAGTCCTCCTACTGTTTGTGATGTTTTCTTTTTGTTCTTGTATCTTTTTTGAGGCAGGCTATTTCTGTGTAGTCAGGGCTAGACTCATACTTAGAATACTCCTGTCTTAGCTTCCCAAGTGTGGCTGTTTATTTAGGTGTGTGCTACTGTGCTTGGTGATAATGCCATCTTGCACAAACATCAGGCTTTATGGTAAGTCTGAGGGATGTTAAAAACATAAGCTGCAGAGATAGCACAAAGTCAGGGTTAAACACACACCACCTCCAAGGGCTAAAAGGTCGGGTCTCTTTGTAGAGCAGTCTCAGGGAAGACATTGTCAAATGTGCTATATGAGCTATAGGGAAGTATATACATTATTTTATATTTTTTCTTTTTTTTTGTTCATATAGTTCCTAACTTTTCTTAAATCTTTAACATTAGTTGTTATTGTTACACCTTACAGAGGTTTGTACTCTGTCTCATAGAGTCTTTCAGATATAGGGTTGCCTTTCTTTGAGTTTGTGAGGTATTGTAGAGTACAGAAGTGTAAAATAAAATGTACAGAACTATTTTTGATTCCTATTTTACTTACCTTTTTTAGAAATTGCCAATTATTATATCTTTATATTTTTAAGTAAAGCATTCCAATTAGCATTGTTATATTAATTTACGTCAGCATTGCTGAGTCATTGTCCAAGTGAAATAAAAATTTTAATTGTTTATATAGAAATTATAGATCATTTCTTGCAGAATGAAAGTGCCATATATATTTCAAATAAACTGGCAAAATTCCAAATATAGCTTGTCACATCTACTATTTTTAATAAGGCAGCTTTTACTTTCTGATGAATGCTTTATTCTGTTAGTCCTGAAATTAACAATGTCATGTAGTGGAATTCATGTTCCCACAGTGACTGTGGTGTTAATTCGGAAACTCTGGAAGAATGTCATGCTAGCTTAAGTAGAGCCAGGACCTTTGTGGAAGCTACATTTAGAGATATGTACAAATCTTTCTCTTTAGAAGGGTTTATTTCCTGGACTCTTTTGGATACTGTTGATCTAATGACTTTCTTATGAAAGAAGGTAAAGTTATAGTATTGACTCATGTCAGTAATAGAGTAGGCTAAAAGTGTTTATTGCTTGCTATGTGGGAAGCAATGTTTTTTAAGTGCTTTGCTTGAGTTAGCTGAGATGTGTATTATTATATTTACATTTACAATGTTTCCTTTCTCTCTCTCCCTCTTTTCATTTACATTTACATATATCATTTACATACAAGAAAACTGAGGTACAGCAAAGTTAATAATTGGCTTTAATTTACCAAGCTGATTAAGTAGCGCCTGGATTTCAATGCTGGACCTGAGTTCTAGACTATATTTTTCAAATCAGTTTTTGTTGTTGTTACAAGTACACACACTGCATTGTGTGTTCATTTTCTGTTCACAAACATGGCTTACCTAAAATAAATTTATTAATTATTTTATAGTTTTGTAGGTTAGAAATCTAACATGAGTTAAGGATATGATTCAGCAGGTAAAGTACTTACTGTCTAAGCTTGAAGATCTGAGGTTGGTTCCTGAACACCCATATAAAACTTGGGTACAGCAGCATGTTCCTGTATCTCCAGAGTAGGAGGAAGGGGCATGGAGAAGTAGATGCCAGGGGCCCACTGGTTAGCAAGTTTACCCTAAAAAAAGCAAGCTCCAGGTTTATTGAGAGACTGTGCCTTAGAAAAATAAGGTGCTGAGCCATAGCAGGTGACATCTGATGTTGACCTGTGCTCTCCACAAGCACAAGCCCGTGCAATACATCCTAGCACTCAGGACGTGGAAGTGGGAGGATCAGGAGTTCAAGGTCAGCTCAGGTATGAAGAGATTTTGAGGCTAGCCCAGGTTACATGAGACTGTTATTAAAAACAAAACAAAAAACATAATAGAAATCTCACTGGGCTCCAATCAAAGCATTCACAGGGTCATGTTTCTTATTGAAGGTTCTAGGGACTCTTTTTCCTTGTCTTTTTCAAGTTCTAGTTTGTTACCTGTCACCTTACAAGGCTTCTTTGTCTTTGTTCAAAACCCTTGCCAAGGACTTAGCCTTGACTTGGAGAGGGGTTCTGGGGAAGCGGTGTCTGGGAAACAAATGACTTGAAGTCAAATTGTGGGTCCAAGCTGACAGCCTGTGGTCAGCTCAAGATGACTTTCCAAATTGCTGTCTCTGTGCTGCATTTCGGACTACATTCTGGCTCTGCTCTCTCGAGACAGCTTTCTTCTGCTATTCTAAAAACTCTGGATAGTTCTTCTCTTGTAGCTCAAAATCCCAGTCTCTTATTTACATATCCATAAAGTCATTACCCCAGGTTTCCTTTTGATTATTCCATGAATCTGCATCCTATGACCCCAGTCCTTAGATTCTTAGGAAGTGACACCAAGCACAGACAGTATGATAGCTGAGTGGGACCCAGCTATGAAATTACCAGTGTGCCTGGGCCTGGACCTAGACTCCCTCTGTTGCAGGCTGACTTTGAACTCAGGAATCTGCCTGCCATTTTAAGCATAAACAAACAAACAAGCAAACAAACAAAACCTCAGCTGGGTGGGATCTTGCCCTGCCTTTACCACTCCCTAAATCTCTTAATCCCCTTAGCATCTTTATGACAAGCCAGTTCCCAGTGCAGCTGCCTCTGTTCCTTTAGATTGTGAAGCTCCTTATCAAATTCTTATTGCATCCTTCTATTTTGCATAGCTGAGAAATTTATGTTTTGAACTCATGTTTTCAAAGTTCTGTCTCTCAGCCTTAAGGGCCATCCAGAAGATCACTGCATTATATCATTTTGCTGAGACATTAGACACACCCTCGCCTCTCAGACCCATGCTGTTAGCATCTGTCTAAACTCCACCCCACAGTTACTTGGCAACAGCCAGGTAGGCCTGGCCCACTATAAAAGGGGCTGCTTGCCCCCTCCTCTCTTTTTCATTCTTGCTTCCCTGCTTGCTTCTCTCTTGCCCTCTTGGGCTCTTCCCTTCCTCCTTCCCTTCCCCCCCTCTCTCTACATGGTCATAGCCAGCCTCTACTTCTCTACTCTCCCTCTCTCTTGCTTTCTTTGTCTCTACTACCCTCTTTACTCCCTCCCTATGCCCTGAATAAACTCTATTCTATACTATACCATCATGTGGCTGGTCCCTCAGGGGGAATGGATGCCTTGACATGGTCCTGCCGAGGCACTCCCTCCCCCATACCTCACCACATCCTCATAGAGCATATCATATAAACATATCATTATAAGCATATCATTATAAACATATCATACACTGTCTCTGATTATCATGGAGTTATTAACCTTGGCAGAAAAGACATCCCTGGAAGGAGGAACATGAAAATATGTACACTATTGTACAAACAAGCCTTTCTCCCACAGCAAAGATGACACCTATGGAGGCTCATTCCCTGCTGGCTCTGTTTCAGGGGCAGGAACCATGTCATACTATCCCTTACATAGCCAAACCAGACTTGGTATTCCTTCATTGTATTTTCCTGACCCACATTTTTGACTTCTTTCTTCCTTTTTAAGGACACCTATGGTAGGATTGAACCCACCTGGGTACTTCAGGCTAAAAACCTTTAACTTTAATGATATCAATCTGTAGAGTCTCCTTTGCCATGTCAGGTGACCTACTCACAGGCCTTGGGGACTTAGGCATGGATATTTAGGGATCCATCATTCTGCTTACTGTACTGATTTTTTGTCTTAAGTTATCTTTGGAAACCAATGTGTGAAAAATTTGTTGTTTTTGAAATTATGTGGTTAATCTTTTTAAGTCATTGCCATTCTAGTCCTTAGAACTCTATTCATCTGAACCACGTTATTAAAAGAGATTTTACAAGAAAAGAAGCTATACATTATTGAGAGACCACATAAAACGTTACTAAGTACATATAAGAAGCTTGGAGCTGATGAAATATACCATAATAAAGGGCAGAAATTTGTCTAATTCTTGGTACTGATTAGCAAGTCTTTAGCGTCTATTTGTGGAGTACCCTGCAAGTCAGCTGAGAAAGTAATAGACATTTTCAGCAGGGAATTTAACATAGGCTCTTAGAGCTCCCCTCTCATCTTGTGAAACAGTAGGATTGAGGGTGTAATCCATTAGAATTGACACTTTTATCGAGGAAGTTCCAGTAGGGAATCCCCAGGCAGAGCGGATTTCCCATTGGGGTGCCATAAATTAAGGTTGGAGGTGATTCCTGAGAATGTTCAGGTTATTATTAATTAAATGAGAATTTTGATTGCTTGTGAATGAGTCATTTTGCAGATGCCTTATTTAGAGGTGCAATTGTGACTTTTCTTTGAGAAATTTTCTATCACAGTTTGTAAATGAACATTTGCAAACTACATTTTGTTGTTCAGTTGATACTGTGAGGTCATTTTAGGGCAGTTGCTATTGTTATTACCATTATGACTGTCATCTTTATATTCATTGTACTTAAGTGCAAGGTCATATAATTACATGTGTGTATGTGTTATCTAGCTAAGTAAAGTACTTACCTATTTGAAAAATTGAGGCACAGGTTGACAGAAGCAAGTAATGTCAAAAGCCAAATAATTGGAATTTGTATTTGTATCGACTATATATTAACCAGATTATAAATGTCATAATAAAGAACAGAGTAGATAATGGAGAACTGAAAGAAAGAAGGGTCTATACCTAAGATTGGTTATTTATCTGATGGAGTTTAAGCAACTAGAATATATAGTGAGCTCTTGTTAATCAGTAAAACAATCTTGTAGAATAAAGGGAAAAGATGAGCATGGCCTTTCTTCATGAAAATCTCATGCTGCTAATATACAAAAATATTAATCAGCTATTATTTTAAAAAATTTTTTTTACAAGTATAGAAAGTGATTGCCCAGAGATCAAATGTATGTTCCAGATTTATCCAAGAAGGTCATGGTTGGAACTTGGCCTCATGCTGGTTCCTTCCACTCTTATGTAAGGGGTGCTTATTGCCATCCTCTGTCTTGTCATTACAGTATTTTGTAACATATGGGAAAACTAATGTCTTATTTAGATATAATAGTTCATCTAAAGAATTAGGTGAAAGATTGAGAGAAAAGCTATCAATTATAGTAAAAATGTTGGAATAAGCTTTTGGACTCCCAGTATATCCTTCCATTTGGCAAAGTGCCTTTGGAACATTTTGACTGAGGAAGCACTTCAGGGTACACAGGCATTTCATTGTGGCTTGATTCATTTTATTCATGTCCCACTGGGTTCCTGTGATCATGATCGTAGCAAAACTGGACTTTTTACTTCTTTCCTTTTTGGTGTAGCATAGGTCAATCAATAAAACCTAAAATAGACCACAATTTTTTTTTCTCATTGCTACTGTTTCCTTGATGCAAATTTTACCTCATATAATCTTATCTGAGACTTAATATTTATTTTAATAATTGGAGACTTGATGTTTAAGGAATTCTTTCAGCATGGATTGTTGGATTGTGTGTTCCAATATAAGAGGACATTAAATACTTCCTCATAGAACTCACAGGTATAAAATAGTGAAGTTCTGACTTACCAAAATAGCATGACACTTTTCAAATTACTTCTGTCCTTAGTGAATGAAATGGGGAAATGAGTGCTCCTGGGTATTGGTGAAGAGCAAGTTTTTATTGGAGATATGAGGGAGTGAATATGACCGAGAGACTGAGCCAGGCCATGAGGTGATAGAGGTAGGGGGAAGAACGAGAAGGGAAGGGCAGAGAGAGAGAGAGAGAGAGAGAGAGAGAGAGAGAGAGAGAGAGAGAGAGAGAGAGAG
>NW_022196903.1:28279975-28288604 GCF_008632895.1 Mastomys coucha
AGAGAGAGAGAGAGAGGCAAGAGGACCAAGAAGGGATCCAAGAGAAGAATGAAGAAACCACCTGGCAGGAAGTGAAGCTGGGGAAGGGAAAGGAAGCCCCAGGGCTAGAGAGATTTAGGGTTGGGGGCTAGAGTGAGGAGAGCTGAGAGGATCCCCTGGTACTTAGTGAGCCTAGAGGCCAGCACGCACTATTGTAATAGACACTACAGTTACATATTTGTCCCCGGTTTCTTTGGGACCTGACACTTAGGCTAGGGACTTAAGTGGAGTTTCAGTCAAGTATTTCATTGTCTCTCTTGGTCTGGCTGATTTTGTTTAGGATTATCCTCAGTTCCTTTTGTATTACTCTTATTAAATCCCAGTGTTGATTTCTATGATTGTCATTAGTACAACTGTATGAAAATATAAGGGATACTAGATAGAATAGTAAATTAGAGACTATGTTTTATTTAATTAAATACATTTACTACAAATATTATAATTAAGAGATTACATGATTCATATCTTAGAGATCAATATACCCATTAACCTATATGTTCTACTAGGTTAATTACTTCCTTCTCCACATGCTTCCTGTTTTGTAAATTATAGAATATCCATTACGCAAAATGATGGGTTTCATGTTAACCTTTTTTGTAAAATAATGGCATATGTTTGAACAGGTCAACTCCCCACTATCTTCTCTCCCCTTCTTTGCTCCTTCCCACTGTCTTCCTCCTCCTGATAGAGAGTTTCCCTCCCCTTCATTTTTCGTGTTTTATAGGTATATTTTAAATGCACAGAGAAGAGAAAATATGGCATTGTCTTTCTGAGTTTGACTTTGTTTTCTTTATGTAATATGATTCCCTCTTGTTCCATCCTTCCCCTTTCAAAGAACATTATCTTGGTCTCCTTTAGGGATGAGTACGCTCCATCATATGTATGTACCACATTTTTGCTATTTGTTGATGAGTAATTTAGGCTAGTGTCTGTTTTTACATTTTCTTTGAAAATCAAGTGGCTGTCGATACACGGCTCATTCCTGGACCCACCATTCTGTTTTAGTATGTGTGTGGGCCACTGGTAGGCCATCTTTGTTACTGTTGCTCTGTAGTGTGAATTGAAGTCAAGTATTGTGATATCTGCAGTGTCTCCCCGCCCTTCCCCCTTACGGTTTTTTTGTTTGTTTGTTGTTTTTGGTCTATTCGGGGTTCTTTTATGCTTCAGTATGAGTTTTAAGATTTTTTTTCCAACTTCTGTGAAGAGTATAATTGAAATTTGATTGAGATTGTATTGAATCTGTAGTTTGCTTTTGTTACTACCATCATTTTTACATTATAAATTTTACTAATCCATGAACTTTGGATGTTCTTCCATTTCAAGTGTATTCATCAATTTCTTAAAGTTTTCTTTATTGTAGAAATCTTTTACCTCCTTGGGTAAATTTATCCACATTTCCCTTCGACTTGTATTGAATATTGTAAACTTCCTTTGATTTCTTTTTTAGTATATTTGGTGTTGGTGTATATAGGAGGTACTGAATTTTGTATGGTGACTTTGTATCCTGCGACTCCCCTGGAAGTATCAGATACAAAGATTTACCTTTAAGTGTAGGATAGTGAGGTTTGTAAACAGGAGTACATTTGCTTCTTGTTTTCCCATCTGTGTTCCTTCATTTTTCTTCTTTATTTTTTTAAAATTTTTAAAAAAAGATTTATTTATCATTATACATAAATACACTGTAGCTGACTTCAGACACACCAGAAGAGGGTGTCAGATCTCATTACTGGTGGTTGTGAGCCACCATGTGGTTGCTGGGATTTGAACTCAGGACCTTCCGAAGAGCAGTCAGTGCTCTTAGCCCGCTGAGCCATCTCTCCAGTCCCACCATCTTATTTTTTTCTTTTTAACTTTTATTGTATTATGATGAGAAAAATTACAGGATTTCAATTTATCTGAATTTGTTAACATTTAAAAACATATTTTAAGTAAATAGAATTAAATCACATTCTTGTTTCTCTTTTGTACCCCAAGTCTAACAAAAAGACTTTATATATTTATGTTCCTTTAAGAAAATACTAGTAGTAATGTATTATTTTGAAATATACAGTTAATATGCTTGGAGTTATTTAAAATTTATATTTAGAAAAACATGTATTTTCAATATTGTGTAGACAAACATCTACATAAGACTGTTAATATGATTGTTGTTTTATATCAAACAACTTTTATAATACTTATTTTTATTGTTATAATAATTTATAAATTTTAAGGAATATGGCAAAAAAAGATATTGTAGTTATTGAAGGGGTGTCTCCTTCATCTTTCTTTAGCCTAACAAATCAAGCATTAATTTGAATATGCAGAAACGTGTAGACATCCTTGTCTTGTGCTTGATTTTAAAGGACATGGTTTCATTTTTTTCCTCATTAAGTATAATGTAAGCCATTTCTTGCTTTTACTATTCCTAGTTTCTTTAGGGCTTTTCTCATGGAGGAGTGTCAAGCTTTGCCAAAGGGTTTCTCTGCATGTATTGAGATAAGCCAGTGACTGCTGTCTTTAGACCCCTTTATGTGCTGTTTTATACTGATTGGTTTGCATATGTTAGAGCCATTTTTTCATAAAACAAACTTGGTTGTAATATTATATATTATAATGTTTATATTATAATATTATAAATAATGGTATTATTTATGCCTCTCAATGTGTTCTTGATTTTTGATTTGCAAGAATTTTATTGATAAATTTTGTATCTGTTTTATCTGAGAAATTATATTTGCTTTGTTTTTATTTTGTCTTTACCTGGTATTAGCATAATTCTGACGTTGTAGAATGAGTTCAGTAGTATTCTTTTTCCCTGTTTTTGTAATGGAATAGTTTAAAGGACATTCATGGTAGTTCTTTAACATACTTGAGTAGTGAATTCAGATTTTTTCTTGGGAAACTTTTGCTACTTGAATCTCATTATTAGTTATCAGCCTGTTGTTTTTCTTTTTTCTTAATTTTTGTAAGTCATATATATGAAGACTTTCTTCTAGACTTTCCTTATTTTAAAAATAAATTAGGATTTCAAAGAATTCTATAATCATTTTTCAGGATTTTATTGGTGTCTGTGGTAATGTCCCCTGTTTTGCTCCTAATTATATTCCTTTGAGATTTCTTATCTTTTTTTCTATAACTATGTCTCATTGCTTCTTAATGTTTATACTGTAGTATAAACACTCCACTTCATTAATTTTTGCCCTGTTCTTTATTTTTTCTGTCTATCTGTTTCAGGCTTGGTTTATTCTCCTGTATCTAAAACCTTAAGGTGTGTTTTTGGTTTTTGCTTTGTTGTCTCTCTTACTTTTTAATGTAAGATCACATAGCTATAAACCATTCTCTTATAACTGCTTTTAACGTATCACAAAGGATTTGATAGGCTTTGGCTTTTTTTTTTTTTTAGTTGATTCTAGGATTTAAATTTTTCTCTCTGATTTCTTCAATGACTCATGATTATTCAAGAGTGTATTAATTAATCTCTTTGTGTTTAAATGATTTCTCTTGTTATTGGCTTCTAGGTTTTTCCACTATGATCTAATTAGATACAAGAATTTATTCTGTATTTGTTAATAATGTTTTTGTGGATCTGACTGAATTCTATTTTGAAGAAATTTCTATAGACTGCAGTCTAGAAGCTGTTTTCTGTTTTTCCTTAGCTGTTGGATAGAATAAACTGTAGATATCTGTTAAATGGATTTGATCTATGATGCTCTTTAGGGCTGAAATGTCTTTGTATGTTCTACCCAAACATGATACTTTGGTATTGAAGCCCCTGAATGTTAGTGTATTTGGACATATCTGCTCCCTTATATGAGTAGTGTTTGTTTTGTGAAATAAAGCTCACCAACATTTGGTGACTATATATTTATAATTGTTTTATCTTCTTTTAAATAATGTATGTATTTATGTATATATGTATGTGTGCATGTATGTACATTGCCTGTATGTATGTATGTATGTATGTATGTATGTATGTATGTATGAATGTTGTCTGAGTGTGAGCATGTGAATACCACAGCACATGTGTGGTTGTCAGAGTTGGTTCTCTTCTTTCTTAAAGTGGATTCTGAGATAGTTTGGATCAGCAGGCTTTGTGGCAAGTGCCTTTACCGGATGAATAATCTGATGAGCCCTAATGGTCCTTTTTCTTGATTGATTATTATCTTTAATAATATGTAGTAACTTATGACTACATATAGTACATATGAGTACATATTACATAAGACAAAGTGTCTTATGACTGGTTTGACTACTTTGTTCAACCCAAAAATAGTTTCACCCACTTGCTTTGGCCTTCTATATGCTAGGCATATTGAGTATTGTCATTACTTTCAGTCTGGGTCTTTATGAAAGTTTGTAGGGCTCATTGGCTTACTGTGTGTGTATGTTGGTAATTCTGTGTTAGAATGGATTTTTTTTTCAGTTTTTTTCTTTTTCTCATTTGCTTTGTAAAATAAATGTCCTGCTGGTCATTCTTCTTTTTGAGATGATCAGATAACAGTAAAAATAATGACTTGACAACACACCAGATATCAAAATGTAAGAAAAAACTATCAAGTACTTCTGTCTTTCTAATAAGGTTAGAATGGTAATGCACTAGGATGCTAGTAGGGTACACTACCAATTCAAAGATTATTAAAACTAAAGTATTAATGAGTAAGAAATGGGAAGAGGAAGGATAGGGAACTGGAAACAATTAGAACAGGAATGGAAGGGGAGTATACTGAAGAAGCATACTATAGACTTGGTGTGCAGAAAGGCACGTGGTGGTGCGAATATGCTTGGTCCGGGGAGTGGCACTATTAAAAGGTGTGGCTTTGTTGGAGGAAGTGTGTCACTGTAAGCTTGGGCTTTTAGACCCTCATCCTATCTGCCTGGAAGCCAGTCTTCTAGCTGCCTTCAGATGAAGAGGTAGAACTGTGCTCCTCCTACACCATGCCTGCCTGGATGCTGCCATGATCCCATCTTGATAATAGACTAAACCTCTAGACCTGTAAGTCAGCCTCAATCAAATGTTGTCCTTTTAAGAGTTGCTTTAGTTACAGTCTCTGTTTTCAGCAGTAAAACCCTAATTACAACAGGCAAAATGGCCATAATGACAACCCAAGTAACACAGACACCAGAATACAATAAATAAAATGAAAATGGCATGGCAGCAGTCAAGAGTCCTCTTGCTGGTGTCAATAGTTTCCTGTATGCCCAAGGTTTTTTCTTTTTCTTTTTTTCTGTAGTTTATTCTAGGAAATAAAGCAGCTGCTTTCCTCCCTGGGTTTGAAACTGGTTAGATAGAAAAGTACTGTCTGTTTATGAATGACAGATCTTTACCTCAATTGTTAATCTCCCTTTTTTACCACAGATGTGATTCTTGTATTGAAATTGTTCTTTATTTTTCTGACATATACGTTTACTGTGTGTATGTATGTATATGAAGCAATATGTTCTATATATTTATGTATATATTTATATTGTTTATATGGGTGCAAGCCATATAATTCTTTTTTTTAGACTGAAGAAGTTGCATAGAATGATATATCATTTTTTATCTTGGCTTTTTCTATTCAATATAATATTTATATTTTTTAAATCATGTAACAATATAGCTCCGATTGATTATTTTTGCTACTATTTATTATTTCTGCATTTAACAGATCATAGTTTATCCTTTTATTATATATAGGTAAAGAATATGTTTTTTTACTGTTAATCTTATAATAGGGAATATCAGGATGGCTAAGTGGGTAAAGATGCTTACCATGTAAGTTTGGCAACCTGAATTTATTCCCTGGGACATATGTAAAGTTAGAAGAACAAAACCAGCTCCACAAAGTTGTTTTCTAGCCTTCACACATACACCACAGCACACATGATTACACACACCTTGCACACTAACACACACACTAGTGTAATAATAATAATAGTAATAGTAATAATAATAATAATAATAATAATAATAATAAATATTCCTATAGAGTAGAGTTTCCCAATCAATGACCTCTTAACTTCTAGTGTAACTGAGCGCCTGACTCCTTCAGTCACTGGTGCAGTCAGAATCTCAGGTCCATGACTTCCAGCCCTGTGCAGCTACTTCTCTGTACCCAGTGGTGCCATGTACTGAATAGGTGGTTTTATTTTTCATATGTGCATGATGCCCAAAGATAAGGAAACCCTACTCTTCAAGTGTATGTATTTGCTTATACATATGAGAATGTTGTACATTTAAAAAATATACATTTTTAAAAACTATATAGATATATATTGTACACGTAGATTATACATACATATGTATATATAGAAAATTCTATATATAGATATATATTTATATGTTATGCTTAAACAGATATATTCCTCAGAAAGTTGTCTTTTTTGGGGGGGGTTTCCATACAGGGTTTCTCTGTGTAGCCCTGGCTGTCCTGGAGCTCACTCTGTAGACCAGGCTGGCCTCGAACTCAGAAATCCGCCTGCCTCTACCTCCCAAGTGCTGGGATTAAAGGTGTGTGCCACCACCTTTTTTTAAAAGTGATTTTTTTTAAAGTCATTTTTTTAAAGTGAAAAATTCATTAAGTTTATTTTAAATTTCTCTCCCTCTCTCCTTTCTCCCTGTCTCCCTCTTCTTTCTTTTCTGTTTTGACATAAGGTCTCCCTGTGAAGTCTTGGCTGACTTTGGTCTCTGTTAGTTGATCAGGCTAGCTTTGTACTTGTGTTGATCATTCCACTTGTACATGGGATTATAGGCATGTGTTGATCATTCCACTTGTACATGGGAGTATAGGCATGTGTTGATCATTCCACTTGTACATGGGAGTATAGGCATGTGTTGCCGTGCCATGCTCCAGTCGCTTTTTAAAGTGATTTTACCAAGATGGATAGATGGCTCTACATAGTGATGAGCTTTGATTTCTGCCCTGTTACTTTGCTTCTTTTTGTCAGAGTTTAATTTTTACATGTTGATTTTTTTTCCTTTTATGTCTGGTAGGTGCTGGTAGGTAGGTGTGTTTTTAATGGGCTTGAGAGCATCTTTCTGTATTGGGGGCACCTCAATCTTTTTTGCCCAATGTCAATTGTTTTCTTACTTTACTGTGCAAGGGGAGGAGTCTACACTCATCTTCATGAGATCCAGCTGTAAGGCATTTTCTCAATTAGTGATCAAGTGAGTAGGGCCCCTTGTGGGTTGTGCCATCCCTGGGGTCTATAAGAAAGCAAGCTGAGAAAGCCAGGGGAAGCAAGCCAGTAAGGAACATCCCTCCATGGCCTCTGCATCAGCTCCTGTATCCTGACCTACTTGAGTTGCAGTCCTGACCTCCTTTGGTGATGAACAGCAATTTGGAAGCCTATGCTGAATTAACCCTTTCCTTCCCAACTTGCTTCTTTGTCATGATGTTTGTGCAGGAATAGAAACCCTAAGCTAAGACAGAATGCTTTAAAATTTATTTCATTGGGAACTACTTTTTGTTGTTTTCTTATGAGTAACCAATTGTTCTAGCATTTAGTGGTAATATATCCTTTGCTTATTGACTGAAAAATGTTTTAAGTTGGCTTATTATAGTTTTAGGTGATGTAAAAATTTCATACAGTGTAAAGAGCCCCAAGGATTTTTAATCAGCCAGTCTTTTGTTCTATTATATCATTATCCCTATCTGTCCTGGAACTCACTCTGTAGTCCAGGCTGGCCTCGAACTTAGAAATCTGCCTGCCTCTGCCTCCTAAGTGCTGGGATTATAGGCGTGCGCCACTACTGCCCGGCCTCTTCCTATATTTTAAAACCAGGATGTAAGTTTCTATTAAGAGTCTTTTAGGATTTTGGCCAGTAATTAATTTAATTTATAGAATTAGGGAAAATGTGTCTTTCCATCCATAAACCTGAGATAACTTCATTTAATTTTATAGATCTTAAGTGTTTTGCTCATCTTTTATTAGGTGTTCCTGGAGTTCTTTATTTGTTTTTATTGATTGCTTTGAATGATTTTTTTCTGTATATTTTCTGTTTTATTATACTCCTGGGAGGCTTAAAAACTTTCATGTTTCACTTGCTGCATTCCCTAGAGCTGGTTCTAAGGTTGTGAGAACTGGGGAGCTGGTTCAGCTCCTCGCAGGCTGCAGCACTCAGGGACTGAGCCCGCCCCAGCTCTGCACAGCACAATACAGTAGAGCTGGCTCTAGTGGCCTGGGTATGGGTGAGCAGCCCAAGGACTTGAGAGCTGAGCACTGGATGAGCACCTGCAGCATTGGGTGAGCCAGTTGGGGCAGCTGGAGGACTTGCCCTCGTGGTGGGGGTGTGGGAGAGCTGGTGGGCTGATCACTTCAGCTACTACCCAGGCCCAGCTCCAAGGCTTTGCGATGGCCCACCCACTATCTACCTCATCTATGAAGTGCTGGAGCATTTGTCCAGAGCTGCAGCTTCCAGGGCAAGATGCTTTCTGTGCTTCATTCATTCATTATTTGTGTTTTCTGTTTTCTTTTCAGGGTGCATTGCATAGGCAGATAACAGATAGGAAGGAAGAGGGAGATGAGTGGGATTGGGATGCATGATATGAAACTCACAAAGAGTCAATAAGAAGTTAAAAATTCTTTTCATGAAAAGAAAAGGCAGCAGGGGTTCATTCTTACAGCA
>NW_022196903.1:28289387-28293007 GCF_008632895.1 Mastomys coucha
CCACCTGTCTTCCACAGGTCAATTAAACAATTAATAATAAAAAGCAGAAAAAGAGTTTGAAACTTTAAAAAAAAAAAAATTCTTTTCATGTACATCTTGTTTCTTACAATTTGCTGAATTATTTTAAAAGTCCTAATAGTTATTTGAAGAATAAATCTGTAGATTTTTCCTTAATTTTGAATGTAAACAATCATAGTTTTTACCACTAAAAATAGTTTATCTCTGTTTATTAAAATTGAAATCTTATTTGTCCTACATCTTTTTTTAATCTTTTGCATATTAATTTTACTTGGCAGGAAATACGTGATATAATTTTGAATTATGGAAAAAGTCTTGATTGTAATGGACATGTTTCTAATATGTAATCACTAATAAAATTTTTTTCTCTTTTTTTATTAAGTATATGCGTATGGCTTTATACATGTGTATTTGCCATTACCATTTCCTCTCGCTTCCCCATCTGCTCAATTTTATGTTCATTCTTTTTCCCCTTCTGTCTCCAAACAAAGCCCAAAAACAAATGCAGCCCACAAAAATGAAGGTGGAAATCAAAACAATCGTAAGACTTATAAGACAATCACCACCAACAAGAAAAATGTCCCAGCAAAGCAAAACAAGGAGTCCACAGAGAAAGAAAGAGAGAAAGAGAGAAAGAAAGAAAGAAAGAAAGAAAGAAAGAGAGAGAGAATTAAAGGAAGGAAGAAAGACCATGGAGTTTATCTTGTGGGGCTTGTCCTGGAATGTGGTGGATGTTCCCAGTGACACTCCATTGGAAACAAACTTCCTTTTGCAGCTAGCATTTTGGTTAGGAGTGGTACCCTGTGCCCACTTGCCCTCTCATTGCTGGGATCCTGTCTGGCTTGAACTTGTACAGGTCCGTGCATTCTGCCAGTCTCTGTGAGTTCCTATATGCATCAGTTCTCTTCTATCTGGAGTACACAGTTTACTTGGAGTCATCCATCCCCTCAAGCTCTTATAATCTTTTTGCCTCCTCTTCTGCATAGATCCTTGAGCCTTGACAGCGGGGGTGGGGGTTGATGAAGACATTCATTTAGGATTGAGTGTTTCAAAGTCTCTCATTCTCTGCACACTCCTAGTTGTGGGTCTCTGTTAGTTTTCATCGACCGCATGAAGCTTCTCTGATATTGCTTGAACTGAGAAGTAGCTAGAGCAGTATGTCATTAGGAGTCTCTTGTATTGCATGCTATATGGCTTAGGGTATATATGTATTACTTTTCTACTGGTGTGATAAATACTAAGACAAAGGGAACCAGGAAAGGGATGGGTTTTGACTTCAGCTCCAGAGGTACAAGAGTCTCTCACTATCACAGTGAGGACGTGTGGCAGCAGGCAGTCATGGTGAAGGGAGCATCGAGATCTTATAGCCTGAGCCTCAAGCAGGAAATGGAGACAGCAAACTTGAAATGGGAATTGTCTTGATACTCTCAAGCAGGTCTCCAGTGACACATTTCCTCCAGCAAGGTCACAGGTACAACTACTTAACAGTGCCACCACCTGGCCAAGTGTGTACTTCTGCCCTATGCGGACTGTCCTCATTCAAACTCTCACATGCATTGTTGCAAACATCTGAAATTTTTATTTCATTACAGTTTCTTTAGATCATGGTTTCTCTCATATGTTTCTATTCATTTTATAGTCACATGAACTATACACAAAATATCCCAACTGTATAAAAGTATTCAGGTGGGTGTCTCTTCTCGAGGCATCACTATCTTTTATGCCTCTCTTGTTAATCCAATTTCATTTCTCCTTTATCTTCTTTTTAAACAAACAATTAGACAAATGTATGTTTTCTCATGACCTCTCTTCTACAAAAGGTAGGATACTCTCTATAGTTCAGTGTTTTCACTTCAACATATCTTTTGGAAATTCCTCTAGCAGGAGTGCAAAGAAAATCTGAGTATCTGTTGTCATACTCTTGGCAGCGCTTTGATCCAGTAAACTTAAAAGAGAAGCCAAAATCAGGAGGTAAATCTGTGTGTAGGGTGTTTTTGTTGAAAGCTTTACATATCTTCTATTCTGCTTAAAATCCCATGAATTCACCATCGTCACAGTTTGTAAGTTCAGTGGTGTCATGTCATGTGTATGTGTCGTTCATCTTTCATCTTCCAGAACTGAACGTCTGTACCTATTATATAACAGCTGCTCTTTCCCTCCTCTCCTTCACTCCTGCCAACGAGCATGGAGCTCGCTGTTTCTGGGAATTTGATTACTCTGTACACTGCGTATCATTGGAATCACAGTGCTTGTTCTTTGTGACTAGCGAGTCCTGCTCATCATAATCTGTTAAGGTCAAGCCAAACTGTAGCATGTGTCAGAATGTCCTTCCTCCTCAAGGCCAAACACTTGAATTGCTTAGATGCTAATGTGTTTGTCCACTCACGTGTTGATGGACACTTGGGTTGCTTCTAGGTCATAGTATGGCAACAGTGTTGTAAACATTGGTTGTAAACAGCTGTAACCATTTTCTTGTGTATACAGAAGTAGAGATGCTGAATCATATGATTCTGTGTTTTTGTCTTTTGAGAAGAGTCACGTTTTCACTTACAGTTACATGTCTTTGTTCTTATCAGCAGTGCATATGGGCTCTGTTTCTTCACACTTGTCATTTTCTGTTTTCCTTTCTGATAGAAGACGTCTTAATTGGTCTGAGGTTATATCTGATTGTAGTATTAAATTTGCATTTCCCTAATGATCAGTGACATCTTTTTATGTGCTTATTGCCTATTTGTTTGTCATCTTTGAAAAATGTTTACTCATGTCCTTTGCCTACTTTGTAATTGGGTTATTTGTTCTCTTATTATCAAATTGTGTTTCTTATTTTAGATATTAACTCTTCTTCAGAGATATGAATTTCCAGTACTTTCTTGTGTTTGAGAATAGATTGCCTTGATATTATTTTGGCTGTCCATTGTGGACCTTTGCTCAAATTTTGATCAAGTCCCATCAATTTGAAAAGTCTTCCCTTTTCACCTGTGCGTTTAGTGTCATATGTAGGGAATGCTTGTCAAAAACATTTCTGAGGTGTTTGTCCTGTCTTCACCTATGAGTTGTACCATTTTGATTTCATGCTTAATGCTCTGATCTTAGAGTAACTTCATGTGTGTAGTAGTAGCTAGGGACATGTGTCTGTAGTTTAGGAGGTGTGTAGCATCATCCGTTAGCAGAATAGTCCAGGCTGGCTTCCCATTACCAGTGAGGGAGGCTTGTTTCTCAGCAGCCTTCCTAACATAACATTTGTCATACTTTTCACTGTTTTAATCTAATAGGTAAAAAATACTGTTTTGAGCAGCTGGGCTGAAGTCACCCCCTGCCTTAGCCTTCTGAGTACCTGGGACCATAGGACTGTGCTGATTTTCTAGTCTGCTAGATTTTCTTTTTAATTTGAGGTATTTACTAGTTTCACCTATGTATGTTTTAGAGTTGGTTATTTTCTCAGATATCCTATAGCCTCTTTTGTAAGTTAAAAAATTGAAAGTTTCTGGTAAAATCTTGGTTTGTAATTTTATGAGTGTGTTTTAGTTTTTCTCACACCAATGTTAGTTCTTTTTTTTGCCTTGTTTTCTTTTAATCTACTTTCTCTCTCTCTCTCTCTTCCT
>NW_022196903.1:28293226-28320233 GCF_008632895.1 Mastomys coucha
CTTTCTCCAAGACAGGGTTTCTCTGTATAGCTCTGGCTGTCCTGGAACTCACTCTGTAGACCAGACTGGCTTCAAACTCAGAAATCCCACCTGCCCCTGCCTCCCAAGTACTAGGATTAAAGGCGTGAGCTACCACTGCCTGACCTCTGTTTTCTTTTTAATCTCTTATTTTTTCCCTACATTTTTCTGAATCATTTTTTATGAAATGTCTATTTAATTTTCTCATGGATATTTTAAACTTTGTTTTTTAAATGTCTGCAGTAACTGTCTTTTCCTTTCACTTTTTCCCTAGCTTTGGTCACTTTTCATATCTTCCTATATTTTTTTCATGTCTATATTTAGATTTTTATTTTATGGCAAAAGGTAGTTTTTCATATCTTCAAATTTTTATTTGAGTATATCATTTGCATCAAAGATGTTGCCTTCTTGTTTCCTTGTGTATCTTTTTAAAATTTATGTATATTCATGTTTGTTGGGTTTTCTGAGTGTCTTATGGTACGCCAGTATAAATTTGTTCATCCTCTCTCTCTCTCTCTCTCTCTCTCTCTCTCTCTCTCCCCCTCACCTACCTCTCTTGTGGTATAGAGTACTTTAAAGACTTTTCAGTTCATTGGCTCCCTCTTCTTTTAGTATAACAAAGTCTAGACATATATACATATATACATAATGTGTATATATATATATATATATATGTATATATATATTTAAATTGTTTTGGTAGTTGGAAGGTTCTGGAAGATGATGGACTGTACAGAATTGGCCCCTGACTTCCACATGCCCACTGAAGGTGTGTTTCCCAAACATCACTCACTCATGCATGTTCAAACTTGACAATATAAAGGCAGGGTGGAGTATGAAACACCAATTTCTTGGAGTACATATGCTTATTATTTTTATTTATGGTTGTTTTGAATTTGGAGTAATTTGTATTTTCAATCTATCACATTGGTGGGCTTGTAGTTCACAAAGCTGGAGGTCTTCAATGTACAGATTTAAATTTTTTAGTATTGAGTTTTGATATACTGTTTCATGTAATATTTAATTTATACACAACTCTGTGAGACTGATAATAAAATTTTCACCTTACAGATAAAGGAATAGAGGTCATGCAAGATTAAGTGACTTGATTGAGATCATTAGCCTGAAAGTGTAGAGATAATCAGACTTAAAATCATAAGACTTTGCCCTCTCACCCTTTTGCTGTCTCTTGCTGTCTACCTAAATAACTGAATATAAAGAATACTGATAGTTGGTTTCAACCCAGTACATTTCACTTCAGTTTATTTATCTGTTTGTATAGTTATCCTGTATGCCTGTTTGATGTCAGCAGCCCCCTTGATGGCTATTCCTTGATGGTTACTTTCATAGGTCTGTCTTCTAAATGAGTTAATAGGCATCAAGCGCTGTCCATGAGAAAAGAATTCAAGTAGATAATTTTTTGTTTTGTTTTCAAAATACTTCCAGAGATAGCTCAGTGGTTAAGAGCATTGGCTGTTCTTCTAGAGGACCTGGGTTCAATACCCAGCACCCACATAGCAGCTCACAACTGCCTGTAACTCCAGTTCTGGGGAATCTAACATTCTCAAACATGCAGGCAAAATACCAGTACACATAATAAAAATAAATTAAAAAATCATTGAAAAATATTTCCTACCATTGCTTTAAACATACTTACCATCTTTCCTTCTCCACCAATACTAGTTCTTATGAAAGAATTGTACACTCAGTGCTTTCAGGTCAGCAGGGTGGGGTCGTCTTCTGGGAGTTGAGATCTGTGTTCTGTCTATCTTACATAGTCTCTTTATAGGCAGCATCTTTTCTAGAGAGGGGTATTTTATTGTCTGTAGGTTTCTTTAAGGTAATTTAATTTGCACCTTAGGGGTTCTCAGCTAAAGTTTTTTGAAGTACCTTAATCAGGATTCTACACTCCAGGGGTAGTTAGTTAACATTCGGAAGACCCTAATCAAGATTTCTGTACTCCAGAGGCAACCAGTTCGTCAGTTACTGTTCTCCTCTGCACCAGTGGGTACATTAATTAGAACAAAATATGTAAAAAGTAATTTTTCTCTGGTGAATGGAGTGGTGTCTAAGATATATATTTGACCAAGAACTTCCACAGAGATAAAATTGGAGGAAGAGAATTTAGGGAGGTTCTGTAGCCTTCTAGCCAAAGGTAAGAGCTTGATTTGGTTTTGGGCTGTGGCACCCATAGTGAATGGACATCTTAGGCCACTGGAGCACTTTACCTTAACAGAGATGAGCCAATCCCAGCTTTCTTCTGTCTGTTTATGGTGAGATCACTGGCTCCACACGCTCTCTCTCTTCATTGTTTGCATTTCTTGTCTTCAGTAATGCCTCTATTTTGATGCAGACTATTTCCTTTCAATTTATGGAATTATATTTTATGTGTAATTATGTAATAAGCAAATTGGATATCTTAGGAATATGAATTATAGTGTGATTTTTGAAGCACACATTACTTTTTAGTGGCATTATAGTGGCATTTTTTTTTTTTTTATAGTTTTAAAAAATATTGTCAGTATTTCCAGGTTCCCATCTGTGGTGTAGCTTTGTTGACAGGCCATTTGTTTGATAGTTTAGTGGTCTAGTTAGGCCTGGAAACTTTTTAAAAGACTCCTTAATTTTTCTTACTTCTATTATTTTTTGAGATCATAATATAATTAAATCATTTCTCCTGTCTCTTACCCCTCCCAACCCTCCTTTCTCTGTTTCAAATTCTTGCTCCTCATTTTTATTAATTGTTGTTACAAAGGCTCCTTTTAATATTGAATTATGCTCATTACCGGCAGACAGTTCTTATATAGAGCTAATATTGTTTAAATATAACATGTAATTCAAATTATATAGATTGAAATCTTTTACTCTATGATAACATTGCATATTTTTGTATATTATGCATAGTATAATGAATGACACCCCTCAATAGTAAACTGCCATTAAGTCATGCACCAATTGACATGTACGAACAGCACGTTCTAGGTAGTATGATACGACATATCCAACAGTGAATTAAAGGGCCTTTTGTGCGGTAAGCCATGATACAGATTGCTGATTTTATCTTACAAGTATTGAAGAAAGAAAGCAGCCATGAACTCATGTTCTAGATTGTTTTCTGTATTCATGTGCAGAGTCATTGAACAAAAAGTATTTAGCATCGTGAATAGATTTTTTTCACCCTGTTTACTTGCTATCTTTTGTTCAATTTCTGTGTGGTAGTGTCTTTCAGTATGCCCCTGGGCTGTCTCTAACTTGTGATTCCTTCAGGTGTGTCTGGGCCTTATCTGTGATTTTTGTTTTTTAAAATGTGTTGTCTGTAATATTGTATACAGATAAGTGGCTCTAAACCATGTAACCAGAAATGCAGTTAGTCAATGAGGAATTCTAGAGCTTGAAAAACTCTTAGCTATCTTCTCCTTAGTTCTTTCATTAATCCAGTCAAGTGGAACCCTCCTTCTGTGATTCCGTGCTTGCCCTCAGTGAGGCCTGAATAAACAAAGCGGTGTGTATAATAGGAAATTCTTGGAGGCAGCAGGATTATAGAGGAAATAATGCGGCAGGAGTCATCCCCATCCTTTAGTATGTAGCAGTATCCTATCTGGTAGTAAGAGTTTTAAAGCTACGTTTGATTCATCTTCAGTTGTTAGAATCTTTAAAAAAAATAAAATTCAAATGTAGGAGAATTGGAGCTGAAAGTAAAATATGTTTAGCTTTAAATGTCTAATACCACAAATTGGGTATCCACTGGAGTAAGAGAGGTGCTTGTGAGTGATGCAGACTTCAGGAGTTCGAAAGATGCACAGGTCTGTTCTGATAGTTGGTGAAGGCTTACTGAATTTCAGTTAAATTATTTTTGTACATTTTCCCCAGTAGTACTTCTGACCTTGTAGATGTTTGTGAATATTATACTAGTCATGGTTAATTATATTATCCTTTTACATTGGCTTTTAATTTTCAGCAGATATAAGTGAAATAGATACTATAAATCACTTAATATTGTACTGTTAAGTAAATGTTTATGTTCTAGGAGATTTCAGGAGACAACAGAAAGCTAAGTCTTTAAACAGATGTTCTGTTTGTGGCCATGGCATTTCATTATTCAAATCTTGCTTATGTGTTGCTTTTTAATGAGATAGCTCTACAATTAGTGTGCATACAAGTAGCTTTATATCATGTCATTGCAGGCCAGATTGTCTTACGCTACATTTACGTCATCATCAGCCACCCTGGGCAGTAGTTGTGATGTCTAGGTGTCACTTTGTATATGTCCTGTTTGTGGCTCATAGGTGCCCATTTTACAAAGAGCATTTTGAGTAGGTAAATTTCCATTACTTTTCTTCTTGCCTGAAGCTCTTCTTGTAGTTCAGCTTCATTTCCTCCTATTCCATGCTGAATTGAAGTGGCTCCCTGCTGCTGAGTACTGTCATACCTTTGCTGCAGGATTGGATTTGCTAGATAGAATATTTCTCTGGCCTGAGGTATCCTACTTCTTCATGTATAAAACAAAACCAGGAACTGAAAGGTATGTTTTTATATCATTACGTTTGGAAGTATTGGTGGTGTTTTAAAAACTTGCCTTCAGATTTTCATCTTTCAAGGCTAAGGTTCTACTTCTAGTTTCATTAGTATTAAACAGTATACTTACTGAGTACTGTATTATCAGACACACTCTGTTGTAAGGAATGTCCTATGCATATGGTTTCTCTGACTTTCTGGGCACCTAGTAAGTCTCATAAGACATCGTGGATAAAATATTGAGGATTTATTCATAAGAGTGAGCTGGTATAAGTAATTATACTTACTTGCTACTAAAATACTTTTGGCTCATATTTGAGTGCATATTTTATGTTAAAATATAGGAATCAGTATATGACTTTTTAGTCATTAAAATATATAGATCAGTAGTATTAAGTATATTTATAGTGTGTGTAGACAGTACCCTTATCCTTCTGTATGACTCTTTTCACCTTGTAAAACTATAACTCAGTATCTATTAAAAAATAACTACACTTTTCTTCCATCTCCTTGCCTCTGACAGTCTACCTCCTACTCTGTTTCTAGGAATTTGACCACTCAAATAAGTACCTTATTGTAAGTGGAATCATAAAGTATTTGTCTTTTGTGACAGTCTTATTCTACTTAGCATGATGTAATCCAGATCTATTCATATTGCGGTGTGTCTGGCTTCCTTTGTTTAAAGTGGAGTGATATGCCACTTTTGTTTATATAGATCACTATCTGTTCATGTGTTGGTGAGCAACTGGGATGACTGTGGATAATGCTGTCATTATAATAATGAATGCTGTGAATAAATAACCCTTATGGGTATATAGATATGTAGTTGAGAAGTACTGTTGATAGTAAATACTGGTTTAGTTTGTCACTTTCTTCTGTGTCTTTGTCTTGCTTTGATATCTTGGGCTTACAGGTATTTGCAGGGATATCTAGTTGTTAGATGGATGCTGGAACACAGACTCCAGTCCTCATGATTGCCGAGCCATCTTTCCTGTCCTACATGACTTTTATAATATAGATTTTAGTATGGACAAGTATCTTCAGATCATCAGCTAATCCTTTTCCCCAGCTACTCATAGGAGTAAGAGCTACTAGGAGTTTGAGGCTGTTTCTTCTTTTTTAAGACCGGATGGTTTGGGTAAAGGCTATAAAATAAAGGTCTATAGGGATACTTGGCATATATAATTTACAAGAAGGTTTTCCTTGATTATTACAGATGTCTGTGAAAGATAACTCCCCTCCCCCCATACTCTCTTTCTGTCTCACTCAATTTTATAAGCAAGGTATCATCATGTATGCTAGGCTGTCTGGAGTTTGCTATCTAACCCAGGCTTACTTTTAAATTCCATTCTGATGTCTCAGCCCCTCAGTAGCTGGGATTAAATGTGGTGGGTCACACATATGTTTAAATACAAGTATGATGGCTTTTGTGGTTATTTAATACCTCGTCACTATCATTTTTCCCTCAAACTCTTCTTATATATGTGTGTTGTCTTCATTTTTTTTTTGTTTATTGTAGTTATGTACTTTTGCCCCTACATATATTCATAGCATCTTTTATTCTCACGGTTTATCACTTCTAACTAATGAGTAGGAAGTTCTCCTGAAATGCCATGTATTGTATTTTAGAGATAGTGTGTACCATGGACTTAATTTGTCAACATGTTGGGCCTGAGTAGTCTCTGTAAAATTGGAGATTTACATCTTCTTATAGAATTGCTTGTACATTTCATTTCTTACCAAACCATTACCAATTGGTTTGAATTATGGGCTGTTGCATATTACTTTGTAACTTAATTTAACATAAAATTTCTTTGATTCCTTAACAGAATAATCAAAGCAGTGATTGTCTGCTGTGCTGTTGAATTAGTGTGGAAACTGGATCTGACTGTGTTGTTTTCTTTTGCAGTGAGGGAGATGAACCTGCAAGACATCAAGGAGGACTTGGAGTGTGATCCAGAGGAGAATAGCACTCTTTTCATGGGAATTCTTATTCAGGGGCTGGCCAGACTGAAGAAGATCCCTGAGACAGTTAAAGCCATCAAAGAGCGTTTGGAGCAGGAGCTAAAGCAGATTGTGAAGAGGTCAACCACCCAGGTGGCAGACAGTGCCTATCAGAGGGGAGAGAGCCTCACTGTGGACAACCAGCCAAGGTACGTACGGGTATAGTCTGGGCTTGGTGTTGTTTTATTGTATACGTCTAGGGTGGAGAGTAGATAACTTATTGTCAGTTGGACTCATTTTCTTGAGCTGAGAATACTATGTTCTGAACATACTCAGGCCAGGCATTGTCTGTCTTGCTTTCGATTTGTTGAGAAGGTTTAGGTTTATTGTCCATGTTCACTGACAAGCAATGAGAGGTATAAACCTGTTTGTAATGGAGAGTGTTTATTATCACCTATGTTAATAAATCAATGACGAGATAGAATGAAGGAATTGTTGAACATGTGTCAGTTACCAAGCTGTTTTTGAGATAATTTATGGCTATTGTTTCATTTAGCTTTTCCTCCTACTCTGTGAGCTAGTCCTGAGTGTCCACATCTTATAGTTAGAGGAGGTGAGACTCAGTGATAGTGATTAGCCCAAGAGTATGCTTGCTGGCTGACTAGTCTTGGATTTGAGTACCCGACTACTTTGATTCCAAAATCTGTGCTCTTTCCACTGTCCTGCGTTTTCCTCATCATCATGTGGTGATACCTGTAAATACAAAAATAATCAGAAATTTCTGCCTTTCCTTAAAACAGTAAATAGGATTTGAATTCCAAAGTTTTTAGTTCATCGGAGAACATGGCAGTTCTATTATGATCCTAAGCCATGGCTGTTATACACTGGGAGAACATGTTTGTTAAATCAGATTTTAGGGAACAGTAATCCAGTATTGTATAATAGTATTTGAAATTATGACTTAGTAAAAAAAATCAGATTGATTATAAAGTGATTTCTTTCATTCTTGCCTCCTTCATTTCTGTCCTTGTCCTCTGACACACTCATCAGGCTTGTAAGGCTAGAGTGGCATGGAAGAAAAACATCAGTCCTTTTCACTGGGAAACAGAAGGCAGGTAGATGTGCTGGTGTGTAATGATAGTGCTCAGAAGTCTGAGGCAGGAAGATCTGGAGTTAATGGCTAGCCTAGGTTACATAGAGAGACACTGTCCAAGAAGAACAAGTCACATGAGAAAAAAAGTAATTTTCTCCTTTGCTCGAATGGATGTGTGTGGGAGATGGTAATACATAAAGAAAGGGTGACACTTTTCTTAATGTGCTACTATGGAGATTCTACTGTTTTTACTTAACATGCATACATTTTAAAAACAAACATTAAACAGAATTAAGGAAAAAGAGTACTAACTCAGCCTAGACTTTTCTCAGATTTATTTTAATGTTTTGGAAAATCTGATATATTTTATTCAGATTTTCTGAATTCTTTTTTGTATAGATAACACTGATACTGACTTAAAAACCCTTCAAAAGTAATTCTCTCATGAACTTAATTTTAAAGTACTATAGTTGGTAAAAGAAAAGCAAACTAACAAACAAAAATCTCAAACTACTATCTACTTGCCTACCATCATATAATGCATCAAAGCAGATGGTTGAAGACTGCAGGTTTTATAGAGATCTGAGTGTTGTAGCTCCTGGTACCTTACAGGGTTGTCTGCTTTAGATGAGGTTAATGGTTATAATGCTTAGTAAGAACATAGCACACATGGATCTGCATGCAAGCACATATGTTTGTTGTTGATGCCTTCCTCAGTCTACATGTGTTTCATCACTCATGTGGTTCTAAGAAACTAGAGCATAAGTCAGAATTGAACTTTACTTTTCTGTTTTCTTTGCTTGGTGCCTGGATTTCTGCAAAGACCTTTTGACTCTTTGCTAATGAATACTTGAAAATTCTGCTTTGCTCTTTGCTCTGTTGTTGCAAGCGCCCAGATGAATAGACTGAACTTTCATAGGGAAATAACATTACTATAATATATACTGGAAATAAAGCAAAGGGCACAGATCAATAACTTTCCTGCAGCTCTCATTATAGTTGCCCTAAAAACATTGTGTCTTTCATAGGATTTTGACCTCTTCCTCTTCTATTGCCTCAGCTGTTTCCAGAATTCACGAGTGCAGATTACATCAGTAGAAGCAGAAAACTAGCTCCTTGCCTTAGGAAATTCTAAATAGCTTTCTGTGAGGAAAGAGTCAGCAGTTGAGGGTTTTTTCCTTCTTTTCTTTTTTTCTCCTTTCTTTGTTTATTTCTCCTCCTCCTTTAGGTATTTATTTGTTTACGTATTTATTTAGTACTTTAAAGATTTTTCTTTTCTTTTTCTTGTTTTTTTTTTTGGTTTGGTAGGCAGGGTACATGGACTATTAAGAAGCAAACAAATGGTTCATGTTTTGGCATTTTGTTTTTCTTTTCCTCTTTGACAGAATCCCATTTTATAAAACTAAAATATATATTTTTTTGGCCAAAACTTTTTATTATGAAATAAAATATTAAGAGAAAACAGTAATTTGGGGTAAACCATATCACTAGATCAAACACTAAATTCTTGGACCCAGATTCCAAATGAATGACAATTCTGAGCCAACCTCTGGTAGCTAGTTTCTGATAGTTATAAGGTGCCTTAAAACTCCTCAAGAATTAATCCCCCCGAGTTAACCACAGTCATTTAGAGATGATTAGCATGGCTGCTTCCAGAGGCTTGGAACTTTAAAAAGGATATCATCAAATTACTCCTTGAGGCACTCATGATCTTCTGTGTCTGGGGTGTTTGTGACATCTGTTTCAGAGGGAGCTAAACCACCATGATGTTATTAGCACCGTCATCAGACATCAGTGTTCTTTTACACCTCAAGACTGCTATGGCAACTTATAGAAGAATCTGCTTTCCTTAAGCAAAATCTCCGAATGGACATTCCCAAGGTGCACATTTTCTGGCCTAACCCTAATGAAATAACTTATTCTAAAACATTTTTATGCAAATGCAACTCTGAAGCAAGGCATCAGTATTGTAAGTTTCCTTAGAAGTTTCATTGTTCATCTCCATCTTGTTAAAAACATTGTGGTTGGGATGCATCGCAGCCTCTTTCCATTTGTCTTATGCAAAGAGAGTTAATGTTGTGTGGTATTTTGCTGGAAATGGAGATTGAGTAAGGCTGTTGAATTCCATCTTGGTTTAATTTATATAAAGCCAGAATCTTTCCTTCATCAGCTTAAAACAAAACAAAACAAAACCACATTTTGGTGACCTGTTTTTTTATTCTATATTTTTATTTCCCAAACTATCTGTTTCTATTAATAAGAGAAATATTTTATCTTTTCGGTTGTTCTAGTGTTTATAAGTTTCTTCACACTGTTTAGGAAAATGCTCAACTAGGCTGTTAGTTAGGCTGCTATTAGTAACATGGGAAGCATTAACTCACGGTGATAAGTGCCTTGTTAACCCAGCATAACCATTTGCTACCCATTGTCCCTCCCCACACCCTTGCAAAGGCAAGACGTGTCTTCAACTTCAGATGGCTAGTGGAGTCTGCAGTCTCTGTAGTTTAGAACCAGCTTCTTCAGTTTTTGCTGTCTTATTGATTATTTCCAATAATCTAGCCAATGAAATTTATATGTCATTTTTTGGTAGAAGAAGCCAGAAGAAATTTTATAGTTCATAAATACCAAAAGTGAGAGGAAACATTGAAGGTGAAAAAAGTTCTTATAGGTATTAAATCCTGTCATGAATAAGGAAGCAAACCAGGGCAGGGGTAGCAATTGGCATTTATAAGACAACTTCTTTGGTGGGTGCATCTGAAGGCAAATGCCCTGCTATACTAGAAAACTGTGGGCCTAGAAGAGGACAGGAAGAACTGGATGAGGTGGAGCCATGGCTGTCAGGGAGAACTCTCTCCCTTTCTAAGGAAACCATTTTGCTGTCTTTGTAGACCTTTATTTGTTTATTTTTGATTGAATCTAGAAAGAAGAGAGAGCTAAGTTGCCCCATTTATTCCCATAAGTTTATATGCTAGTAGTGTGCCCATTTGATTTATAGCAAGTGTTGAATGAAAGAAGGACTCCCACACAGAGTGAGTATTCGCTGTGAACCAGACACTAAAGTGCCAAATGAGAGACATGCCACTGCCCTCATGGAGTTTAAAGGGAAAGAAAGGCTCCCTCAAATCAGTATATAGTTGAAGACTATAAGGTTTAGCGGGCAAACAGAAGGTATGGTGCAAGTATATGCTTAGGTCCTTATTAGGAAATAGCTTGAATCACTTTTTTGAAAGTAAAGTGAGGCAGTGTTTATTGTTTATACTAGTTGTAGTTGTCAAGCTCGTTTATTTGATAGCACCAAGTTGTTTTTCTACCTATGCAGTTAGCATGACATCAACATCTCAATGTGAGAAAGAAAAGTACAGGACCCTTGCCGGGTCATTTTCACGCTTTACACTGGCCCTGGTGACTTATTCGATTTTGATGAGTGCTGCCAAGTATACTTTTCTTAGAGAGGCACATTTTCATGTTATGGATAGTGCTTTAGAGTTGCTATATTCCCTTGCCTATGCTTTGTATTAACAGATACTTTTATATTTGCTGATCTGAGAGGTAAAACCTGATATTTCTAGTGTGGTTTGGGTTTGGTTTGTCTTTTTGAGTGAGGTTACAGTTTTCATTTGTATAACAATAACTTGTTTTCATGTCCTGGATTATGTCTGGATGTAATGCTTCAAAGTAAGCTAAGTTAAGAAAGTGAAGAAAGCACGGTCAGGGAAAGGATACTTTTGCAGCAGGAGGCTGGCCAAGGGTAACTCAGTATTTATTACTTTCAGGTTTTTGATGTTTTTTTCCCCTGTGTATATACAGAGGCCACACAGTTTACACACACCTACTAAGTGGCTAACAGTTTTTAAACAGAGTAGATGTTCTACACCAGGGATCTTGCTACTTAGAAATGACACATGGATTTAAAATTCTTAAATTATTTGTCAGGTATTCTATTTAGTATTTTAGGATTGCCATTGATGATGTGTAACTGATGTCACAGAAGGAAAGCCACCAATAGGTGGGGACTACTCTGCTTACATGGTTTTGAAAGAGGGCCATATATACTGAGTCACACCCTACGTAGTGTGCTGCGTTACTGTGCGTGCACTCCTTTCATGCCTACCTGCCATATGTCTGTCCTGTAGTCAGTTGACAGGATTATCTCTGTGCTTGCTGAGTAATTCTAACAACTGATCATTATCCACTTTATAGTTAGGGTTCTTTTCAAGATTAATATTTGTCCCATTTCCTATCACCTTTCCCACCTCCCATCTCTCAGCCTGTGAAGGCTACAGGATTTTCAAAACTGCATTGGACTATTCTTATAAAGTTTGAAAATGTATACCTTTACAATATTTTTAATGTCCTGAGTCTGGAACTCAGTAGCAGTATCTACTGATATAAAAAGTTTTTTTGTGTTTTTTTTTTGTTTGTTTTTGTTTTTTTGTTTTTTGGTTTTTCAAGACAGGGTTTCTCCGTGTAGCCCTGGCTGTCCTGGAACTCACTCTGTAGACCAGGGTGGACTTGAACTCAGAAATCCGCCTGCCTCTGCCTCTGCCTCCCAAGTGCTGGGATTAAAGGTGTGCACCACTACTACCTGGCTATAAAAAGGTATTTTCATAAAGTGATTTTATTTATGAGGAAGTCAAAATGCTTATCCACCAAGTTAACTTCATAGTACAGCTACAGTATTTGTAGAAAGAGAAAGAAATGAAACAGTTCTCATGATTTTCTTTAGACTTGCCAGGCATGTGCTTGCTTTTCAAATAATAGCATTTTCTCTCATCTCTTCTTTCAGTATTAGTTACTTTCTTCCTGAGTGTCTAAAATGCAAGACTTGGTAGAAATTGGTCATTTTATTTTACAGAGAAGTCATTTAAGAGTAGCTTTGAAGCAAGGTCAGGCATCTGTCCTTGTGGCTTCTTGTAGCCATTCCCAGGCACTGCATGTAGCACCTGGACATGCTTGGAATCAGGAAGGGCCTCCATGTGATTTAGATGAAGAGTTAATTCAAATCAAAGCAAGCGGGAAGCAAGTAAATTTAACTCTAGTGATTATGATTCCATTTGATTGAATCTGTACTTTTGATTACAGGTATCCGTGAGAACATGCTTTAAATACACCCTGCTATTAAATATTGAAGGGTATGAGGAATGAACCAGGAAATAGTGAAGAAACTCCACCATTCTTTAACTAGCATGTATCACTCATAACTGTATTTTTTTTTAAAGAAATGAAAGGAAATAATTGTGTTAAGTGTAGGACTTCTTGTTAACTAAGGTGGCTAATTCATTACCACGGATTATCCTACTTCTCTATCCTTTTAGTAAGACTTAATTAAGTGAATTACTAACAACTCTATAACAGGTGGAATGAATTAGTAATATCAGTATGTTAACAGTTACTTTGTAAATCTGGAGTTGAATAGCTGTCTTTCTGGTTGTACACTGTCTTTTGCTTATAGTCTCTAGAAAAGGGTCTTATAATTGAATGGGCTGGAAATACTTCTCAATAATAAATTTCTTAAAACTTTGTTTTACATCTGACAGAGTTAATAATTAATCTGCTCTTTCTGTCTCTCATATATCTGGTTTAAATTAGAGACTGGACCAGTTAATAATGTTTGTAATCTCTTTCATGGATTGGAGTAACTACTTCAATGTCACCCTCATGCTACATCAAGGTCACCTCACAGACAGACAGACAGATAGACAGACACTGTTATCACGAGAAATATCTCTTGGTGATGTGTAGAAGCAGTGCCAGGTGTGATCAAACCCCCTTCACTTCTACCTCTTAGCCTACCCACTTATTGTGGTTTGCACGCTGCTATCTGCTCTGTCACTCAGATAGTCTCACAACTGTCTTCATTATAGGAGGGGCATTATTACTAATCCAAGATTTGTTCAAGGAAATGTGAAATCTGAAATAATCTGATAGTTCAGAAAACTCAATGGTGGTGGATTTAATATTAGAAGTGGCTTCTTTCACCATGTAAGTTTGCTACTGGGTTATTTATATACACCAGTTTCTACTTCCTTTCCTGGACCTGAATTTGTTTTTTCCTCTGAATGAGGAAATGTTTGTCATGACTTACTCATTCCCTTGCTGTATGCTCCCTGCATTGTGATCCATGGTAGGCCTCTAAGAGATTATTGGATGCTGATTAGCTCACTTGAGACTCAAATCTAGTTACCTCAAAATTTCCTCGTGGCTTTGTACATTTGTAATAAGAGTCACACACAACTAAGTACCAAAAAAACCTGAAACCTTAAGGCATGTTATCACACAGAAGTAGGTTTATGGGTAATTGTTTTTAATGTTCTACTGTGATGAAATACTGTTTTGGGGATAGGAAAAAATGCCTTTAAGAGAGTGGTATTGATATTTTAATTCAAAAGGATGAAAGCTTGAATTTGTTTTTTAATTTGGTTACTAACTTGCCATACATCAGAATTAGAAGTTCATTCAAGGTCATGTCTCCTGAATTCAGAAGCCAGATTTGAGAAAGAGGGAAGGATGCCTGAAAGAACTGACTAGAGCAAGAGCCATTCATTGCTACTCTTCATTCACTGTGTATCACTAATAGCTGTCTCCTCTTCTTTCATAGTGCAGGTGGAGAATTAGTATTATTCAAATAGTATTTTTTTTAACATGAAGTAATAAGTGGTAAAAAGCGTATTTTTGCCTTTTCAAAGTAGCTTTAGGTAACTTTGAAGATTAATTGGAGACCATGTCTTGTTTAAAATGAAAGCTACTACTAGGTCATCAGAGCTTATTAAGAAAATGTTTCTGTGAGATACAGGCTAGCAAAGATAAGACCGTCTTGATATGAAACAGTTGATGACTCATTTGTTTTAATGTTCATATAAAATATTAACTCTGAGTCTAGAGCATAACAATAGTGAGATAAATACTCTGTGGTTATTGCTTTTGTTGGGAAAATGCAGAACCCTGATATTAAGATTTCAGCAAATAAATAGTAGAACAGAACCAGTTTTCTGCATTGCGCATCTACTTTATGACCACATAAGGCAGTTTCTTGGCTGTCTGCCTACTTGGGTTTTCCAGCCAGGGCTCCCAGGGTGTTAAATTTAGATTCAGATAGCCTTATCTCACCATAAATATTGAACATTATTTGCAACTGGATAGAGTGTCTTTGCATCATGAGTTCTTGTGGTCTAGAGCAAGCAACTGCTCTCACTTTATTTTTTAGCCCTCTGCCTTTTTGCACAGTGTCACTTGAGAATGGGAGCCACAGGGATGCTTCAGGTAGGAAGTTCAGGTAGTAGAAACACTGGGAGAACGAATGTTTTACCTACTGTACAAGGCTGTTTTTAAAGCCTGCCAGGTAATTGGATATATGTATTTATCAGCTTACAGAACTGTCCTTCCTTATGTTCCTCTGTTTTAGTTGATAAAGTGAGAACATAGTTCTGTATGGAAAACTTTGTTATGGGCTTCTTAAATTAGGAGGTTGTAACACAGAACACGTTTCTATACCACACATTGTAATGTGCCTCTTTTTACTCCTGTTCTGGAGACTTAAAGTTCTCATACACCTGAACAACTTTGCTGCCTGCTGCAAACTGAGGAAAGATCCTACACTGGCAGCTTCAATCTTAGACTTGTCATAATATTCTAACTACATCATTCATTCTTTCCCTTGATTTCAGCTGCTGCAAAATTTGGCCGTTTTCCCCTGGCTCTCCCAAAGAACCTCATGTGTTGGCAGGGAGGTGTGGCTACAAAGAAGCACAAAATAGGGCTCTGCAGTCACTTCTAGACCAATGTTGTCTACCTGGGAGGCTACACATACCACTGTTTGTTTGCTTTGTTGTGTCCATTTTGCTATATGTGCTTTGCTTATTTATTTATTTATTTATTTATTTATTTATTTATTGTATATGTATATGCTTGTGTGTGAGAGAGTGTGAGTGTGTATTAGAGAGAGAGAGAGAGAGAGAGAATGACAGAGAGAGAGAGAGAGAGAGAGAGAGAGAGAGAGAGAGAGAGAGAGAGAGAGAGAGAGAGAGAGAAGTGGGGGGATGGGTGAATGCCAGGCATCATTTATAATCGTTTTGTCTGTAAGCAGAGGAATAAGAGAACTAGGTTTCATTATATGTCTTCTTTTGGCCAAGTGCCAGAGCTGAAATTCTGCTGCCTTAAGCTCTTTGCAGGTAGGGGATTTTGATTGAGGAACCTGAGTGAAAGTCATGGCTGTCCTCTAGATAGCTGGTAGGATATATAGCAGCTGCATGCTGGGAAGGGATCTGCCTTTGTTATGAGCCCTTCACTCCTGAGTTTACCTTCCTTCCCTGTTTCCCTGTAAGGCCGGGTGACCTGTAGGTTGCACATTTCTCTTTCTTGTATCTCACCTCTCAGAAGCCCTTGACTTTGTTGATGACTCTTTCCTCCTTTGTCTTCTAAAAATGGCTCTGGCCTCCTCTGGCATCTTCCTATTCATCACCTTTTCTCCTTCCCTCCCTCCCTCCCTTCTTCCCTCCCTCCTTCCCTCCCTCCTTCCTCTTTTTCTTTCTGGGTTTTTTATTTCTTTGACACAAGGGTTTCTCTGTGTAGCAGCCCGTAATCATCCCTTTCCAATGCTTTTCCCCAGGAGTTTTGACTCTGGCCCTCCGTGCATATCAAACTTTGCAAAGTATCTCTGCCTCATGGCACATTTCAAATATTTATGTTTTTCACATTTCTAGTATCTGCTTGTCTTCTGAGCTCCTGACTTGCATATCAAGTACCTAAGGACATGGCCCATTAAACTTAGCATAGCCAGATCTATCCCAACAGTTTTCCTTTTTAAATTTCTACTTTTTCTTAATTCCTTCTAGTTCTCTTCTACTTATTCATCTCTTTCATTCTCTTCCCTTCCAAAAGAAAATAGCATCATTGGTGCTGCTTAAGCCTGAATCCCACATAAAGGATATGGAGCCCTTTGCTTTCTTTATTACTGTTCAGTTACCTCAGCTTGCTCTGTGTCCTGACTTCATGTCTTCAGCATCTTCCTTCAGGTTCCTACATCAGGTAGGAATCCGTGGCTTAACAGTTGGAAACTTTTGGAAAAGTTTGTTTCTCTCTCTCTCTCTCTCTCTCTCTCTCTCTCTCAAGTTTGTTCTCTCTCTCTCTCTCTCTCTCTCAAGTTTGTTCTCTCTCTCTCTCTCTCTCTCTCAAGTTTGTTCTCTCTCTCTCTCTCTCTCTCTCTCTCTCTCTCTCTCTGTGTGTGTGTGTGTGTAATAAATTCTGGATTCCTCATGTTCTGGAGAGAACGCATGTAATAATTGTCTTTCCAAGTCAGGTTTGTTTCATTCACTTTTCTAAAAATTGCATAATTTCATTTTTTATGGTTGAATAAAGGATCATTATAGGCGCCAATGCTTTACTTGAGTGGATTAAGTCACTGGCTGTGGAAGCCCAGTAACATGTGTTTTATCCCTGGAACCCACATAAAACTGGTCAGAGAGGACCATCTTTATGAAGTTCTCTGCTATGGCATGATCATGTCTCATGTACACGCATGCCACAAGAAATGTGAATATACCTATACGGTTTGTCCCTTGCACTATATTCTAAGTGTAGCCTAGCTAGATCATATGGTTGGTAATCAGTGTTTTTGAGGAACCTCCATACTAGAAACATTTTATATCCTTTGTACTATTTATGAAAGAAGGATAAAAAGTCCAAAAGAGTCAAAAGAAAGAGTTAACTTTTTCTCCACAGTTAGAATTCGGAGGAATAAGTTTTCAGTACAGTTTTGTTTTGAATTACTAGTTCCATTCTTCACTGTTCTATGTATTTCTATTTACCAGAGTAGAACTGTAGACACCCAGTATCTGTTTTACTCAAGGCATAGCTGCTGCTGTTAGAGCTTAAGCTATTTTGGAATGTAATTCAGATGCCTTACATTTCACTTCTTGAATGAATGAAGTCATTAATTTTGATTAAACTAAGAAATACATAGACAGTTAGTAAACTATCTTCTTGATATACTGGCATTAAATTTCAAAAGTTCTGACCTGAACAATGGATCAGTCTCTTGATGAATTCATAATATAATGACATTGTTGGGAGGTGATACAGCCAGAAAGTGGAGCCCAGCTGGAGGCTGCAAGTCACTAGATGTATGTCTTTAGGGTTGTATTTTGTTCATGTGTCTTTTCTACTTCCAAGTTCTGCCTAAGGGTCCATACAACTGTTAGGTGAACCCCGTGAAACTGTGAGTCAAAATGAATCAATACATAATATTTAATATCAGGCATTCTGTCAATGATTAGTAATATGTTTTTACTATAATGACAGGCTTTGATTGCTGTCACCACTGTGTGGCTTCAGCTATAAATCTGTCACTTTATTAGTTAATTTATTCCTGCCTAGAAACCACTAGTGTGTCTATGACTTTTTCTGTCCTTGAGATGTTTCATATAAATAGGCAGTCTATTCAACTTTTTTTACCAGAATATTTTCAGTTTGTTCTTGCTGTCCCATGGACTGTTTTGTTTCTTATGTACTATCCACTATAGTATGCTTTTGTACTATTTTGTACTATTTACATTTACTAGTAAACAAGCATTGGGTTATTTCGCTCTTTGCTTGTTGTCACTAATGGTACTGTGAACATTTGTATTCAAGCTTTTGTGTGCCTATGTTTTCTGATAAATTACATGAGTCTCTGGTCCATATGACAGCTCTGGTATTGAATGTTTTGAGAAACTTTGAGAGCTTGTTCTATAGAGGAAGTGCCTGTTTATAATCTGAGGAAATTTGTATGACAGTTGCAATTCTTTATGTTTGTCTTTTTTATTGTTTTATTCTGGTAGATGAAAATGCTTTCTCATTTTGATTTCATTTCACTTATCTCTAATGATATTTCACATCTTTGTGTTGCTCAGTGGCTATTAATATGTATTTTTCACAACAACAATATGCATTTACATTTTTTTGCATTTCAATTTTTACTCATTATTTAAAATTACACTGGCATTCTGGAGTTTTTTTGTTAATAGATATTCTAGGTACAAGTCCTCTATTAAGCTGTGGTTGATAGTTTTTCTCATTTTTTGTATCAAGTTTTCTCATTCTTTGTGATATCAAAAAGTAAGTTTTTCTCCTGTAGCTGCAGGTCTGCTACTGTTTATGGTTGTGTGGTTATAAAGCAGAGCTGAGCTTTCCTTCCTCGAGTGGATTCTTAGCTCCAAATAGACAGAGCTTCCTGGAGAGCTGTCACAAGGCTGGCCCATATCCTTCTAGGTAATGCTGCACTTTCCCCCTTTCTATTGTAGCTGTGATGGTTGTACTGGAGTGGAAGGTTTGCCGACATGAGTGACTGAAGCTAACACTGTGTCAGGTTTCATTTTATCAAGGGTTGCCATTTCTTAAAGTAAATAGAGACTCTGAATCTGATATCTCACCTCATTTCTTTACTGGGTCTTTTCTAAAAAAGACCTGTACCTGCTCATTATGCTCTTCTGGTACCTGGCAGATAGGATGCATCACAGTGGAGGGCAGTGGTCAGAGCCAACCATTGCACTGCCTCCCTTTCCATGTTTCTGTTGGAACCTGAAGTTCCTGGACCACAGTGTCCGCTAGACTTCTGAATGTCATCAGTTAATGTGTTTTCAAACAATGCTAAGTATAGTATGGCCATTAAAGTTTCATTTTGTTAGAAAGGACATTTGGTTACATAACTACCTTCATGACAAACAATAACAGAAATATAATAACCCTGAGAGTTCATTATCAAGAGTGTTAAAAAATCCAGTTAATGAAAGTCAATACATTGCTGTATTGTTTTTTGTTTTACATATTGTTTACAGGTTCATACATTAGAGCCATAGTATAGTGTACTTAGTAGCAATTTTAAGTAGAAACTTGGGTTGCCTTAGTATTTACTGTGTATGATTTAAGTTACAAGCATATCCCAATTTTTTCTTAACACTCAATTAACTGTTTTTAGCTGTTATGCTTACTTAGCCAACTTTTCTCTGCTGGTGTATATGGCTCTTTAAAACAGAAAAGTGTGGCATATGTAGGTGTGAATCTGAGCTAACAATGAGAAGATATAGTTTTCTTTTAAAAGGTACGATGGCTCCTGTTTACTTACTCAATGTGTTATTTCTAGATTATGAAAGTATACTGCAGGCTGGGAGCACTACATAAATTCTATTGATTCTCTCTCATTGAAATTGCAATGTCAAATAGATATTAGAGTTTTATCATTGGATAGTTATGGGCTGTCACATTGGCACATTAATTAAAACAATTGGGCAATAAAGAAGACATAGGAATAGATAACATGCTGTGCATTTTGTGAGATTATAGTTGTAGCCTCCACTTACGGCCATAAAGTCTTGTTAATTGACACCTCTGTAAAGCACCTTTGTGCCGCTATTCTACTTTGCCAGTTGACTTATCAGTTTGTTCAGGATCTGGGAACATAGAAACATACAGTGAAGCTCACATTCCAAGGTTTTTAATCTTCATTCATGATATAGTCATTAAATTTATTCAGCAATATTTCCTATCTTCTAAGTATTGTTGAGTATAGCAATATATAATGTAGAATTCAATTTGAAAAAATAATAATGGAGAGAGGAGGCAGAATACCTGCATAAAGATAAATGTGACCCATATTTGTTAAGGTACATATGTAAGCCATATGTGTTAAGTTCCTTAAAACTAAGTTGAACTACTTTCCAAGTTTAGGGGAGGAAGTAATTCTGTGTCTTTGTGATCAGTAAAGCTTTAAAACTCAATGGTTGGGGAATTACTTTGTATCCATGACAGAAATCTGTGTACTTTTTTCTTAAATATACATCTGTATTCTAGAATGGTAGTGAGAGGTAGGTGGCTAAATGCACTGGCTTGGAAGTCAACTATTGTTCTGAGACCAGCTGCTTTGCAACCTCATTTTATGTCCTTGAGTGTATAGAATCAATGTAATAATATGTGTCCAGCATATCTCACTATGATAAATGAGATAATGCGAATGCCTAAGCTGCTCCCTGTAGTGAAAGTCAGATTGCTTAGCAGGTGTCTGTTTTTTCCCCTACACCTTAGGCTATTCACTTGAATGATAGCAAAGCACAGCTTCCCATGACTAACAGGATTAGTGTCCTTACCAAAGCACTGCATTTATTGCTACTGAATATCATATTCTGTGTGGCATCTGAACTGCTGTCTGAAAACTTTTCCAGAATCCATTGGAGACCACCTATGTGAAAGAGAATAGTTACAATTCTATACTCTCAAATAAGTTAAAAAGATCTGTGTTTATTAGGCTTCTGGTTTAGGGACTTTACAATGGATTTATAAACTCTTAAGTCATCATCATTTAGTGACAGTAACCTGAGTAGATACATTTAGAAAATTGCTTAGATCATGCAGCTGTTCCAAATCTAATCTTTAGGAATGAGAAATTTTACTGTTTACCTTGTGATGTGCTTCTCACTAGAGCTGATAATTTTTTCCTTGCAGGCCAGTGTAAACCTCTGTGATGGTATGGATTTATGTAAATGGCTTTTGTTTTGTTTTGTTTTTCCACAGGCTTCTTCTAGAACTGCTGGAACTGTTGTTTGATAAGTTTAATGCTGTAGCCACTGCTCACTCTGTGGTCCTGGGATACCTTCAGGACTCTGTTGGGACCCAGCTAACACAGCAGGAAGAGATCAAGTTATATGACATGGCAGATGTGTGGGTGAAGATCCAGGATGTGCTGCAGGTAAGGCTTTTGTACAGAGGTTGTCATCTTGACTGGGGACAAGAGTGTAGAGTAGTAGAAAACAAATATCTCAATTATTTCCTTAGGAAGCACAAATTGGATAAGGAAGTAAGCTTTCAGTGAAAGGGGATGATGTGGTTTCTACCATCTTTCAAAGGACTGCTAATGAACTTTTGTTGTTATTATTATCGTTATTATTTTGCAGGGGTGTCAGGCTTTAAGAATAAGAGCTGATTCTCAATATGTAGCACTCAAAGACACGTTCTATGAGAATTTCTATTCATTTGTTTTTTGCTTCATCGAAACTAGTCATTTGTTTAGCTAATAAGAAACTTGGGTGGTTCATATAGGAAGATCATGAGTTTGAGGCCATTCTGGCGTTTATAGAGAGTTAATTGCTAGCCATGCCTATGAAATGAGACCTTGTTTTTAAAAAAAAGAGAATAAGTTTATGTGGGGGAGAGATAATAAATATTAAAATGTTTTAAAGTTATTTTATGAACATGGCTGATCTTAATTTTACTGTTTTCTTACAATCACATTTTCAGGCATTGGGTTAAATGACAGGCCAGAAGTTTATTCTGAGAGATGAAAATAAATTCGTGGTTAGAAGTGTATCACTTTCATTTGTTGAAGATCAAAGGAATTACAGTACAGTTTGATACGATACTGCTGACATGGCATTTAGAAAATGCATTATATTTTTCTCTGCCAGCAAAATATATTTGATTTGGCCAGATGAAAATTAGAAATACAATTAAGAGTTAGCCAAAATAAGTTTGACATAGCTAAATAGAAATGGTATTATCTACTTAGTATTAAAAAAGGCAAGTACATGTAGAGAATTGAAAAATGGAACTATGTTGGAATGAAATCACTTGCACAGAAAATAGGAATGTTTGCAGTGATAAATAAATCATGAATGCAAATTGTAGTCATTTTTGAGAATATATGCACGCTCCTGGAAGATTGAATAAGATTGATTCTTAGTAACTCATTTTCTAGACTTATTTTTGGGAGTGAGGTGATGTGTATTTGCTCAGTTTAAATGGATTGAATCAACTTTTTCTGGATTCTTTTTACTAATATGTCAATTACTATGTACCTGTAATAGGTGCTTGAAAAATATTTGTGTGTTGGCATAAATATCTTTATGGGTAGGAGCTGGTTAGTTAACACTTTCCATACTAGTTTGCTTATAGAAATATTTGACACCTAGAAATGAAGTGTATTTTTCATGTTATTAATATGTTAAAGCAATTTCAAATATTGGGGGAATTCTGGACCTATAGTTCTGGCTATGTTGAAATTACCTTTTGTAGTAAGGAACTATAAATCCAAATGGACTCAGGTTAAATAGCAGAAAGCAGAGAGCAAGTGAGGTTAGTTCCAGTTTTTTTCTTGCTTCCTTTGGTGGCTACTTTTCAAGCTATTGCCTTAGAGAAATGAAGTCCAAAAGACTATCTTAGCAAAGGAATCAGGGATGACAGTTGAGGGTTGTAGAGGCCTCTGAAATTTGTGAAGTCTAGAGTACTGGAGAGGAGAAATTGCATGCAAAAGGAGCCCTAGAAAATTAGTGCAGAGTTGGCTGAGCCCTTGGTCAAACATGTTTCACAGGCAGGAAACAACCACTGTGGTAATGATAGCTGAATGGAGATTCTGAAAGTATATGCAAATGCTTGGGAATGGGGAGAGAACATGCTGAAGTATCTTGTGGTTTCAGATGTGACTTTATGCCTTAGGAACATACATAGCCCTTTTAATCACAGAGCAAAGGTTAGTACAGTAGACCCCCAAAGTCCCCCCTGAATTGAGGAATTGACTAACATCTAAACTCTCTCTTAACTAATATAAAAGAATCATATTCCCAACAATGATGCATATGCACAATGTCTAGTATGCAGTTATAATACCATGCAAAAGCCTGAATGCATGACTCATATGCAGGTCCAAAACGGACAAAAATTATATCTGCAATGACAACATCACCAGTTGGAGTTAATGGTGAATTTTATACTCTAGAGAGGATCATTCAATCTGATCATAGATTATTATAAGCTATCCAAACCAAAGCACAGAGTGACAACAGACCCCAACCAAAAATGAGTAAAGCCATTAGCTTCTGTGATAGAGTTTCTTTCATGTAATAATTACGTGATTGTAGTGGTAGAGGGAGAAGATTAGGACATAAAATTGTCAGAAGAACTAATGGTCAAAATTGTTGAAAATATAGACCCATATATCAAGAAGTCCAGCAGTCCCAAGCAAGATTAACACAAAATCAACACTAGATATGCTATCAGTTTGCTGAAAACCAAAGGACAAAATGTTGAAAAATGGACACACCATCTGTGGGGGCAACATGATAAAAATAATCACTGGCTTTGCATCAGTGCGAGCATGAGCCAGAAACCAGGGAATGGCATCTTGAAGGTGCCAGAGGACAAAATTTAATCTAGAATATTGTATCAGTTGATAGAATATTGTATCAACTGAAGTTATCCTTTGTGGTAAAGGTAAAACAGACATTTTCAAATGATTTAAAGCTAAAAGTATTTAGACCCGTACTTAAGAAATGTAGAAAACTTTTTAAACTGAAGGAAAGTGGCATTCTATGGTAACCACAGGAAAAAATATGTGGACAACAGTGAAATATCATTTTCCTTATTTATTGATTGTTTTATATTTTGATGAGCTTTCTTTATCTATATTTAAAGGAAGGCTAATAACCATATATGATAATTTTATCATATACATGGAGTTAATTATATATCAATAATTTTAGAAATATTTTTCTGATAAACCAATCTATGTTGGTATAAGTTTTTATAGCATATGTGAAGATATATAATGTTTAGAATAAATTATGATAACTTCAATATACATGATTTAATTGTTAGTGTACTCTGAACAGTAGAATGAATATAGCTAAAAAGCTTTCCAGAGGAAATAAAATTGAGCACTGAAAAATTACGACAGGAAGAAAATTGATTAATGAAGAAAGGAAGAAAAAAAGAACAAAGGAGAAAGAAAAGATAAAGAACAAAACCAAGATGATATGGCTAGGATGCAAATAAAAAAGTTTACACTAAGTATGCAATTATATTAAATATAAATGACTAAACACCTCATTTAAATGGCAGGGATCATATCAGATTAAAGGTGAACAAGAACAGTATCTAGGCATGTAGTCTTAATAGATGTATTTTATTTTATTACTTTTTGAACTTTTAAATAATTTTAAACTTGAAGGAAAGTTTTAAGAATAATAACAGACTACCCATTTGCCTCTGAAATTTGCCTTTTGCTAACTTTGTATTACTTTATTATATACTTGTCCTCATGTACAACACATATACATAAACACACACACACACACAGAAACACTCACAAACACACTTCTTTGAAAAACTTATAGCAATTTATGTAATCTATTGCATATATTGTAGTTTTATAATATGACTCATAATGTAAATAATGTGTCTGTTTTTATTTATATCAGTTGTTTTGTATAGGACATTTAAATATGACATTGCCATACATGCAAATACAGCAATTCATCTCCTCCTGCAATAGATGGCTTCTGTTTTTGCACAACTTAAATTAATATTTCTAAGTTTCCATTGACAAGGAAATGACCGTAACCCTGCCATGCTGAGTAACTGATTAAAATCCTAGCAGGACAGACAAGCTCTCCTGCCCTGCCTTTATTGACAGTGGCCTTATCAAATATGTGTAGCTCCCACACCCTGAAAAACAGAACTCATATTAAAGATGGTGAGAATAATGGAGCAACTTAAATTCAATTAGGCATTAATATTGGAATGAATAAATTGATACAATAGGTATTTCTGGGTTATTAAGTGAATTATTCCTTCTAAAGTTTAAAATGGAGATTTGGGTTTTGTATTTTCACATCGTAGAGTGATATATTTTCACAGCTTTAATGGAATGCAACAAGTATGCTGCAGAGTTTACTCATTTAAAGTGCAGGTTTTAATGCTTCTCAGCCTGTTGGCTAAGGTCAACTATAAAGAATAGTTTTTACAATATATGTATGGGATTGTATAACCATAGTTACAGTCTAATTTTGAAACATTGTCTTTACTCCAAAAGGAAATATTGAATCTATGAAGTTACTTCACATTCTCCACTCTAACACAGCCCAGTCCCTGTCTGACAACTGTCTGGCTCGCTGGAAGGTTTAGGACAAGGAAGAGGTTTCATTTAGTTTTCATGTAGAGTTTTATCCATAGGGCCAATTTAGTTTTCATGTGCTTCTTGGAAGAATGATCTTTAGGTGAAAAATTACCGTTGAAGCATGAAATAATTGAAAATAGCAGACATCTGCATTTAAGCATGAATGAAAGTAAGATAACATGATGAATGGAGTTATATGTGTTTGGAATTTAATTTCCAGCCTTGTTTGGTAGGAATATGTTTGTAGCTAAAAATTTAAAGAATTTTTAAACATTAAAACTTGGAGAAGGAGGAGGAGGAGGAAGAAAAAGAAGGAGGAGGAACAGGAGGAAGAGAAGGGGGGAAGGAGAAGGAGGAGGAGGAGGAGGAGGAGGAGGAGGAGGAGGAGGAGAAGAAGATGATGATGATTAAGACTTTTAACTTTTAAATAAGTCTGCAGTTGCTTTCTGCTGGAACCTGGGCTTCCCCTGCCGGCAGAACCCATCTTTTAGTTAGAAGCTCATTTGTCTCAGTGTGTTTGTGTCTGGAGACAGACAGTGAGAAGACAAGGCCAGAGCTATCAAAGTAACAAGGTGTCAGCCCCATGATCACACACCGTTGCACTCATTTTTTGGCGTTGCCCTCTTTTGAAACTGTGATAATAGAAATACATGTTTTTACCCCTCTGAGCTGCAGAACTCTCCTTCCAAAATGTCACCCACTTGGTGATATGCCTGTCATACCCATGGCTGCACATTTTCAAGTGTGTAAGACTGGGGTCCACTAAAAACATGAATGTCCTCATTTCTTACTGAATTCTGAGTAACAGAGGAAAGAAGAGGGTCACTCTAAGTAATCTCGTCTTTCTAGCTGTATGATTCTGAAAAGATGTAATTTTTAACATCTGATTTCAAAACAAAACTGTCTGTTTTACCATTGTTGGCTGAAATGTATAATCTTTTGGTGAATTTAATAGTGTCTGAGGTAGTAGATTTCAAGGACTCTGTTTACAACTGATGGTGACTCCCGGAACAAGCCATTGCTTTTCTAGTGTCTTGATGTCATTTTCTAGAGAATGTAAAATCATTTTACTTTAACTATTGCCTTAATGTTTAAGTAGTGATAAAATTAACCTCATGGAGAGAGAGCTTGGAGTTTGCTGTCAGGGAAGAAAATCTATGAAATTATTGGTACTGATCATGACCTAGAGGGGATTTTCAAGGAGACGTATTGTTTCTATTTTCAATCTAGGGCTGGAACTGGGTTATTCTTAGGTTTTGTTGCATTAATATTTTAGCTAAGTGAGGATTTCCATCCTTAAAGTGGAGCTAGCTTTTCAAAGTATTTCAGCCACATAATTTATGAGTAAATTATTAAGAAATAGTGTTTTCAGTTGGGCGGTGGTGGCTCACGCCTTTAATCCCCTAGCACTTGGGAGGCAGAGGCAGGCGGATATCTTGAGTTCGAGGCCAGCCTGGTCTTTGGAGTGAGTTCCAGGACAGCCAGGGCTATACAGAGAAACCCTGTCTCGAAAAACCAAAAAA
>NW_022196903.1:28320243-28351832 GCF_008632895.1 Mastomys coucha
AAAAAAAAAAAAAAAAAAAAAAATAGTATTTTCTCATTTCTCAGACTTGAAAGTATTAGCTTACTGCTGTTTTAGATAGTGTGGTGAAGCTGTCTGTGAACCAGAGACTGGTTCTCCAGAATGGTTATTCTTTTTAAAAGTTTTGTTCTGTTTGCAGCCCCCTAGGACGAACAACAATATGAACTAACTAGTACCCTCAGAGCTCCCAGGGACTAAACCACCAACCAAGGACTGCACATGGAGGGGTCTGATTGTTCTGGCAGCATGTGTATAGTAGAGGATGGCCAAGTCAGTCATTAATGGGAGGAGAGGCCCTTGGTAATGGGAGGGTTCTGTGCCCCAGTGTAGGAGAATGCCAGGGCCAGTAAACGGGAGAGGGTGGTGAGCAGGGGGAGGGGGGAGAGAACAGGGATTTGTTCTTGTTGTCCTTTTTTGGGTGTTTTTTTTGGAGGGGAAACTGGGAAAGGAGAAATCATATGACATGTAAATAAAGAAAATATCTAATAAAAAATAAAAACATACACACACACAAAAATCTAAAAAAAAAGTTTTGTTCTGTTTTGCTGTGGGTTGAATGGCATACAATTCAGTTAACATTTGAATGACAGTTCACAAACTTTCCTCTAAATTGCAGTCAATTTTAATAGCATGTTTCATGTTTACTACTAATTCTTATAGCAGAAAGGATCGGTAGCCAAGAGATAGCTTAGGGCCTTGCACGGATGTGGCAGATGCCCAAGCAAAGTACTAGAATATTCAATGCTCAATAGAACCTGGGGTAAATGCAGATAGTTATTATACTGAGCCATACTTTAGAAGATAAATACTTGGCAGGGGACACCTGGATTTGGTAGATTTGGTTATAAGTCTGTTCTTGAATTTCTAGAGACCCATAAAGACCTACTTTGGCCAGATTGTATCTTGACCTGTAGAACCCAGGCCGATAAAACAGGTCTTCCAGTCGTCTGTGCCTAGGTTTTTAGAGGATGAAGCAGTTAAAGCCAAGTTGTATCAGGATCCTGTTGATTTGTGCTCATCAAGCTTTGGTGCCCCAAGCCTGGCCAACAAACAGTATGTACTTGTGACTGACTGATGCTATTGTTGTTTCCATGTGATTTGTATGAAGTGAGCCAACAGTCAGGATCTTCACTGATAGTGATCATTTCTATCAGACAACAGAGAATTAGTAATCTTTAACATTTTTGTTTTGAAATGTGTGTTTTTTGTCTTAAATTGTTGAGGAATCATTTGGATCTGTTTTCTTGACAATTGTGACAATTTATTTAAAATCTGATTTTCTGTTGGTGCGGACAGAATTATTTGCAAACTTTGCGGCTTAAATCATCCATACTTTATTTCCCACAATTCAGTGAGTCATGATGTCATGAAAGTATTCCGTGGTGGTCATTTGCCTGGCTGGTCCATCTGCAGTGTGGATGGTTAGGTAGAACTGAGTGGACACTTCAGGATGTGACTGGCACCTTTGTGTTTCTACGTAGCCCCTTCCTCTCCATCCTCTATATGGCTGTACACAGTGGGTAGTCCCACCTTCCCTTTTTTTTTTTTGTAAACAGATATTTCTTCTAACATTTTCCATAAAATATTTTTAGAAATAATTTTGATCTGCAAGGCAGTTAAAATAAATCAAGAATAATTGAGAACAGTTTGTAGCACCATAGAAAAATGTTCAATATGTACACAAATCCTAGAGAGGACCATAGAAGAATAAGGTCAGAGTGAGTTAAAGTAATATACGTGTGTGTGTGTGTGTGTGTGTGTGTGTGTATACCGTGGGACCTGGGGATGTGGCTGGGTATTGTAGTTAGATTGTTCTCTAAAACAACATTACTACTAAATAATCCACCAACTGACCAACACAAAATCCAGGACAGAACAAGTTTGGATTCTATGGATATCTCTGCTCAGGTTTTGGATTTGGCTCTTTAAGCACTAGCTGTGATTATTCTTTTTCCTATTTTTCTACATTATGAAAAATTTCAAACGTGTGTAATGGATTTCCATATACCCATTATCCAGCTTCACAGGTATCAGTTTATGGCCAAAATTGTTTATTTCTTTCCTCTTTATATTCTTCTCCTATTTTTGAAAGGGTCTTAAAGATAGTATTGTTTTGTTTCTATTTCAATATGTCTCTAAAAGATAAGAACTATTTTTATAAAATTGTAACCATAACTAAAGCCAAAATTTCTTTACCAAATATTCAGTAATGTTTATATTTTTTGTTGTTTGCATGTGATATTTATATGCTTTTCCATTTGTGTGATTCAGGATCCAAATGAAGCTGAAATGTAGTTTGTTGAGTTTAAGACTTTGAGTGCATACATTTTCCTTCTATTCTACTTTATTATTCATGCCTTGATATTTATCAGTGAAACTTGGTCATTCATTCTGCAGCACTTCCTGTAGCCTGGGTTTTGTTGATTGATTAGTGTCATTTACTATTTTCTTTTTCCTTATAACTTGAAGATAAAGGCTTGATCAGATTTAATTAGATTTGAGGTGTCACTATTACCTCATCGATGGCGATAGGAACTCTTTTTTGTTAAAGGACTAATATGGGTAAAATAATATTTTCTGGATGATTAATTTGGCAGTAATTTTCACACCAAATTAGCGGAGAAGAAAATAGGTTAGAGAGATAACAGTCAGAAGCTAAGCTCAGTCAGTGTGTTGCTTGAAAAAGACTGGGCAGTAAAAAGCAAGGAAATAGTGATTAGAGAAATTTGTGCAAAACAAATGGCTTTCCACAATCTCTTTACATGAACCCAAGTCAGGGGGAAATTTTAACCCAAGTGATTGAGAATTTGGGCCAGAAAGGTGGTGGCTTGTACTTGTTTATATTGAAGTATTGACAAATAAACCTGTAAAACTCTTATAAGCAGCTTGATTGGCCGTGAGAGGCTGGGGTGGGAGATTTTGGTGTCTGTCTGCCTGGGGATAATAGCTGGAATTATACAGATGGATGTTAAATGGAGGGGTGAGTGCGGGCGAGTCTTGGAGCAGTCTGTAGACTCAGCTCTGTGGTTTTCACAGCAGGTGCAGTCCCTGAGACTGGAGCTTGTAGTGAAGTTCCTGCAGTTTCCTCTCTTTTTTGCTACATGCTTGTATCCTAGGGACTGGTGTGGAACATGGATGTAAATGCCAGTCAGGCTAAGGGTGGCATCTTCCAGAAGCTGGTATTTTCTTTGGGCATCTAAACTGATCCCTTTTGGAAGAAGGATGTGTCCGATCGTAAGTGAGCCTGGAAGTGCTAAGAAGACAGCATCTGTATGAGGCTCTGGGCCTGGGGGACTGGATATACCTTCCCCAGTGTTCTCTTTTTGCCTTGTACTTCCTGTTCTCACCTGTCCGACCCCTTCCTTCAGGAACTGTTGACAGGTTTCTTGATGTCCTCTCTTGTTCTACCAGAATTTAGAAACTGTGAATCATAAAACATGTTGCCACTAACTAAAACGATTCTAAGAAAACATTCCTCCAAAATACCTCTTAAGCTGCATAGCAGTTATTCCCCTGTCTTTAGATGCCTTTGACTGTGGTAGAAAGATGGCACCATAAACGTTTGCCACCAAATCTACACATACAATTCAAAGCTTAAAAAGGGTTATCTTTTTCCTAGTTATGTTCAAATCCATCTTCACTGTTTATACTCATTAACATTTTATAGAAAACATTATGACTTTGTAGTACAACTTTTTTCTTATCTAATTCTGGGCTTTTCCTCATTTGTTGGTAATTTCAAGAAATTGCTCATAAGAGAGTGGAATACAACTTTTTATATTAGCTACTTGAAATTTTTGTATGGTTTTGAAAACATAAAGTGAACAGCAACAAAATCCATGCTTTGGCCACGATTCCATGGGAAGATACAGACTGCAGCAGAAGGAAATGAAGCACAACAGATGACGAAGGCCTAGCACCCAGTACTCAGCCTCACGCAGTGACGAACAACAGCACTTAGATAGGTGCTAGCAGCGTGATATGGCAGTGAAAAAGGCCAGCACTATTTCTGACTATGATGCATCAAACAGCATGTCATCACTGAGCTGCTACAATCATCCCTTTCTTCCAGGCCTTAGGAAGTGACTTCTGTGCAGCTGCATTGTGTGTTGGGGCATGTGTGTTCCTGGAAGATAGGCAAATGGGTGAGAGACCCAGATAGAGCATTGGCAGTAATTGAGGACTTCAGATAGGATGCATTTTACTGTCTTTTACAGGAAGTGCTACATTTGGGAGTGAGTATACCATTAAAATGCATTAACCTTTTAATGCATTTGAAGGGAGATGCTGGTGTGATAGTGTTACTAAAAAGCTGCTCACTAACAAGAGTTTGACTCCTCACTATTGGAATATATTTAAAATAGTGACTTACAGAGATCACATATATACTTCCACAGACAACAAATTATGAAAAAGAGACTAGTTTATGGTCAGCTCTGCTTTGGTCATCAGCATTGGCCATGTTGGATAAGATGATAAGAGGGACACAAAGCAATAGGTGATATAGCTCTTGGTGTTTTGATGTGAAATTTAAATACATATGTTAAACTTATGAACAATAGGTACTGAATAATTTATTGTAGTAATCTTTAGAAATTCAGATATGAAATGGAGAAATTATTTACTTCCCACAGTAGGATAAGTCTGTACAGCAAAAAGAAATTAAGAAATGCAGAATGTAAGTGGAATGTCAGGGTGTATTTCTGCAGCAAAACTGTTGGATCATAGGATATCCTCCTGTGGAAATGCAGTTGAATTATGTTGGACTTTTGATTTTGACAGAACTGATTGTGTGTCGTAGGGAAACTCTGGGTACTCTTGACTTACCTTTTCTCTGATTCTTTGCTGATCACTTTACCTTGTGTCTTTAGAAAGGAATTTCACATCTAATTTTTCTATACACAAGCATATTCTACATGATTTTCCATATTGACGTCGGCTTAAAACTACGGACTTTCATTGCTGTTGGGTTGACCTGGCAGCTTTTCTTGGACTTTATGGAGTGACTCCCTCCATCTGGACACAGCCCTATGGCCATATTGAAGGCAGCTAAGTATAATAGAATGGTGTGCTATCATTAGACCAGAGTTTTTCTCAAAGGTAGGTCATAATCCAACAGGGACTGCTCCCCAGCCTTCCCAAGGTGCTTTGGAATCTAGAGACCTTTGGAGGGGAGGAGATTGATACTCCCATTTTCTTCCCTTTCCCCAGAATCCTGCTTTTAGGGGGAAGGGTATTTAGCAGACTGTGTGCCCCTAGAATCTATCCCGTGGAGGTATGATCATTCTCCTTTTCTGGACTCCTTCCCATGTGGTGATGGCTTGTATTCCAGACTGTCTGTAGTAGTAGCATTGTCTATTAAAGAAGGAGACTGACAGGTCCTAACTGAATTTTAGTTTCTCTGCTTACACTCTGCAATCTATGTGGAACACTTTGTTTCCTCTGCTTAGCATTCAGTATCTCTACCGTTTGCATAGTCTGCTGTCAGACAGGCATACCTGCACGTGCCAAGAAGTACAGCTGTGTTCAGATTACATCGTTCTTTCCTTCTATGACCCAAATATAGCTCTGTCTTTTGTTCATACTGTATATGTATCCTGCTGTCTTTGCCCTCATCTTGAGCATCTTTTCTTTTGTGATCCAGTCCTCTGGTTTTTACCTGCGTCATTCAATTCCTTTCAGGAGCTGTGTGAATCTTTTGCCTTTAGCAGTGTATTCATTTGAAATATTTATATTTCCTTTCCTTTAAGCAAATGTAATCAGACTAAAGGTTGTATCTTCCTCCTAGGACCATGGTAGTTTTACATCTTTTAATTTCTCAATGCTTATGTTGGATGTCAACTTGATACAGGCTAAGATCATCTGTGTGGAGGAAACCTCAATTAAGAAAATGCCTCCATCAGATCAAGCTGTAGGCAGGACTGTAAAGTATTTTCTTAATTAGTGATTGCTGGGGAGGAGACGACTCATTGTGGATGGGTCTATCCCTGGGCCGATGAATAGTGATCTGGAAGTGTAAGTTGAATAAACCCTTTTCTCCCCAACTTGCCTTTGGTCTTAATGTTTCTTCGCAGCAATAGAAACCCTAAGACAAGTTCATGCCAGGATAGTGGGGTATTGCCGTGATGACCTGACCATGTTGTTTGGGAGCATTGTGGAAGGACTTTGGAACTTTGGTAGAGAAAAGCTGTTGCATGTTCAGAGCCTGGTGAAGTATTCTCTAAGAGACTTGAAGATTAGAATGTTAAGAGCAGTTAATTTTAATGTTGAGATTTCAATGATAAAGTGATAGATGCCTGCCTGCCTTTGAAGTTTCAGAGGGAAACAAGAGTCTACTTGCCATTTGTGTGAAGAAACTATGGTGTCTGGTCAGCTGGAGCAGAAGAATCAGCTGGGAGTAACAAGAGACGTCAACCTCTGAAATAAAGCCATTGCTTTGCTGGGATAATGGATGCTGGTCAGCTGCTGTTAAACCAGTTGGTCATTTGAAAGAAGAGGATATAATTTATTTATTGTGTTTCCAATGTGAGCTTGAGTCAGTTTGTGCCATGCAATATGCACCTACTAAATACTGAATTGGCTAGGGAGGAGTAGAGACCCACATCGTATCTGTGATTGGTTGGTTTAAGAGTTACGACAAACTGTATTTCCCTTCTATCCATACGATTAGTTCTAGATTTTAATGTGATGGTATTGAGAGGTGGAGGCTCTTGTGACGGAATTAGGTGTTTGAGAGTAGAGCCTTCAAGGATGGAATCAGTGCCCTTTCGCAGGTCTTGAGACCTTCCTCTGCCATATGGTATCACAGCTAGAATGTGGCTGCCTGTGACCCAGGAAGCAGTCCTTCACAAAATAGCAGATTTGCTGCTCCTTTGATCTTGGGTCTTCCCGCTTCCAGAACTATGATGGACAATATTTTTATTGTTTATAAGCTACTGAGTATATGGTGTTTTGTTATAGTATCACAAACAAAGAAAAAATTGAGCTTGAAATGCTCTTTAAATGTGATGAACTTTGTAGGCTTAAAAATATGTAGCACCAGAATCATAAAACTGAAAATGTGATGTGCTATAGGATGCCAGTTCTCCATGCTTTCTCAGACTAGACTGCAGATAAGAAGGTTCTACTGGTTAGACAGCCCGACTCCAGACTTTGATGGGACTGTTGCCGTGTAACTGATGTTCAGTCATGGGTAAGCATCATTTTATCATGTTGATGACAACATACTTGGAAAGATGGTAAAACATTTGGTAGTAAGTTAGGCTAAAATAACTATCCAAGATTTTCCTTTTTTCTTTAGAAAAAGACATTTAAAAATTTGATTTTCTTATATGTACTATAAAATTTGTTTCTTTAAATTTTGCCATAAGTGAAATTCATTTGTGCTAAATTAATTCCATTTCTTGCAGTGATGTATTTGCCTACTTTCTGCTAAATCTTTCTTTAGAACCTTTGGAGACTCTATTTTGCAGTTCTTTGGAATAAGTGTTAATTAATCAGAAAATGCATTTCACAGGAGGCATAGCTGCTGGTGAGTGGTGTGGAGGTCCTATTTCTTAGTATGTTTTGAAAGGAGTTTTGTGGTCCTCTGAGAGGTCAGGTACTATGAAAATGTAAGGATTTCATTATAACTATTGGCCAACTGGACTGATCCATGCTAAAATCATTGATGGTTCTTTTGCATAGTCAATGAATTAAATAAAAAGTCACATTAATTTTCAGCTTTATTAGAAATGCAGGAATCAAAAGGATGTTTGCCAAATGGGAAGGGACTAAATTAGTAAGAGAAGGAAATCTTAATTTCAAGCTTCAAGTAAATGTTGCAAATGATTTAGCATAAAAAAGCTTCTACTGAAAGCATTCTTTCTAAATATGAGTGCTGTGGAGACAGGGAGAACTGAAAAGCAAATTATTAATGTAGGAAATGAAACTTGCTAGAACTCGATCACTTTATTCTGGTCACTTCTTTCTGAGGCCTCAGTTTAAAGCTGCCTGGCTAGCCTTTGTTTATTAGTAATTTTGACATGGTTATTCTGTTATTTAGCATTGCTGTGACAAAAACCCAACAGAAGTAACCTGAGGGAAGGGAGAGTTATTTTGGCTCATAGTTTCAGGTGGTACAGTGTAATGCAATGAGAAGACATGGCAGATGGCAAAGGTCTGGTTTGTGACCATAGGAGCTTGCAATATGGCTTATTCACATCTTGATTGATCAGGGTGTTGAAAGCATGGTTGCAAGTGACTCTTGAGTATAGTCTTCAGAGTCCTTCCAGATGTGACTCACAATTTACCTGACTTTCATCCCCTCAATTCACAACTTACCCAGATTGTGCAAACAGCTGGACATTAGGTATTCAAACAGGTGAGCCTTTGTGGTTGTTTAACATAACAGCCTCTGTTTTCATTGTTGGTGATTAAGTAGAGGTTCACACATGTTTTTCCTTACTTGGCACTGGTTGATGATGTTGAAACCTCCTTTTCCTTGTTTTTGTTAGTTTCCATTGCTGTGAAGAGACACCATGAATAAAGAGAACATTTAATTGTGACTGGTTTATAGGTTCAGAGGTTCAATCCATTGTCATCAAGGCAGAAATATGGCAGTGTCCAAGCAGGAGGAGCTGAGAGTTCTACATCTTCATCTGACTGCATCCAGGAGAAGACTGATTTTCAGGCAGCTAGGAGGAACATCTCAAAGTACACCCTAACAGTGACACACTTCCACCAACAAGGCTACACCTAGTAGTGCCACTCCATGGAACAAGCATATTCAAACCACCACAGTGGTCAAGGGCAAACTTCCCGAATAGGGATAAGTTCATTTAAAGCACTTACATGAATTTTTTAGCAACCCTATCTAAGCACTATCTTACTATGTGTGCTAGCGGTTCATTTGAGAACATTATCAGTGTCAGAGTGACGAAGATAGGAATGCAGTGAGGAACAGGACTCTTTGGAAGTAAACACTTATGGACAGCTGGAAGAGCATGAGAACATCTTCATCTTCTCTGTCATTTTCTTGGTTTTCTGTCCACTGCTGCTGGGATGGAGGTAGGGGACCAACATGGCACAGTATCAAAAGGGGTAGGTATTTGCAACCCCAGGATGGTAGCTCTGGAGCTACTGAGGTTAGGTTTAGCTCCTTGGAAACTCTAGAGGCAAAGATGAAAAAACAAACAAACCAGGACACCTGTTTATATGAAACATATACACATACTCACACATACGCACACTCCACCCCCTCACACCTCACACACACACACACACACACACACACACACACACACACACACACACACACATACACACACACACACATACTCCCCCCCCCACACCTCACACCCCACACACTCCCTCTCCCCACTATTTAAAAAGGGAAGGTCTTCTGTTCACCCTGGGTACATTTCTGTGGGGACTTCATCTGACAGTGGATCATTTAGTATTTTTAAGAAGGAAGTTGTACTAATACTGTACTGTAAGGGGTAGAGTGGAGACAAAGCTTTCCCTTTAGGGATTATTTTCCTCTCTGTCAACTTCCCCCCTTCCACCCTCCTCTCTTTCTCCTTTCCCCTTGTCCTTCCTTTTTTTCTACCACACTTTCACATGGAAATATGATTGATGATTTTTTTCTAATTTTTTAGGCTTTTCTGAGTATTGGAGAAGTTCATTCTATGAACTTCTCCATAGAATGAGAAATTCTCATAGCCTTACTATGAGAAATTCTAAAGGTGGCATCATGAATGACTTGACAGACAGGTCATTTTCAAAGTGTTATTTCCCTGAGCATCAGCATCAGCATCACTTGGAAACTAGTTAGAAATACAAATGTTCACATTCTATCCCAGATTACTGTCAGAGAAAAGATTGGAGGCTGAGGCTCTGCAATCTGTGTTTATAACAGTCTGTGGCTGGAGGACACAGAATTCAATAGTAGATTGGAGTAAAGATGATATAGTGTTATTTCAAAAAACTTTCTTGAGGCTTCTGGTAGTGACCTGGTCCAAGCCTTACATGTATTATTTCCTTCTGCTTTCCCAACCCTCCTGGGAACTTGCTATTTATTATTTTGTCCCTATGGTGACATTGTTTTGGTAAACATCTTAGCCAGGCTTTAGAATCTTTGTATCATTTCAAAGTTAGTTCTCTTTACTGCTGTTGAACAGAAAGATTTTGAGAAGCATGATTTTAAATGACTATTCTTGAGACTTTGCAACTCAGATTCTAACCCACAACAAAGGCCTCTGAAGAGGATAAACCAGAAGATGTTGCTGAGAACGATTTATAGTATAAAAGTGTAGTTACACTTGCCCCAGCTCTGCCCCAGGATGCTTCTAGTCATCTAGCCACCATAATGGCTTCTTTCTCACTGAACTGCCTTCTGTGGGTCTTGATTTCGTAGGTGACTTTAACGTCCCCGTACTATGCCATCTATTCTGTAGGCAGGCTGCCTGTGTCATGCTAGAAAAGTTGGTACAGTAGCGTGACTTTCAAGGTCATTGTCCTCTTTAAGTACAAGAGCTGTAATTTGTCTCTATTATATTGGTGTTGGAAGACTAAATTTGCCACCATCCTTTACATATTTTTTGCTTGTTTCTTTTTAAGTCAGGATCTTGCTGTGTAGCTTAGGATGGTCTGGGAATTATTCTCTAGTCCAGGATACAATCCCCCTAGTTCAGTCTCTCAGGAGCTGGGATTCCAGACACACAGCACCACACTTTGCTCACCACTCTCTTTCACTGTGAACCAACCGAGATTGTTCACGTGTTCCTGCTTGTTTTGTTCAGCAGTCCACTGCAAGTCTGAATCATGTAGGACTGTTTTGGTTTTAACCATTCCTCTCACAGTTCTGGTTCTGTCTGTCTCAAGACTTGATTCAACTAGTCTTTTAACCAATCTGGGATTACCCTAGAGTTCATCTAGCTATTTTAAAGCAAGGCTGTAGGCAACAGCTTCCTTCTCGTCCTCTTCTTCCTTTCCTTCCACCTCTTTCTCCCTACCTTCCTCCTCCTTCCTTCTCATCTTTTGTATAAATAATTTTGTTTTCTTTCATATTTTTCATAATTATTTTTCATAATTTAGTTTGCTTTGCTGAGTTATTATTCTTTGCAGAATAGCTGCTTCTTTACTCGTGTGTGTGTGTGTGTGTGTGTGTGTGTGTGTGTAATAGAGAAAAAGAGAGAGGGAGTGTGAAAGGAGTAATGTTGGTAAGTATGTATGCATGTACAGAATAGAAATTGATTTGGGCATCTTCATATATCTCTGTCTACCTTATTTTTTGACACAGAGTTTCTCACTGAACCTGAAGCTTGTCATTTCTCCTATACTGATCATGGAGTCCCTGTGGATGCACTTGTTTGTGCACTCCACACTGGTGTTAAAGATACATGGTGCTATGCCTGTCTTTTATGGGAACTTGGTTCCAAACTCAGGTCTTCATACTTACATAGTAAGCACTTTACCCACTGAGTCTTGTGAGTCACTTCACAGTAGCTTACTTAGCAATTTCCTAGGAATATTTCTGTCCTTTTTCCTGTAGACTCTTCCTTCCTCACTTCCCAAGTTCATGTCTCTCCCTTCAGAGAATAACAGACCTCCCAGGAACATTAATCAAACATGGCATAACAATCTGCAATAAGACTAGATATACACCATCACATTAAGGTCTGACAAGGTGAGTAGGCAAAAGAGTCTGAGACAGCTCCCATTCCCACTTTTAGGATTTCCAGAGAACACTAAGCTACTTAGTTTTCACATATATGCAGAGTATCTAGGTCAGACCCTGATAGGCTCCCTGATAAGTTCCCACGAGTCCTGGGCACTTGCTTCTGTGGGCTGTGTTCTCCTAGTATGTCCTTGACTCATTTGGTTCATCTGATCTTTCCTTTCCCTCTCCACAGGACTAGTGTCCCAGTCCTTCCACTTGAGGCCTTACCTGGTTACAGACACAGGACCCCTGTATCCCCCCCCCCCTTTTTTTTTGAGAGATGGAGTCTCACTATGTGGATCAGGTCTTAAACTCATAAAAATCTTTCTGCTTCAGCCTTTCAAGTGCTGGAATTGTAGATATGTCTCATCACAACTGGCTGAATTTTTTAAAGCACAAGTAAACCTTTATGGTTTTACCTACTTTGCTTCCTCATGATATCTTACTTATGTATTAGGCTTAATCAGTTTGTTATAATCTAGAAAACTAGCATTTGGAGCCTAGTGTACAGGTCTCTAGGCTAGAGGTCAAACACTTAGAGTCTTGGTTCTTCTGCTAGGGAGACCAGGTGGTGGCAGAAGTCCATGACTAGCTACAACTTTCAGGTTAAGTTCTATTTCATATGGATCATGGTGGATGTGTAGTATATACTTCTGTGGATAGTATTCAACAGGCTGAAGTAAGAGCCTGTAAGATTTATCTCTAGTGGCTCAAGTCATCTGTTCCTTTTCAAGAAGTTACGTTGTTTATGTATGTGTTCAGACTTACATATAAGCTTGGGTGCCATTTTTTACTCATTACAATATGTGGAAAGGTACACAGATAGATCTATCATTACACAAGCCTTTTCTTGGTGCAGTAATTTCTTTTGGTCTGTCATCCATACACTAAAGAGGTCAAACACTACTCAGCTTATAAAAACAGAGGAGATTGGGCATGTGGATAGTGGGACAGCTATAGACTTTATTCCTTCTGTCTTGTCAAATAATATCTTGCTTTCTATGGATCTTTGCTTTCCTTCTTTGTGGTGCTAGAGATTTAACCAAAGTCCATGAAAGTCAGGCAGGAGATATGCTCCTGAGATGTATCTGTTCTCAGTCTGGGATCCTAGCACATTTATACATTTACAGTAAATGTTTTTCTATCTTGTTCAGTTTTTTTTTTTATTTCTTTTATTCATTTGAAGCAACACTTCTAGTTAGTAGATGTGGGGAGGGGCAAAGGATTAGTTTATTAATACTTTCTTTTCAAATTCTCCTTGGTAATCTTTGTTAAGCCAGTTTTACTCAGAGAACTGTAATCAGAACTAGAAAGTTGAATTTGTGTTGTCCTTGGTATATTTTCTTAAATTCTACTTCTTGATTTAATTTTGAGAGAACTAAAACCAAAGATAAAGCCAAACCCAAATCAATAAAACTAAAACCGGATCACCTTTAGTTTCATTCATGAAACCCTAACTCAGTGATTTGATTTCCAAATGGAAATATTTACATATATTTGGGTGTATGCCTTATGACTTAATTAGCTTCCAGAAAGTGATTAGAGAATGTAAAGAGATATTTAAGTGCTTATTATGTTTTAATTATATTTTATAAAGGTTAATATATAGATAGCATACCACTATTATCATCATTTAGAGTTTGTATACTATCTACATTTCCAAAGTGCATTTGTTCATGGAAAGTAGCCAGTCCCGTCACCCTAGCTTTTCTTTCAATTAAGGCAGCATTATTCCTAACATGTTGCCATTTTTGACATGTAGCTAATATTTTCTATCAATTTAACTTTACCTTATTAAAAGGGTGAAGAAGTTACTAGCTTTAGAACCACAGAAAGAAGTGCTCTTGAAGATAGAATAGAGTACTAGAGTCACCCAAGTGTCTGATAGGCCATTGCTTGTTTTTTAGTCTTACAAAAATGGTTACATGTTCTAATTATATATTTTCATGACTTAAGCCTACAAATACATGAACACGTATGTCCGGAGAGAACGTAATACCAGCAGAAGGCCTTTGCACAGTAATTGCTGTGCAGATCCAAGATTCCTTTTGGTATGTTAGAGATACAGAAATGAACACAGTAGGGATTATAGTAATCACAAGCTTTCATACTCAGGCATTGCTTCTGTTACGGAAGCCATCTCTATACATTTCAGAAATGTTATCTTAGTAATTTTTGTATTTTATTTTTTATTTTAAATTTATTTATTTTTATTCTTTAATCTTTTTTACAGCCCAGACTTCATCCCTTTTCCGGTTTGCCCCTCTTCCCCCTTCCCACTCCTCATCCCATACCTCATCCCCAGACTCCAAGAGGATGACCCCACCCCCAATTCCTACCCTACCAGACCTCCCCACTCCCTTGAGTGTTAGGTGCATCTTCTTTCACTGAGGCTAGACCAGACAGTCTTCTGCTGTATAGGTATCAGGGGCTTTTCATATCAGCTGGTGTATGCTGCTTGGTTGGTGGCTCTGTCTCTGAGAAATCTAGATGATCCAGGTCAGTTGAAACTGCTGTTCTTCTTCTTCCAGCTTTTCCCCAATTCCACCACAGGGGTCCCTGGCTTTTGTCCATTATTTAGGTGCTAGTATCTGCATCTGATCTTTCAGCTGCTTGTTGGGCCTCTTAAAGGGCAGCCATGCTAGGCTCCTGTCTGCAAGCACACCACAGCATTCGTAACAGTGTGGAGTAGGGAAAATTGTGGGGGTTTTTAAGACTTTAATATTACTACATTTTTTCCCCTTCACCTTTCTCCCTTCAAACCTTTTCCTGTACCCCTCTTGGTCTCTCCCAAGTATGTGGCCTTTTTAAAAAAGTAATTGCTATTGCATACATATATGTGTATATGTGTGTACATATGTATTCCAGATATAACCTGTTCATTCCCTATAATGTTACTTAAATATATGTATTTAGCTGAGCATTTGGTGCTGGGTGATTAATTGGTGTGCTCTTCCCTGATGAGGACTATTTTTTCCCACTCTCACTGTTCCTTCTTTGCTTGTAGCTCTTTGTGTTTGGTTGATGAGGCCTTGTGGGTGTTCTCTGTCTCCTTCCTTTGCATGTCTATTGGCTTTGTGTTTATTCAGTTTAGGCAGTTGCACTGGTGAGACTTTATGGGTATAGCTTCTGACATTACTAGCACTCACAACCAACAGCAAACTCCCTGATAACCTGGCTCTTACAATCCTTCTGCCCCCTCATCCATAATTTTCCCAGAGCCTTAGGTTCAGCAGTCATTTGTAAGTGTACTTACTGGGGTTAGGCTAGACAACTTTGAATTTTGATTGATTGTGGGTTTTGTGTAATAGTCCCTGTGCATTGCAAAGAAAGGTTTCCTTGATGTGGGATGAAGACTGCTCACACAAATGTTTAGATTGTTATTAGAGATTATGCTAACTTAGTAAGGTGGTGACTGTTGGATGACTTCACTGGCACCGAGTCATTGCTGTAGTCTCCACTCACTCACTACCTTGCATGTTTTCCCTCTTGTTGTGTGTATCTTAAGTCCAACTAGTGAGCTGTAGGTTGCTTCCAAGGTATATGTGCCCCTAGTGTGTCCTTAGAGTTTTGTGCCATGCAATCATTGTTGTGGTTCATAGGCATCATGGCTTGGTGGTACTGTTGGTTATTTCCCTCCTTTGAAAGGTTGTATGGCAACTTTCGTTTTCAGGAAAGCGAGGTGAGGCGACATTCTGGTCAGTTCTAGCTCAGGGTCCTCTGAGCCCTGTGTCTGCTGAAGAACATGATGTCTTCAGCTAGCTCTGGGGGCAAGCAAGGGAAATAGCAATAAGCTATGGACAGCAATTCCAAAAAGGGAGTCTCATGTCTGGCTTTTAGGTGATCTTTGGCTCTTTGAGGGAATGCTGTCAGTCAGATAAGAAAAGTTCATTTAAACTGTATATGTATACATATATGCAGAATAATATATCTTATAGATTGTTTTATATAAATTGTCAATAATATGATTCATTATGGCTTTTTCAGACATCTTTATTATTATTTTACACTTATACTTCCCTTCCCTGAGGACATCACTTTTCCTATTTCCTTGATCAGATCACTGTACTGTGCTATTCCTCTTTCCCCTCCTCCCTCTTTATGTATTTCCTCCCCTCCTCACTCTAAGAAGCACTCCCCTCCATGATGGAGATGGTGTGAGGGAACAAGAGTAGAGGGTTGATACAAGGCCACTGTTACTATTCAGATGTGTGAGAGGTAAGATAAAGCTATAGTTTTAAGGATCTTGATTGCCAGTTAAAGCTTTATAGAAAATACTATTAATTTTTAGAATTTCATTGTTGGGAACAGTACTCATTGTTTTAATATGTATTTTGAGTTGATTCTTAAGTCAAGTGGGTTTGTGGGACAAAGGTCAGTGGCCCTGAAGGCATTCAGCATAGGAACTGGAGAGGGAGAGCAAGCCTGAGTATGAGAACAAGCAAATGTGTGCTATGGTCCATTGGGTGGATGATAGGCATTTAGCTTAGGCTTCATCGTAATGTTTTTATATTCAGGTACTTGAAGACCTGGCCCCTAGCAGTGGTTCTCAGCCTTTCTAATGCTGGAGCCCTTTAATATGATTCTTCATGTTGGAACTCTCAACCATACATCCCCATGGGGGCTAGTTCATGCAATGGCTTGGAGGAAACTGGAATGTGGAATGCCTGTTTGCCATAGGCTTCTCTCATGGTCCCACAAATATTCACTGTTACTTTATAACTGTAATTTGGTACTATTATGAATTATAACATAAATATTTGAAGTGCAGGATACCTGGTATAGGACCCCTATGAAAGGGTCATTTCGTTCCCTCAAAGAGGTTGTGACCCACAGATTGAGAACCTCTGTTCAGAGGCTAGAGACTTCGATGGTCTTCGTTAATCTATATATACTCCTTTGATAATTCACAGTTTTAAAAATGAGTATTAAATTGTCATGTATTTATTAACAACCTAGAATATATACAGTTTTATGTTAGATGTGATGGCCCTGCCTAGTGACTTTTGTTCATTTGGGACTACCATTTAATAACTTACTTCCTGGTGTTTGTATAGGACCAGCTATTTTAATAGGATACCATGTATCCTATTGACTGAAGATGAGTTTTTATTTTTAAAATATTTACATGTATTACTTTAAATTATGTGTCTGGGTATGTGCACTTGAGTGTCAGTGTCTGAGGCCAGAGGCATTGGCTCTCCCTGGTGCAGGAGTTGCAAGTTGGGAATCAATCTCTGATCCTTTGTAAGACCAGTAAACACTATTAACTGCTTAGCCATCTGCCCATCCCCTGAAGGTTTTTTATGATGCTTTCTCCTTTGCTTTTGTTCTTAGGAAGTTTTACTTTTTATTATAGTATTATAATAATGTCAGATAACTGAGTTTAATTTATAGCTTCTTTTTGACTCTTTTTGTCTCTGTTTCAGTCTGCCTTCCTCCTCTTTCATCATTTTAAGCATAAAAGTCAGATCTCCTTGAGGAATTCACCTTTGGCTACATCTATCTAAGGTTCTTCTGATGTGTTGGTGTCTGAGGCCAGAGGCCCCCCTCTCCTACGTGTCTTCTCTCAAGTGTCTTCTCTTGCTTCGTGATACATACTGGTTTAATAGAAAGAATGAGGAGATAGGCCATAGTGGATAGGTGGGACGGTCAATTCTGGAAAGGGTATTGTGTAAAAGGAAGTAGAGGACTAAAGGACAGAGGCAGAGTAATAAAACTTGGAGGCTGCAAGTAGGTTAAAGTGAACAAAAAGTGTAAGACTTGAGAGTAGTTCCTGGAATGTTTATAGCCAGAGATTTTTCTTTGGTGTCAAGTTGGTAAACTCTTAATTAAGTTATGTTTAAAGCAGTAAAAAAAAAAATTGAAACGTCTTACCATTTTATTTTCTATCAGAAGATCTGCCATTTTATATATTAGCACGCTGTTCTGTTGCTAGCAATTGCTCATCGTTACTATTCACACACAACAGTGTTTTTCAATGTCATGGTTCATGTGTTCTCATTATTGTTAGTCTAGAGAGATCTTCTGGACAGTGGCTCTTTTTCCAATAGTGATTCCAATTTAGGTGTGAGTTTTCTATTTAGTCAGATGTTTAATTTCTCTGTGATTTTAGCCTTTTAAAGGTTATTGATAGTCTTTTTAAGTTTTTTCTAATAATTTATTATTTTCCAATAATAAAAAGGATTCAATGAAAGTATGAATCTTTTTCATTGAAGATTTAACATAAAGATACCAGGTATTATGCACAATTACTCTTGTCAAGTTTGTCCAAATTTTGAATTTAGCTTCTTCATCTTTATAATCTATTTTTGAATGTGTTATTTTAATATATGTGCTATCTTGCACTTGGAAGATTAATTATCCTTTTAAGGCAATTTACTATCCAAAACACATTAACTGTGTTTTCTTTTAAGAATCATGGTGACACATTTTCACCTGGCAAAGGGAGTCGGCAGAAAATTAGCTAATGAAATAGTTGTTCCAGACTAGTACATAATTAAGAGCTTTGCAAAGCTCCCCCAGGAAAAGAGGAAATTAGAGATGGTTTAATATATGTAGTCTATCAATTGTGCTTCTCAATAAATATATAATGGTAATAATTTTTCCTTGTAAAAATATTTAAAGCAATAACAAACCATAGTTTAAGGCATTTATTTAATTCTATCTTATATATGAGATCCTGCTTTAGTGTTTTTTGTTTGTTTTGTTTTGATTTTTAATTTTCCTCTTTTCCTTTTTTGAATCTCTTAACATAGCCCTGACTGTTCTGGCCCTCGCTAAGTATACCAAGCTGACCTCAAACTCATAGAGATCCATCTGCCTCCGCCTCCCTAGTGTGGGATTAAATGTGTCTGCCACCCATGCTTGACTCTGCATGGGTGCTGATGAACGGCAGCTGCCGCTTACTACCTATGTGCATTGCCTTGTATGTGGTGTAAAGAAGGAGTATCGCCAAGTCGCTCTTCCAGTCAGGTGTAAGGCCAGCTATGTATGTATTTTTCTTTCATCCATAGAAAGTAAGTTACTGAAAAGTTCTCTAAATTGGTGGTTCTCAAACTCCCCAAGTTTGTAAGCCTTTGGGATCTTCAAATGTAAATTCCTGTTCAGTATTTCATCAAATAGGACAAGAGAACTGTATTTCTAACAAACTTTTGGGTGATACCAGTGCTTTGGCAGTATGTTTCCACACAATTTAAACAGTTTTATTTAAGGCATTTCCATTTAATACGGAATGCTTATAGTGTGCAGTGTTGTTTCCTTTCCCTGTGCACATTGCTATTCAAATATTGATAATGCCCTATAATTTGTTGTATCAGCTCAGCTTTCCTGATGCCGTGGAACTTGCTCACTTTGTGTCCTTTAAATGGTTTCCTGTGGATCCATGCTACATTTCTCCATGGACTGACTTAATCAACCCAGTCAGGGGTGGGACCTGAAGAAGCACCACCTGAGGGAGGAGCTCCGTGACCAGGGAAGCCCACATGCATTCCTCTGGAGTCCAATAGCTCTCTGGTATAGCTTGATAATGATGGAGTTGCAAATTTTCTTCAGTTCTTTCTTTTGGTGTTCAATCCTCCCTTATCTGCAGTTAAATTCTTATCCAGCCAACTGATGATTTCATTACACTTTTCTAGATTCTTCACTTTGTCCTTATCATTAATCTTGCTTGGAAGTTTTCTTACTTTCTTTCCTTTTCTCTTCTCTTCTCTTTTCTCTTTTTGTTTCTTTCTTTTCTTTTCCTTTGTTTCTTTCCTTCTCCCCCTCTTTCTTTTCCTTCCCTCCTTCCTTCCTTTTTTTCTCCCTCCCTCCTTCCCTCCCTCCCTCCTTCTTTCTCTCTTTCTTTCTTTCTTCCTTCCTTCTTTCCTTCCTTTCCTTCCTTCCTTCCTTCCTTCCTTCTTTCTTTCTTCCTTTCTTTCTTTCTTTTTTGAGACAGGGATTCTCAGTATATTGTTGGCTGTCCTGGAACTTACTTTGTAGATCAGGCTGGCCTTGAATTCACATAGATCCATCTGCCTCTGTTTCCCCAGTGTTGGGATTAAATTATTCCTTTACTGTTGAATGCAGAGACCTCAAATGGATTCGTGGATGATACTTTGTCTCTTCAGTTTTGTGCTTCTCAGCCTCCTGGACCTCAGCTCAATATCCTGTCATTAGTGATGGTGATCTTGTTCTCCTTTCCTGTACTCTTGCTTATGGGAGTATCATTGATGATGCTATTCACATCAGTGTCAAAAGTGACTTCAATCTGAGCCACACCACAGGGTGCTGGTGGTATGCCTGTGAGTTCTAACTTTTCCATTAGTTTGTTATCTTTAGTTGGGGTTCTTTAACCTTCATATACCTGAATGAGCACACCTAGCTGGTTGTCAGAGTAAGTAGGTTTGTGTCTGCTTCGGCTGAATGGTATTGTGTTTGCTGAGGACCGGCATGATTCCATTGTTGTTTTCAATACCAATGGAAAAAAAAAGTGACATTCAAGAGCAACAAATCCTAAACATTTTCAGCCATGTTTTCAGAGAATGCCAAGATGGATGGCACCATAAGCAATGGCTTCATTGGGGTTAATAATGATCGCGTTCAATTTTTTTTTCCACTGAAGAAGTCTTGCAGAAGCTTTTGAATTGTGGGTGTTTTAGTTGAACCCCACCAGACAATATTGTGGATATGTGACGTGTCTCATCTGATATCTTGAAAGGCCTTTCCTACAGTAACCATCGTGCCACAGAACAGGTCCATATGTAGTTCTTCAAATGGAGCTTGGCTAATGTAGATATAGAAATGGATTCCCTTATAGGGAGAATCAATTTCTACATTGGCCTGGGTACTGTAGGAGAGGGCACACTTAACCCACTCACAGGCAGTGTGCAGATGATGCATACCTGTCTTGATCTGACTGACGTCCATTTTGCTCTGGCATTTAAGCTCAGCAGTCAATGGTTAACCATCTAGTTGTCAGAGTCCTCTCCATCCAAGTGGGTGTCTTCTGCCGTCCATTTGACCTGAACAATTCTATCCTCAATAGTGAGGCCTGACATTAAGCAGCACATTTTGTAGGGCTCCAACCTTCTTATCTAGCACAGGCAATAGTAGCAACAGCTTTTTTCATTGATGTTTAGTGCATCGAAACCAGAAATGGTTCCTGCACCCTTTGTTGCCTGCTGCTGAGGGTCACTGAAGTCAGCTGGCACTGTGACCATTGACAACCGTCTTCCCATGAGAGGCTTCTAGAATTTCCTTAATCTTTATTAGTGCTGTAGAGGAGACGGTCTCTGGGTAGAAACTTTGGTCATCAGTTTTTATTATTGTACTGATACCTTGAGGCTGCTTGCATCATTCATTACTGTGAAGGTCCATTGATTTATACGTCAGACTGAACAGTTGTACCATCAGACCCACACCTGATTAGACGTTCAGCAACAGAAACTGTCTTGTGGTATTCATAGCAACTTGAATCTTTGTAGAATTGCCAGAGAATAATTTGGTGTTAGTAAAAGCAACATAGCTTGTTGTGGCTAGATTACCCTTGTCATTGGCAGTTCTCTCTCGTTTTCAGTGTTGGAAAACACACACATCAGTAGAAGGTGCTAAGGTCAATACTGACTACTGGTTCCTTTGCTTCCATATAGGCTTGATTGTGCTGGGGACAAGACCACACATCTCTTTGCATTCAGTGTAAGCTACCCTCATATTCAGTGAGCTTGACCAGAGTTTGAAAGTTAGTAGCTCAACTTTAATGCCTGTTTCTGGAATAGTAAGGAACAATCCTGTTATTCACAGAAAACATACATCTCTTCCTGTTTCCTGTTCTGTAGCATGGAGGTTCTGGGACCTGTTTGGCACTAAGATTCCTACCTCTTTTAGTGCCTCTCTTAATTTCTTTTTCATTGCATTTGAGGAAGAACTACCAATTGGACATCATATTTGGTACAATATACAAATTTTGAGCTGTCAATGTTGAGTGTCAGTGCTGGAAGAAATGAATTAGTGTAATTAGTGTATTGATCCATCACTAGAATGATAATCTGCTTTCTGAATGTAATGCTGAGTACTAAACCAAGTTCAGCCTCAAGTTGAGCAACCCAGGAGTTTGAGTATTCCAACCACTCCATGACACAAATACAGTTCATCAATCACAGAAGTGTAATTTTTTGCCTTCATACCTCTAAAGATCTGCTCCTCTCTCTTTCTTCCCTCCCTCCCCCCACAATGGCCATATTTTAGTCCAGAGGATCTTTTCTCTACATGTATCATAGCATCATCCCATTCATAGTTGTAGCCCTGTTCTGCTTCACTCTTCACATTACATGCAGGATCATCTTTTAAAATACAACACTTTTCTTAACATTCAAACTGCAGGTCAAGTTTAAAGTTCTTGGCATGACACAAAGACTTTTCTCACAGCTCAATTTTCTCTGGCTGAGGATGTATCTTGTTCTATCATTTTCCCAAGATTTTGTGCCAGCCTGGTGTCTGCTTCTCACCTTGGGGTATCCAGGCACTGTTGTGTACCAGGCTGGACCGGAAGGAATGAAGTAGGTAGGTTAGCAGGGTTCCATTTGGTGGAGTGTGGGAGAAATAGCCTTCTCTGGAGATATATTTAAACCTTGAGGAGTGGGTAGGGGCTTTGGGGATGAGTGTACATTATTGACTGGTGCTGACGTGCTGGGAATGCTGCATTTGAATGAAGAGGAATTCGAGGTAGCTAGGTGGACATGTCCTTATAGGGAGAGAAGAAATTTATTCTGTAATCTGACCTCCAGGCTATGTGATTACCTTAAGAGTGTTGGAGGTGGGGATCATAAGGCATTGGTGCTCTGGGACGTGCTGGTCCAGAGCAGGGAGGAAGCAGCCCCTATTCCTGGCAGTCTCAGGATGAGATTTTCAGGGTTTGGATATATTCCAACCTCACTCTTGCTCCAGACTGGCTCCCCCAGTTACAGGGCTTTCTGGCCCCACAATTTTATACCTTCTACTCTGATGCTTTTTATTAGTAACCTGTTGTGACCAAATACCTGATAAGAACCAATTTAAGAAAAGAATGGCTTATTTTGGCTTACAGTTTGAGGACATACATGTATCCGTTCATGGTAGGAAATTCATTACAGCAAGAGCTGGAGGACTACTGATCATGGTTCATGAGTCAGGACCAGAATCTGGTAAGTGGCTAGTATTGGCTTTTTCTTTTTATTCATTTGAAGATCCCAGCCCCATGGAATGGTGCTGCCCACAGTTATGGTGGGTCTTCCTCTATCTGTTAATGTCCTTTATAAAACTCTCTCAGACATAGTCAGAGGCTTATAGCGCTTGATGAAGGGTCCTGTCAAGTTAACAGTCTTCTATCATCATATCCTTTTTTTCCTGGATAGTTCTCATTTATTTTGTCATTTCTCAATTTTGATACCAAGCTTCCTGTATTTACTAACCTAGTGGAAAAGGTTTGGAGCCCCTGTTGTAGATATCCTTACTTTTTTTTTTTTAATCCGGAACTTTTTATCGTATGTGGGTTTTGTGTCTGTTCTTGGATAGACTGTAAACCTTCTGGGGCATGACTGTATCCTGAGCATGCTGCTTTTCTAGAGCATGGCATGTAGATACATTGACTGTCCAAGAGATTGAGTGTGGTGGAAGGGTTAAAACTTAGGTACTTAGCTTGCTTAAAGAAGTATGTTTCTGAGGCTATAAAAACTTAATATTAGCTTCATACAACATTTAGCAATCACATTTTAATGATGTACAAACAGCAAATGTCAATAAAATAAAATTTGTAATTTTGTTTTAGTATGCAGGCAATGAGCCATATTAAATATGTAAGAGGAAGGAAAATATCTAGAATAGTAATCACAAGATTAATAATAAATATTTGAATGGAAATAGAGAGCTTTGGAAATTCTGAATTTCAAACTCAGTTCTCTTTTGTGGTTTCTGTTTTAGATTATAGTAAAATTCATAAATATTACAAATATTTGTATTGTAATTTTTAAAAATGTTTTGTTTGTATTTTATAGTTAATTCACTATTCCAGGTGTTATCTGTATTACAGTTTACTCTGGGAAAAATGAACTTGAGCCCCAAATAGACTCTGATTCCAAACCTCTCCTATTTTCTTAGACCATTTTGTACTGTCAACATATATTGAATATGAAGTACCTCTATGACATTTTTGAGAGCATAGTTTGAAAACTCCTTTAAAACGTTTAATGGCTAAAGTCCAGAAGACTGGTAGTGCCTGCTACTGAGAACTCAAAGTACGTATGTCCATTAAGTTACTTACTGCTTCTCTATTTTTTGCAAATACTAGAAGCATGGCTGTACCCTTAATGTTTCTTAGGATCATGATTTTGACTTAACTATAGAGAAAAGTCATTGAAATTTTTTTGGTTCTCATCACCTGTTATAATTTTATTGATATGTTTTTATAGTATAACATGAAATATTCATTATGAGAACAACCAGGATGATAAAGTGCGATTCTCATTGTTCACTTTACCTGGTTGTGTCTGCTTATACAGAAGTTCTTAATTTAGGGTGCTGGCCACTTGTATTGATAGTACTGGCGGAAAAAGACAAAGTGTGGCTAGCAGATGTGAAATGCTACTTAAGCATAGCTAGTATGTCTAGACTGTCTTTGTGCATAGCTTGGATTGAGAGTGAGAGGCAACAACTCACTGCTGCCAGAATTAGCAGAATTTACCACTGTGTGCAGTATGTGGATTGGCCTTTGCACTCATCAAGAGATGCTCCCGAGGCTTCCACACATGCCTTGCTTACTCCTGACTTTAGCAAGTATAGTTTAATAAAAATATTGCTTTGCCAATGTAGGGAGAATGGCTTCAAGCTTGACATCTGATCAAATGTCTAATCCTTTACCTTTAATGTGTAACTTAGCAAGAATCATGCTAAGCTAGTTTAGTAAGAATGCCCCTCTGCACCAGTGTGTCTGCTCTGTATGCTTTTCTTGCTGCTCATTGACCGTAAATCCCTGGCTGTCTTTGCTAGATGTGGAATTATGCCTGTTTTCTGCCCTATACAGAAGTGGTCTTCCAATAAGGACTTGTATGCTATTTTAACAAGTATCAAAATAATCTTTTTTTTTCAAATGTATTCACATAGGAAAACAAATTCAACTGATCCACACTCTTTAAACACAAAAGTTAAAGGCATTGTGACCCTAAGGGTTAGCAACCATATTTAATTAAGATGTGGAAGAATAATAATCAGGCTTTTTTTATATATATATATTTTACTATTAAATGGCAGATCTTGGATTTGAACTCAAATTAGTTATACATCAAATTTCATAAACTTCACTGAAACATTACATTATGCTTTTTTCAATTTATCAAGTATAAATTCAGAATATTCTTATAATATAGTGAGGCTAGCTGTGGATTATGGCTTGTAGGCCACGTTGAAGATAATTGAACTCCTATCAGTGATTCTTTGCAATTACCCCTTCATATTTTACTATTCACCTGTTTCCATAATGAAAAGACCATTTGGAATCTCTGCAAATATTCTGTGTTGGGACTGCCTTGTGTTAACAGTTTTCTTGTTGGAAGAGTCTGCAGTTGTTGTATAGAAAGAGAAGTGTAATCTAATCACATAAAACTCCCAATTGTTTGTATAGATAAATCCTCATTCTTACACATAGGCTGTGGCTCCATAGTGCTCATAAGAAAATGTACCATGAAGTTGCTAATTTGTAAATGTTTAGCAACAATACAGCAACATAATTGTGGTCTAGCTTTTTTTTTTTCTTTTAAAGATTTATTTATTTTATATATGTGAGTATACTGTGGCTGTCTTCAGACACACCAGAAGAGGGCATCAGATCTCATTATAGATGGTTGTGAGCCACCATGTGGTTGCTGGGAGTTGAACTTAGGAAGAGCAGTTCATGCTCTTAACCACTGAGCCATCTATTCAGCCCTGTGGTCTAGTTTTTATACCACATTTTTGAGGCTTTGTTTTTCTACCAGTAAAATACCATTTTTTGACCCATTAAAATGTTAGGAGTTTTAGCCATGCTAGTTTTCCCCTTTTAGTTTAATTCATTCTGTCTCTGTCTCTCTCTCTCTCTCTTATAAAGTACATTTAATTGGGCTTGGCTTACAGTTTCAGCGGTTCAGTTCAGTATCATTGTGGTGGGAAGCATGGCAGCATCTTTACTTCTCCACACAAGTAGAAGAGATCTGTCCTGCACAGTAGCTGAGCACAGTGATTTTTATCCCTATCTTAAAGCAGTCATGTGGAGTACGGCTGAGGAGAGATATGTGCTAATGGCTGAGTTTCTTTGTTACTCTTCAGGCGTTTCAGTGGAGTTGATTTGCTTTTGTTTCCTGAGGATTTTCATCAGTACCTTTGGAGTTCACTGACTCAGAGCAGTGAACTGGCTTTCTGCTCTCCTCATCCTGACCCCTGCCTAAATTTCTTGCGGTGAGCACATTAACAGTTGGCCTTATTCAGACACTTGGCAGGCTGTGGTTGTTCAGTTAAGTCCCTCTTTCTTTTCTACATGTTTTAATTGCCCCAGGGAGCTGGTATTCAGGAGAATGTTCCTATTGGATAGTTTGAGAAGTGTTGGAAATAATTTCTTTTTCGGAGTTCTGAGTCAGTCACCCTTGCAGGGCCATGAAGGGGATTGTATTTGAAGTAAAGGAGTGGGAATTATAAGGCCTTATTTAGAGAGAGCCCTGGTGTCAGAGAACTTAAAAGATCCATCTATTTTCCTGATTCTTATTGTCAGTAACTTACCCATGTGATACTTTTAAGGCAGTGTTCAGATAATTCAGCCTTATATGACAAATAAAGGGGATCACCATGAAGGTTCTTAAGGAGTTTTCTTTTGGGAGGGGAGTCTGAGAAATGAAATTCTAGTTAAGCTGAGCTTGCCTTCTGAAAGCCTGATTATTTTTGCCTATCTCCAGTCAGTGTGTTCTGAGCCCATATATAGTGAAGATGGTTTATGTCTGTGCGCACCACATGGTTAGCCTGTGGGGTTCATGGTAGCATGCTGAGCATTTGTTTTATAGTACCTCAGAGGTTTCTTCTCAGGAATTGTATATGTAAAGATATCAAAGAAGCGAAGGAAGAAAGCATAGTATTTGAGAAAAAAATGAAGGAAATTAGTGTTGTGCATATAGGTATGAAATGAATGCCAAGTCTGACGTAGTTATGTCTTTGTGTATGTAATTTTTTTTCCTCTGCATATGACTGAATGGCACACAGTGGAACCTCTTGCTTAATTTCTATTAGAGGTGTGGTGATCAATTGACTTGTCAGGTTGACTGGATTCAGAATCCTCTATTGGATACACCGCTGGGCATCTCTGATGAAGTTGTTTTCAGAGCAAGAGATTTAAATAAGAAAAGAAAGTCTACCCTGATTGTTGTGACACCATTCCATGGACTTGGTTCTAGACCAAATGAGGGACCCAGCCAGGAGCAGTGCTTCTCTGCTTCCTGATGCAGTGCAGCAGGACCAGCTGCCTCATGTTTCTGCTGCTACAGCCAGATCCACTGTTACTGTATCTCCTCCACTATGGAATGTACTCTCAACGTGTGAACCACATGAACCCCTTCTTCCTTAAGCTGCTCTTGTTACAGGAAGGAGAAAAGCTATCTGTCTACAGAGTCTCTAGAAATGGTAGTGAATTTTATTTTAAGTGTTTACTAAGAATCAATAACAATACAGGATTTAACTTGTTGCTTGGTGCACTTGTATGATCTTAACTGTATTCCAGTTTCAGACATGAAAATACCCTGAGCAGAACCATAGTCTTCAGAGGCTGACGTTACAGGGACCAGTCAGTACCTTTGGCTTAATTTACTTTGGTTTATTTTTTGACAGTATTTTTTTTTATTCCACATCATTGCTGGATGTCATTAAGATACATATTTTTCTGTCTTGATGGATTTAGCCAAAAGTTCTAAACAGATTCATGTAAACTCTTACCTACTCTTGTAAAGAAACTTTGAACTTCAATTCTTATGCATTCATTTTTCACTGCTGCGGAGCCCCTTTAAATAGTTACGGAAGCTGTTGCTCTTGCTGCCCTCTTGCTCTCTGGCCTTCCTGCTCTTGCTCTGTCCTCTTGTCCCTTCCTCCCTCACTCCTTCTCCTCCCCCTTTCTCTCCACATGCTCATGGCTGCCCTCTACTCCTGTACTCTCTCTGCCTTTCTCTGTCTCTACTACCCTGTCAATTCCTCTCCCCATGCCTTGAATAAACTCTATTCTATAATAATAATAAAAAGGAAAGATATTTGTTAAGCTTTGGGTCATCTATCGAAACCACTGTCTAAATAGTGTGTTCTGATATCATTTTTTTCCTTTGTCCTCAGTAGCAGAGTTGAGAATTGTTATCATTAAGTAGGATTGCTACTGGCCATTGTGCATTTTGTGTGCATCTCCCATTCTGTGTGCATTTCTTGACCTTTGTCAGTATACTTAGCTCATCCTTACACTTGCAGGGTTCTATCCATATCTCATCACAAATTGTATCTATGGATTTAATGCTTTCAGGATTTATCATCAGTAAAAGTAGAACAATTTTTTTGCCCTTTGCATTTCATCTCAACACTCAAGAAAGTCTTCTGAATAAAAATCTCAGGAGTCAATTCCCCTGGGAAGGCAACTCCAGCTACGAGTCATAATTACACCGTGAAGAAGTTATTGTCAAGGTCAGAAGAGTGTCCTGGCTTTGGGAAGACTATGCTACAAGATCATGCTGGATTATGTAGATCCCATGCAGTGTTGTTTATGCTGAAAGACTTGAGTGCATGTGTACTTCTGTGTCTTTTCTTTTGCCCTTTAAAAATCATGAAGCATATTAAAGTGATTTTTTCTTTATTTTTGAGTTATAGATTTGTTCATCTCTAATGATGTAATTCAGTTCTAAGCTTGGCATCTGAAAAGAATCAGTGGAACCCTGAGTCCTAAAGTGACTCATCAAGGGCTGGATACATATCTTAGCAGCTAGAAATACTTTATGCTCTTGTAGAGGACTGTAGTGTTCCTACCATACATGTCGGGAGGCTCACCATGGCCCCTAACTCCAGCTCCAAATGATATGACGCTTCTTTTCTCTGAAGCCACCCAGAGACATGTGTAACTCCCACATAGTTACTAGCACACAGTACTTAAACATAATTAAAAATAATAAAAGTAAGTCTAAAATACAGTGAGATCTTCAGTAATGATTTCATGTCAGCGAGGTTGTTTTGAGAGCATGACCTTGAGAGGTTATTACCAACTAGCCCCCCGACCCCTCAAGTTAACCTTGCTTTGCAGTCGACAGCCTTATTCTGAGCCTGAGGAAGTAATGTAGATTGTTCAGAATTTCTGGTGTATCCCTTCAGAATTCTGTTTTAGAATTGACAAATGTTTTGTTGGCTAGCATTGGTTCATAATAGTTGGCTGTATGCTGGGTGTGATGGTATATTATCTATAATCCAAGGACGTGATAGTGGAGGAAGGAAGAAGAGGAAAGTCAAAGTCATCTTGTCCTACACAGCAAGTTCAGGTCTCAGTATATCTGTGTCACTTTTCTTAAAAGGAAGGAAAAGGAGTAGCAGTCAGAACGTTTCCCTGAATCATCAACATTCAAGGGGAGAGGTAAACTTTGAGGGTTCTTCCTGTGAAAGTTAGATGCCAACTAGTTTATTGCTATGCTGTTGCTTTTGGCTAAGAGGTGGCTTGATGGAGAAATACTAGGCAAGGACTCCGTCTCCTTCTTAGTGGTCTTGAAGACATTGCTGGTATCTTGTACACCTTTAATAATAACATTATTCAGGGTTGAAGTGTGGCCAGTACAAGAAGGTTAATGTGTGTGCTCTTATGAGAAGGGTGATTGGCATTTTAATCAGCGTCTCTGTGCAGAACCTTTGTGCGAGTGCCCATTTTAGCATTTCACATTTCCCTGTTCAAAGATTCAGCACCAATTCATAGGGGAGAGCTCCATCTACTGAAGATCCCTTTCAGAATGCTTCCTTCTGTTGACACCAATGATTTCCTTTTGCACAATTCATTGAATTTTTCTTCTGATTTATAAGCTCCAATGAAGATTATGTTGAAACTAGTAATTTGATCATTTCAAACACCAATTCCTTGTCATTTGCTTAGTGCTTAAAATCAAAGGAGTTATCAGGGAGTCTTCTTAATTCAGTCTAACAAATAGTGGTGCTTTGTTGTGTTCTGTGTACATGAAAAGGCTTGTAGGCAATGGTTGTAGATGTTTTATTCACTGTCATCCTTATCTTAGCTTTCTAACATACAGTCACATTTACATGTTGTAAGAGGGATATTGAGTTTGGTAAGCTTTAGGCTTGATTTTCAGTTTTCTAACCTTGGCTGGCTGTAGGGCATTGTGTAAGGGAGCCAAACCTGACTTGTCCCTGGGAAGATGGGTCTTTGCTTACTACATTTTGGGCATGGTTGAAAAGGATAGAAGAATCTTTGAAGAGTTTTTTTTTTTTTAAAGTCTTTTTGTTTGTTTTATATTTAGTAGAGTTTAAAATCTTGGCTCTTACTGTGGTACAAGCCCAAAATAAGAACAATTTTTAGACATTGGATTTCATTGTAATAAGGCTGTATTTCAATGACCCTCACATCACCAAAGGATTTTACCTCCATCGTAGCTAAGCTGAGAGTTGATAGTTCTGCTGCACAAAGAAATGAATTGATTTTTGGATACAGACTTCCTGCTATGGTCAAAGTTATTTGACTTGAGTGAGTGACTTTATTCTCAGCCCATAGAGAACAGGTTACATTCATTTAAGAAATGGTGTAGGCATTAAGATGGTCTATCCATAAAGTCATTCGCCAACTATTTCAGTGAACAATGGTTCTGCTTGGAGGGTGGCACAGACATTAAGTGAGGGTAAAAATTTGGTTCATTAGCTGTGATAATTTAGAAAAGCATTCATCTCAGAGGAAGAGTAACTTATGAAGTCCTCTTCTTCAAACTTGACACAAGAGTTACAAATGTCAAGCAAAGCATTCAGTTTCACTTTGTTGTTCCCTTACAAGCCACCTCCCTAGTTAATCATCTATGTTTCTTTTGGGTATATAAATACTTTTGAAATATATTAGTTGTGGGGGGCTGGTGAGATGGCTCAGCAGGTAAGAGCACTGACTGCTCTTCCAAAGGTCCCAAGTTGAAATCCCAGCAACCACATGGTGCCTCACAACCATCCATAATGAGATCTGATGCCCTCTTCTGGTGTATCTGAAGATAGTTACAGTGTACTTGTATATAATAATAAATAACTCTAAAAAATAATAAAAAATATATATAAGCTGTTCTGCAAACCATAGTATAGTGTAAAAACATGAAATAAACAATACTACTAATAGGCAGGCTGAGACAGGAGAAGCAAGATTTGAAGACCCTTATGTTGTACACAGCAAGACACTGTCACAAACAAACAAGCTGACTGTGTATACAGATTGTACAATGTTGGACCTATTTCTCCAATTACCAAAGTAGAGAGATCATTGGATGACAATCAACAAATTCCCAGTTCCTCATATTATTGGATTTCAATCGATTAGGATATGTTGGTCATATTAATTTTCAAATTAATATATTAAGAAAAGTAATTGTCACTTCTTGTTGTTTTTGTTGTAAGAGGTGGAATTAAGTTTGTGTGAATTTGTTGAAATATTACCTTCTTGCTTCTTCTAGGGTATAGTTTTGCTCCTTATGTTGATGCTTTCCATCTATTATCCTTTGTAGGGCTGGATTTGTGGAAAGATATTGCGTAAATTTTGTTTTGTCATGGAATATCTTGTTTCCTCCGACTATGGTAATTGAGAGTTTTGCTGGGTATAGTAGCCTGGGCTGGCATTTGTGTTCTTGTAGGGTCT
>NW_022196903.1:28352857-28370357 GCF_008632895.1 Mastomys coucha
GCTAAATCTGACTGGAGCCTGTCCTTCCTGTGATCCTGGTTGTGTCAGAACTCCTCAGCGTCAAGCTGCCTCTGTGATCCTGTGATTCTGGGATCCTGGATTCCTAGGCTTGTTAGATCACCTGGAAGTGTGGCTTTCTCTGTGTGTTGTGGGACTGGTTGCAGAGCTTGTGCCCAAGGTCTGCTCAGAACACTAACCCAGCCAGACCAGAAGGAACCGGAGTCACTAGGCTGGTGGAGTTCCTGTGTGCCTGGTCCAGCTGGTCCCAGTTACTCCCAGTTTTGGGACAGTTGGTTCCTCCTTACCTCTGATCCTGGGTGTGTCAGAGCACCTGGGAGTGGAGCTTCCTCTGGGTGTTGTGGGACTGGCTACAGAGCTTGTCTGAAGAGTTTTAAATGGGAGATCATTCCTTTTGGTGCCCAAGACTTCAGCTGTCAGTCCCTTCAGAGACTGCCAAACCTATAGTGGATCACATTGCTCTGTTTTGGTTTGTTTGCATTAATTGAAGAACAAAGGAGTAGAAAAGCAGGATATTTCAGACAAATTCTGTTGTGTGAACTTTTCCTGAAGAGACCAATAAGTATCTATTCATGGCAGATTTGGTTCCAGTGACAAACCAAAGAAACAATTTTAATCAAGTCTAGCTTGCAGAACCAATGAGCATAATTAGAGTCACAGTAGCATGGGTGAGGTGTTACTTATACAAACATTAACAATTTAAAATGGCTTTACCTCTGTCTCTGGAAGCAAACTTTAACTGGCTGTGTATTGGTATTGAGGGACAGGGCCTTTTGAACTCCCTTCTTCTTCTGTCAACTGTTAGTATGTCCAGTGTCATACAAGTTTTGTGTGGATAGTTACTGGTGAGAATTCAAGAAAGCATTAGGCGTTTCATGCTCAAAGGACAGTGTTGTTTAATATTGTCCAACTTGAAAGGCCAGAGCTACACAGGATAGGGAAAAATACATAAGCAAGACATAAACATCTCAGCCTCCCCCAAAGAAAAGACTTGTATTTTAATACATTATTATAAAAATCTTAAAATAAAAATAAAAACAAATGGAAAAGGTAGTCTATAGACAATCAGTACATATTTGCATCTCTTGTAAGTAACTGAAGATAAGTAAGCAAAGCTTGAATGATGTCATATAAATCAATGACAGAAAGACAAAATACTCTTTATAAAACAGGTAAAGGATATGACTAGGCAGTTCTCAGAGGAAGAAGACTGAATGGCCAATTATGAAAGTTGTTCATCCTCAGTAACAGGGAAATGAAAATCTAAACCCTGGTGAGATTCCATTTTACACCTATTGAGTGGCATAACCCAATGAGCTTGATAACACCAAGTGTTGGCAAGGGTAAGAAGAGGCAGGAACTACTGTAGATTGCTGTTGGGAATAAATTACTAAAACCTGTGTAGCAAGCATTCTAGAACTTTCTGGTAAAGTTGAAGATGCACAGGTTCATAAACTCAGCTATTCTCCTTTATGTGTTAGCCTAGAAAATTGTCACATTGGCGAAAACAAGGAGAAAATGTGTAAGGATGTTTATTGTAACATTTTTTTTGTATAGAAAAAAAGTAGAGAAATTGGTAAGTGGGATGTAATTTTCAACCAAACAATGGAACAGTTAAGAACAAGATTTTCACATGGGTAATTCTCAGAAAATGATGCCAAGTAAACATAGAAAGATGTAAAAGCATGTATGGTATATGTGACATAATCTAATATGTTGGATATAAAGATTTTTTTTTTTTTTCCGCCAGGCTGTGGTAGGGCACGCCTTTAATCCCAGCACTTGGGAGGCAGAGGCAGGTGGATTTCTGAGTTTGAGGCCAGCCTGGTCTACAGTGAGTTCCAGGACAGCCAGGTCTACACAGAGAAACTCTGACTCATTAAAACCGGGGAGAGAAAGAGAGAGAGAGAGAGAGAGAGAGAGAGAGAGAGAGAGAGAGAGAGAGAGAGAGAGAGAGAGAGAGAGAGAGAGAGACAGAGAGAGAGACAGAGACAGACAGAGACAGAGAGAGAGACACAGAGAGAGAGACGGAGAGAGAGATTGATTGTCTTTTTTATTATAAATATTGTACTGGCTGTAGAGGACTATTTCACTGGATTTATCATAGCAATTCTACTATTGATAATGATGTTGCTTATTTGTGTGAGTGTGTGTGTGTTCGCGCGCGCGTGCGCGCACTTATTGACTTTTTATAGATTTTTAAAGTATAAAAGCATTGGTGTGTTTTTCTGGGTATATAATTAGTATACAAAATAATAAGTGATAGAATAATTTTATTTCATTTCTCAGAAAGGTATGAAATGAACCAGATAATATATTATATTAGCATTTGTTACAATTGTAATGTTAGATACTTAGATGGTATACCATTTTCTATTTATGTGTGTAAAAAATATACTTATACACATGACATCAGATACTTAAATATTTAAAGTTTATATTATGTGCATAGTAAGAATGAAAACATAACAGTAATGCCTTGGTACTAGCATTCATTTTGGTGAGAGATGACATACAGGAAATAAAATTAAGTTAAAAAATTTTGTTGCCGAATCATGAATGCAGACAACATATAAGAGTTTTCAACAATGTCAGATGCTGCAGAGGAGGAGAAGATATTTTCCATATATATAGAAGAATTAACCTATATTGATAAGAAAGGGATTGTTATTCATCTAAGTTTGATTTTGGAAGTTAGGTTCCAATTCAAGTTGTAGTACATTTGCATCAAATAGATGGCCTGTGACAGAAATCAAGAAACACGTTAGCATGTTTTCAGTGAACTGGTTAAGAGAAATAGTACTGTAGGTTGAAAGGAGATATGGACCCAAGAACATTGCCTCATGATCCAGTGTGCTACAGCACTTGACTATCATCCATTAATACTATTTGTATTTCAAAGTGGAGCACCACAGCAACCTAGCTGTGATTTATAACTTAGAGCAGTGACTTTCTTATTCATATGTTTTTGAGTGTCCTTTGTTTAAACCATCATATAATTTCCATACATGGTTGCTTCTCCTTCTAGTTCTCATGATCCTTTGCATGGAGGAAAAATAGTGTATTCATATTTGTTTATGGCAAGTGAATACTTTGCATACAGTACATGCATAAATAATATACTTAATTAAAAAAGAAACTGTTCAGCAGGCAGGTACTTTGTGAGGGTGCAAACCATGAAGAACATGGAATGATTAAGTATAGTAGTAGGCTCAGTGTCCCCAGCAATACCAAACTCATCAATAAACGTGAGCATTTCCTCATAGTTCCCTTCAGTATTTGAGAACCAGTATTTGAGAACAGTCAATTTGAAGGTATTTCTGTAGACTCAAGGATTACAGAAAACAGACAATTCTACAATTTTTAAAGAAGGAAAATTGACTTTTCTTGGATTATAAGGTGATATTGGAGTAGAGGGAACTGAAGAGATGTGTTTTGAGGGTCCAGAAGGGAAGGAGGAGGTAGAGGACGCATGAGAATGAGGCCCCACTGGTGATGCAAGTAGCAGTGTGGCTTTAAAGGAAGGGGTAATGAACATTTGGAGATTCTGTGAGTGAGTGCAGAAATAAAAGGCTGATGGTCCAGCAGCATACAAGGGTTGCTTAATTTAGGTGACAAGGTTGTTGAAGTCTTTTGTGAACTTTTTGCTTAGGATATTGTTATTGAAGAAGAGCATATGGAATTCAGATTCTTAAGGGAAGAGCCACTAAGGAACGATTTGATGGATTAAAAATCTCATTACTAGTTTTTAAAATCAGTGTGAACAGTTCTCAAGTGGATAAATAAGTAGTTCTTTTAATTGCTTTCATAGAGGAAAAAAATGGCTAAATAATATAGATAGGTCCCTACCTAGTTTAAAGAGCTTGTTAATAAGTAGACCATTCTAATGTTGGAGTCTACTTTTTTGAGAGAGGGATGGGGTTAGTTGTCAGTGGAAGGATTCAAAGAAGAGGCTAGAATGTGGTGGCCCACATATCTAAATGCTTTTTTTAATGTTCAAGATGTTCCAAGGCTTATAATCTGAGCACTGATGGAGAAAGACCATCTAGTTTGTAATGAGGGTAGAGCAAGTATAGTGACTAGATGAGCCTAGGTAGTTTAGATATCGTTTGTAACCAGAAAAGAGCTGAGACTTTTAGAGAGTTAGAGAAGGATTTACACCAGATTCTATATGTACTGTTTCCATCTTTTTGCTCATAGTTTAACAAACAGGTCTTGTCAGTACTCTCTCTCATACATTGGTCTAATTCTCAACCAGTCCACCTCATTAGTATCGTTAGGTTTCATGTATTTTTACTCTCATAAAATTTTATTTAGAGTGAATTACTATAATTGGTGTTTTGAAATAAAAAGTTCTAAATTCATTTGCAAAGAAGTGTGTGACACAGAACTTTTATTCATTGTTTTCCCCTTTTTTTAAATTAAATGTTTTGTTTCTTCTGCCTTCAATCATTAGAAGAATTTTGTGTGGTAAGTACTGGCTCTACTCTGAAAAAGTAAAAATTTGTCTCATTCTTGCTAACAGTAATTTTTCTGTAACTTTCATCCAGTCCACTTACATTGACACTTTATCCTTCTAGAAATTTTGTAAGCTTTCCTCATCCTTTGCAGAATGTCACCAGACACATCAGGATACTTTAGATAAATGGCAGCAATGTATATTTTGTTCTTTCTTGGATCAATACTTAACATACTTAGTTTATAGGCTGTAATATTACAGGGTTTTGTACATAAATGCCTGAAAATTTAGTATTGATCACTACAGCTTTTCTTTTCTCATCTATTTGAGAAAGGAGTGAGCTATAGCTTGGCTGATAATATTAGTCAGTGTCTTACTTTTCAGTTGTTGTGAAGAGATGCAATGACCGAGGCAACTTATAAAAGAAAGCATTTAATTTGGGCTTGTTTACTGTTTCCGAGTGAAAGTCTGTGATCATCATGACAGGAAGCATGACAGCAGGCAGGCAGGTTTGGTGCTGAAGTAGTTAGGTAAGAATTTACATTTGATCCATAGGCATGAAGCAGATCTATGTCTCTCTCTCTCTCTCTCTCTCTCTCTCTCTCATCTATCACCTAGGGGGTTTCTGTTGCTGTGATGAACATCACACATGATGAAAAAGGAAGTTGGGGACGAGGGTTTATTCATCACACTATCATACACTTCCACAGCCGTGTTCATTGAATGGAAGTCAGGACATGAACTCCTATAGGTTAGAATCCTGGAGGCAGGCCCTGATGCAGAGGCCATGAAGAGATACTGCTTACTGGCTTGCTCCCCTTGGCTTACCTAGCCTACTTTCTTATAGAACCCAGGACCACCAGCCTAGGGATGGCACCATTCAGTGTGCTGAGCCTTCCCCAATTGATCATTAATTGAGAAAATGCCTTATAGCTGGATCTCGTGGACACATTTCCTCTACTGAAGTTCCTTACTCTCTTATGACTCTAACTTGTGTCAAGGTGACCACAAACCAGCCCCTCCCTCCCTGCCTGCCTGCCTGCCTATCTGTCATACTAAACTGGGAATAGTATGGGCCTTTGAAGCCTCAAAGACCCCACTGACACACTCCTCCAATACCTCCTAATTCTTTCCAAAATTTCACCAACTGTTTCCAAACATTCACATACATGAATCTTTCTGGGCCATTCTCATTCAAAACAATACTGTTTACTTAGTTGTCCATCAGTTCTAGAGAGTACTGAATAATTGCTCTTAGAATTACCTTCACCCTATACCTCTAAGGTATTGTTGAATTAAAAGCATAATCATAAAAAATAATGTGTCAGGATCTACCAGACTGTCTAAGTTGTGTCTAGGTTGATGAAAGCTGGATAAGGACCAAAAGGGTGATTACATTGAATATCTTGGATTTAGGGTGGGGCCACAGTTTTTAGTGGATTATGACAGAATCTCAGGTTTAAACATTTCCAATTTATAGGACTCATTTCATGGAGTTCTATGGCTCCCCTTCTAGGGATTCTTTATTTTCCTTTGTTTCTGCTTTCTGTCAATACCAATATATATTTTAATATTATTGTAGTGTATAATATTGATTAAGAATCACAATCTCATGTAATTCATTAGGAAAAGAGACTATTATAATAGATGAGGTATTTTGCAATGAACTCCTTTTGCTTGTACTGAGATAGCATCTCTTGCACCTTCCGGTAGCTCTCTATTGCTGTAGCCAGGATCATAGTTATGTGCACTTGGTTTTAAGAAACTAATGAAGCATATAGGATTAGATAAAGACCTTATATATAATAAACTTTTAGAATTTTAAAATGAAAAAGTAATTGGAAAATTGTGGAAATATATATAGATGACATGCAACTTAAGGAAAAAGTCATCTTTGACTGTATTTAGAAGTCAGAAAATGGCTCAATGTAACCTCCTGTAAATTAATTCCAGAAATACTGCACAGATGTGGAAATGATAACTACTTCTGAGCAATGTCGGTCTTTGAAGGAGGTGGGTGTGTAGTAGAGTGAATACAGGTGGAAGTGGATGGTACAAGAAGAGAGCACCATGGTTTCCCATTGTTGGAACAACCAGTGAGGCGTCCAGGAAATACTGGTGGTTCTGGACTGATGGTGCTCGGTGTACCTCAGCTGATATCTGCTTAGCAGGACTGGAAGAATGTCAGGGATGGCAAAGAAGACTCACGACATGGACCATTCTAAATGTTCTTCATGTATTTGTTATTGAAAAAGGAATTCACAATTAAATTGGGGAACCAACACTGAAAATGTTTACTACCTGACTGTTTTTGTTTTTCTGTGAAACAAATTTCAAAGGAATAAAATAAAAATAGAGCTTACTCACATCATGGATTTTATGGTATTCACCCCCAATACCCACAATTCGATGTATTTATACTTTTGTACTGTTAAAAGATATTTCTCTGAAAATCTCTGAGTTCTCAACTCTGACTTTCAAAACATATTTTGTTCCCCCTCCTTTAACAATATTTCATATTCCATTTTGCTGTTGGAAATAGATGGCAAGTGGTATGCTGTGTTGCCCTTCCTCCTGCCCCATGCTCTGAGAGCAGAGGTAGTGTGGGAAAGTTGATGAACTATTTTTAGCATCAGTTACCTGTTTTGTATCTTTCTTATAGGGTTGTTATATATATCCCACTTGAATGATCTGGGATGTAATAGTTCATGGCAGAATTCAAAAGCTTAATATTGTAGTAGATTTCTTTTATAAATGCTGAATTTACAATGTTAGGCTTTTGTTATATTATAAGTGGGTTGGCACGACCCCTCTTTCTCTTTCTTTCTTAAAACAAAGTTATAATAGCCCCAGCAGGCCCCAAACATACTGTGTAGTTGAGGATGATATTGAACTCCTGATCCTTCTAGCTCCACTTCCAAGTTTTGGATTATAGGCGTGTCCCATAACATCCAGCTTTTGATCGTATGTTTCTGACTATAGTTCATTAAAGAAACAATAGATGCTTTTCTCCAACTGGGCTACACAGATTCTGTGTGTTAGAAATTTGGATTTAGTATATGAAATCTCCCTTTGACGATTTTATTATTAAAAACCCCTCAAAACCAAGTACACTAGGGTGTATCTTTATCCTATGGAATGTAACAGAGAAAGCTTATTGCAGAGGGAGGCTTACATCTGCAGAAGAAAGGAAGCATGCACACACTAGGGGGGGTGAGATAGAGAGGGGGACAGAGACAGATAAAGACAGAATGATCGTAAGTGAAAGGAGGAGCGAGGAGCACAGGAGGGCACTTTTTCCTAGAGGCCTGTCCACTCCCAGTTCCTGCTTGCTTTCCCTTCTTCTGGCTACAGTTTTGACTTTGATTTGTATAGCTTACAGCTGTGTATCTGTATAACAATTACCTTTTTGTTGGCTAAGCTATTTTAAGTTGTTTCTATTACTTTCAAATAGAGAACTGAAATGAAAATCAATGGATATGGTACTTAGCATCTTTTAAAATCCCTAAATACTCATTAATTTATTCTCTAATGTCTACTAACTTCTTTTAAAGGCCAATTATATCTTTCCTCATTGAACAGTCAGTGAGTATTTTTTTAAGGATACTTTAGAGATGCTGAGATGAAGAAATCTGATCCTTGTACCCAAGCTGTTTTATATTTCCTCAGCGAGAAGTACATGTAAATGACTGCCTTTGATGTCGGGTAAACAATTGGGAAAGTAAGTCTACCAGTGATTAGATCTGTAAGGTGTTTAAGTTCATTCGGGTTTCTTTTCCTTTGTCCTTGACTAATGTTAGGTCCTCACATGGTTTTTGATCTAGCACTTCTGCTTGTGTATCTGTATTCTTACATTGCAAATAGGCCAGGCAGTTGGACCCTAAATGGCTGCCACGAATTGAAATAATACAAGTTAATTTGAAACAGGCAAACAAGGTGGATGGTCTTAGCACATGCTGTTAATTCCAGTACTCTGGACACAGTACCAGGTTGATCTCTGAGGGTCTGAGGCTGGCCTGGTCTAAAAGGCAAGTGCCAGGACAGCTAGGGCTAGGCCTGTTACACAGAGAATCCCCATCTTGAAGAACAAAACCAAACCAAACCAAGCAACAACAAAAAGAACAAAAAGCCTAAAACAAAATGCCAGAGATTCATATTAATCTTTTTTAAAATAAACTTGGTCAGCAAGTCACCTCAAGATGACTAAGATATCCTTACCCATGCATGATCTGAATGCTCATTTCCATGCTTAACCTTAGAGGAAGTTTTTGTTTCTGTGTCTTGTGTCATGCATAGAAAGGGCACTTATTATGTCCTTGTTGTATTTTATAAAGAGAGCCAAGGATATGTTTTGTGGAGTGTGGTATGGTGCAGTGGGAGGGGTGCTTTGGTGGGCCCATGCTAAGGTATCCCTTCCCTCTCAGATACCAGCCATAGGACGGGTATAGTACAGAATAGAGTTCATTTAGGGCATGGGAAGGGGAGTTGAGAAGGGAGTAGAGGGGGAGAAAGAGAGAGGAGGGCAGTCTGGACGAAGTGGAGAGAGAGAGAGGGCAAGGGAGAGGGGAAAGAAGAAGAAAGGTGTCAAGGAGAAGAGAGAATCAGAGACAGAGAAGGGGCAGAGAGAATGAGGAAGGGACCAATCAGTCTTTTTTATAGCAAGCCAGGCCTACCTGGCTGTTGCCAGGTAACTGTTGTGCAGAGCCTATAAGGAATGCTAACAGTCCTTGCATTATATAATAAAAATGATGTCTTCCCATAAGTATGCTCTGTTCTCTATACTGTGATGATGTAGTAAAATGGTGCTCAGATGGAAACCAGCCACATATGGTTAACTGGAGAGGACTAATCTCAGAACCATATTGTTTTAAACCTGGAGGTTATGTAGGTTACAGGTTCTACTTGATCCTGCTTCTCTTCAAAATGACCTAGTTCAGAATGACATTCAACTCTCAGAGAGCTGATTGAAATGGGCATTGGTAGAAAATCCCTTGAGGAGTTATGGAGCAATTAAATTTTTTTCCTGGAATCTCATTCTTTTTAATAATAGAAAAAAATACTATTGTTAGAATTTTGGAAAAATATGTAAAGATTTGTGTTACTACTAAGGAAAATATAGGACATACTTAGACTTAATAAAAGAATACAAGGGAACAATCTCATTTGAGAATGTAATAGAGTTAAGGAGTAACCCAAAGATAGGCCAAATAATTTTGTTTTGTAAAGTTCCTATAGGCATTAACTTTGAAAACCTGATAATATCACTGAAACTAATATTGGCTTAGCTATTAGATTGTATCAACCCCCCCTGAAGGTATTAGCTTTCCCCTCACATATTTCTGCATGTTTGTTGTTTGTTGGTATGTTTAACACATATGAACATTCTAAAGGCAGCCCATTTCAGGTTATAAATTCATTGATGTACCTGTGGGGTTGCATTATTACTCTGCACCCTGTTTCTAGTGCTGTCCGTGGCTGTAAGAGGTATTCAACAATTGTTGCGTGAATGAATAACTTATTTATAGAAACTTCTCTCCTCCCAACTTTTCTGAGAAATGATGCTGGACATACTTTCAATAACATTATTTGTAGGCTTTCAGAATCATTTAGATTAGACATAAATTTAGGCAGTATAAAATATGCTCATATATTGATGATGATGATAATGATGATGACGACAATAACAAAAATAATAAAATACATTTCAATTGGACCAAGACTGGACAGGAAAGGGAGTCAATTGCTTTGGCTTTCATTTCTAAGCTTCATTCCACGACACACAAAAGATTGCCATGATTATTTTGGGATAGTTTGTAATACCTAGGATCGTGAACACACAGAAAACATTAAAGGAATTTGCAAAGATTCCATCTAAGTCTCTGGTGGTCAGTTGTCCACAGAGGGAGAAATGGTATTTTCTTAAAGCCTGAGCACAGGAGCGGGAGATATTTACCTGGTGTTCTGTGGGCTAAGTTAAATTCATTATGGGATTGTATATGCAGAGTGGACAGTGAAGACATTGAGCCAAGTAGACATTGAAGCTTCAGGGGCCTTGGCAAGATGACAGAGAGTTAAAGAAGAAAAGATTGAGACATTGGGAGCTGGAGTGGATTATCAGCCCCCTCCTCCCACAGCTTTCTCTCTCCTGTTCTAGACACCTTTGGCATTGAGTATGTCACTAGCACAAAATGCCTGTCTTGATAGGAGCAGTGTCTATAGAATTCAGCCTTGCAAGCTGCATGCTAACCTTTGATATGCTGACATTACTCCCTAGTTGGGGTTATGTCTCTCAGCACTCAGTTAGAGCGCTGAGTTATGCCTGCACATGGCTCTGAGTCTGTCAGGGAAAGAACAAGATAAATATTTTCTTATAAATATGAAAGGAATAGTTAAACAGTTATTGTTTAGAAACCAAGCCAATAAGCATATTACATTGTCTGAGGCCTGAGAAATAAGGAAATTAATTACATGCAAATAACTGTTGCTTGTAAAGTGTGGGATAATAATAGTATCTAGTTAAATGTTTATGGCAAGTTTACTTACATGGCAGTGTTCTGTGCTAATTTTTCTGTGGAAAATAATAACTATTGTTTCCTTTTTGTTTTTTACTCCTAAATGTATTGAAAACTCATTGTTCCTCCATCTTTGACATGCCAAGAACAATCGTAAAGATTATGAATTGTGACGAAAGGATGTCTGCTACGAGATTTTTCTGCCTCAAACACACAGTTGCCATCATTACCACTGTGTAACACATGGGTTCTTTTTATCTTAGATTCTCACTTAGTAATTCATCCTCATAGATTTTCTTTTGACTTTTGTATGAACATCTTTTCATGTCAGCATCTTGGTGAGCCTCATGTAGCTTTCTCTCTTAAGGTAAAGACAGATGAGATGCTGATGCAGCTGCTGTGAGGGGTGATGAGCCAATGGACTCAATTTTCATGCCTGAGTTTTGCTGAGTGCCTGTCCAGAGTCAGTAGTAGGTGGCTTTGCACTCTGCTGTGGACTTCTTCTTTTGTTGTGTGTATATGTTACTGGAAGTATGTTAGAGACAGTGGTTTCTTTTTCTACTTTGAAATATTCAGGTCACTCACTTGGATTGTATGCCAGATACTTCAAAGGCCAGGGACCATTGTAGTGGTGATGAGAAGTAATTGTTTTTATGTACAACTTTGTAAGTTGTGTTTACTCCCTGTCACTCTTCCTTCATAGGGTGATATCATATTTGATTTATTTGATCAGTATATTGGTAGGTCTCAGGCATGTAGCTCACCTGTGTGTGTTTCATCAGTAACCTTGACATTTACACAATAATTTGCTGAACATTATGGAATGCCAGACACTATGATTAATCATCTTTTGTTAACAAAACAAGAATTGGAATGGAGATGACTTTTGCTTTGATTCTTGATGTAGCCAGAATTTTAACCTGGAATTTAGTAGGAAAATAGGATATTTGTATCTTAGAGTTTTTTGTTTCATCTCTTCTCGAACATAGGCATTTCCTTAAAGTTGAGCCATCTAACCATAGACCTTAATATCTTGCCTCCCGAGATCTTTTTGCCAGTCCTTTCCATTGATCACCATGTGGAACTTAGTGTTCGGGATGCTGGCAGACAAATATTTCTTTAATGTATTTTCAAAGGGCAAGTGTAGCTTCTGTTCCGTTGTTCTTCCTCTCATAGAAGTTCCCAGGTAGAGAAATTATATTCCTTTCATATAGAAGTTCCCAGATAGAGAAATTATACTACTTATAATAATAATAATTCTGGCTAAGAGGAGGACAAAAGTCAGTTGGTAGATTTTTGAGGCGAGAATCTATTTTCTGATTATAGAAAAAGATGGGAGACATAACTACCTCGTGTGTTCATTATTTGCTTTCAATCTGTGATGCTTTCAAGAGTCTGAGAAGTAGGGTATTTAACTTCTCAACTTATGACTGATAGGATCATAGTAAAAGTGCTCCAGTCTAATGGAAGCTTAAAATGCAGTCCTCAGAATTGCTGGATTGCACTTGACAGTGATTTGTATGACTATGGATTATTAAACCTCAGCATAGAGAATGTCCTGATTTTAGAATGTCCTGCTTCATTCACTTGGTTTGATGTGAGGAGCAGTCATACTTTCTGTTGTCTTATGTGGTAGATTAAGTTCTAATTAAGGCCAACAAAGCTGAGCTCCAAGGGAGTCTTCCTTCTGTGGACTTTTCAAACAGAATTGTCAATGCTTCCTCAGTTTCTTCACCTTTGACCTTGCTCTCTATGGACATCTAAGTGCTGTTGCTTCAGCAGGCATAAGCATGAGAACTCATTTGGCATGTGTCCCTTAGAGTCACTAGTCTCAGAGAGATCAGTGACTGTTATGTGCACCATTTTATTATATTTAGTAAGTGAGTATCATCATTTCTTTCAAAAACCTTGTGGCTTATGCAACTTTGATTAGTTATGCACAAAATTGGTGGTCGGAAAGTTATAGGATTTAGAAATAAGGAAACTTTGATTTCATAATTGGGGTTTATAAACTTGTTTAACATAATTCTAAAGTTTATGTAGTTGTTTTCTGTGTAAGTATTTATCTGTGTGTTAGTCAGTGTTCTATGGCTGTGAAGAGGTACTCTGACCATGGCAACTCTTATAAAAGAAAGTATTTAATTGTGGGCTTGCTCACAATTTAGAGGGTTAGTCTGGGTAGTCTGTTACCATCATTGTGGGGATCATGGGGGCATGAGAGCATTTAGGCAGGCATGGTGGTACAGGTTGAGAGCTACATTTTGATCCATACACATCTCACACTCTCTCACACATATACACAACCACAAACACATACCCACAAACACACACATATACATGCAGAGAGAGGCAAACAGACAGAGAGCAAGAGAGAGAGAGAAAGAGAGAGAGAGAGAGAGAAGGAGAGAGAGAGAGAGACAGAGAGAGAGAGAGACAGAGAGAGAGACAGAGAGAGACAGAGAGAGAGAGAGACAGAGACAGAGACAGAGACACAGAGAGAGAGAGACAGAGAGAGCGAGAGGGTGGGCGGGATGGGAGAGGCAGAGGCAGGCAGGCTTGTCATGGCCTTTTGATACCCAGAGCCCATTTTAATTGTTTCAAACAGTTCCACTCCCTGGTGACTAAGCATTCAAATATATCAGCCTGTGGGGGCATTCTTACTCAGAGCACCACAGTATGTTTTATGATTATGCCACTTGCTGTTTGTTCCACAAATACTTACTGTATATTTAAATAGTTACTGTAACTGTTGAATACATTTCGTTGTTTCCTAGAGTATTCTTGGACTCAGTGTAATTTTGATAAGATTACTTGCAGTGATTATTTTATAGTCCTTCGTCTTTGTGTTTATCCTTTTTCTTCTCCTGCTTTCAAGTTATAGTATGAACATTTTGAGGTAGCTAAAACTTAAATACTTTATATGTAATGAGTCTCAGTTTAACTGAAGGTTTATTGATGTCCCAGAAAAACTGAAGAACCAGGGTGAGTCCTAACCAAGGGAGAGAGGACTGCAGAGTAAGTATCAAGGTTATTAATGGTTGGGTTGGAGAGACTGATAAAGGAGAAGAGGTAGGATAATGACTTAATAAGTACAGTAGTATTGAAACAATGGAGTCTTAGGCTATTAGGGAAAGAATTGACAGAAAAATGGCTTTTCATGTTGTGTGGTAATCAATTTTAATGATGTTTTCCTTGGACCTAAAATAATGAACCAAGTATAAAATTTCTTTGCAATAATGGTCTGAACATTATTTAAAATATTTCTCTAGGGAATTATCAGCCTACCATTTGTATATGAAGTTCCCTTCCTTTTGTTAGTTAATTTATTTTATTGAGTATTAGGACCAATATTTTTGTATAATTTTAAATAATTTGAAATTTAAAAAGCTAAGATACAATTTACCTTCAATAAAATATCATTTTAGAAGATAGTATGTTTTAATATTTTAATATTCTCTCAATCATCAACACTTTCTAAAACTGGACTGTATTTGCCATTCAGAAAGGAAGTTGGTCATCAACTGTCAGTCATCATCACCAGTATCTCCTTTTCCTTTTTCTCAACATTTGGTACCTGCCAACTTCCCTTTGACTCCATATATCTATCTTTCCTGGGTACTTTGTGCAAATGAGATTGTTCACTGTATTGCCGTTGTGTATTGGTCTGTTACACAGTGCAAAGTTTTCAGGGGTCATCTGTGTCATAGCCTATCTCAGTACCAATATTCTTACTGTTTCTTATAGTCTTATTTTTATTAGTTCTTTGAAGATTCTCTGTAATTCATTTTGATTATATTCACCTCTCCCCTCACCTCTCCACAGTCCTTAACCATACAAATTGATTTGATACCTTTTTAATTTTTCTTTTAACTGTAAACTATAGTTTACTCTGCACATATACTCTTGTGTATGTGGACTTCACTGGAAGGTAATCACCCATTTGGTCATGTACTCTTAAAAATAAAAACCTGCCTTTTTATTAGCTAGTAAGTGTTAACCTTTTCTTATTGGTGACGACACTTTATCCTTATGGAATTACTATTATTATTATTTATGGAAATATGTCTGACCTGAGCCTGCTCAGGTCTCATGTGTGCTAGCTTAATTGCTGAGAATTCATTTCCACAGTTTCTCTGAGGTTTGAAAACCACTGTTTTCTTGTAATCATCCATATCATGGGTCTTGTGATCTTTCCATGCCTTTTCCTGCCACAACACCCGAGCCTTAGGATTAGTAAATCTGGATGCCTCTTTAGCACTGAGCATTGTACAGCTCTTCAGTCTCTGCACTTAGATCACGTGTGGGTCTCTGTGTTAATTACCATCTGCTGCAGAGGAAACTTCTCTGATGAGAGTTGGCTGTTGCATCCATTTATGGGTTTAACAATAAGTCAGTGGGAGCTGGTTCAACACTATCCATTTAGCAGAGTCATGGTAGTACCTTCCCCTCTTGGGACTATGAATGACATGGCTAGCCACGTGTTCTTGGCCTTAAATTCAATTGGAAAATGGAGAATACGCCAATAGTATTCTTGCTTCTATTGCACCAGTGGGCATGTGCTGTCAGGCCAGTCATTGTAATCACAGGGCTCTCAGCTAGGTAAGATTGTTGATTCATTTGTTCCTCTTGTACTGTACACAGCACCTTCCAGCCCTATGAAATCTAGCCAGTAGGGGTGAAGCTTCCCAGGCTGTACCAGCTTGAATTTCCGCATATTCTGTGACTCCAGCAAATGGTGTTTTCAGCAGTATGGGTTTACTGCCACATTGTGGAGGATAACCAAAAGCATTGGCTATAGCCTGTAATATTGTGTGGGATAGGTGAATCAATGGGACTTCACTTGCCAATAACTCCAAAGGAAGTAAACCTTCTTTGCATTCACTTTTTAATTTGGTATCTTGTGATGTCTAATGGATGCTTTGTTGCCCTGACAGAGGATAAGTCTATTCAAATTGTTTTTATGTGTGTGTTTAATTTATCCTTTTATCAACATTTACATATTTATTTAATGTATGTATACTGTAAATGGCATGTGTGCCATGGCACATGAGGTCAGAGGACTTGAAGGAAATGTTTCCTTCCTTCAGCTCTGGGTTATGGGGTCAAACTCAGGCTGTCAGCTTTGTTGGTGAGTGCCTTTATCTACTGAGCCATCTCACGGGACTTTGTATTTAACTTTTTGAAGAAACTACCTGTTTCTTAAATTAGCCCTACTATTTTACATTCTTCCCATTTTGATAATATTATTTGAAATTGGAACGACATATTACAGAAAAATTATTTTTCAACCAGTCTCTTTGGCCCTCATGCATGGTAGATTGAATTATTATGTAAAGCTTTGGAAAGCCATGGAATTTTAAAGCTAATGAGTTCTGATGAGTCCATCTTTCTTTCTTTTTTTTTTTTTTAATAAAGATTTATTCATTTTATATATGTGAGTACATTGTTGCTGTCTTCAGACACACCAGAAGAGGGCATCGGATCCCATTACAGACGATTGAGAGCCACCATGTAGTTGCTGGGAATTGAACTCAGGACCTTGGGAAGAACAGTCAGTGCTCTTAACCACTGAGCTATCTCTCCAGCCTGAGTCCATCTTTCTAGTGTAATAGTCTTGTTCATTTGTTTACTGTATTTGCTCTGTTTAGTGCAGTACTGTAAGTCGGTGCTCAATACATGTTTCTCAATTAATGAATCTAGTTACCCTGCCATTATAAAAGGCAATTAATGCCTAGAGAAGTGAGGTGACTTCCTAAAAGTCATACAGAGACTAAAGGGCAAAGCGAAGTCTTGCATTCTGTTCTTCATTTCTTTGCCTTTTTTAGTCAATGTCATCTCCCACTTCTTCCCGAGCCCCTCCATTTTTGATGACCTGGTACAAGGATGCGTGATTGTTTTTTAGGTGTGTTTTGAGGGATTATTGTCATTTAATGAGTGTTTTTGTTATCATGAAGTCATTTACATGTTTACTGCTGAGTCCAGAAGCATAAAAAGCAAGACACATTTAAATAACTGCATTTTATTTAAGAAAGATAAATGACAGTTACCCATCAATATATAGATAACTTTTGGAGCTGCCAGGATTATTAGATTGTAGAACACAATAAGTTTGTGAGTCACTTCCCTTAAAAAAACCTCTCAACTAATTATCTGAAAGAAAGACAGGTTAATCCAAGTTTGTTCTTTACTAGTATTTGTTACTAATCACCTCATGGACAGAGTAGTTTATCATTTCAGCCTTTTCCCCTCATTCTCTCTTCCAGAATAATATATGTGTAAATTAACTATAGCACAGTGCAAGTGATTATCACCCTGTGTGGAAGAAGCGTTCGTTGAACCACATTTGTATGATAAGTGGAGGTTGGTCCTTGAAGGATATATATCGGATTATAGACCGGATGTTCAGTAAAGTTCAGATTTCACTGTGTAATGGCTGTGCTGGAAATTTGGAGCCTTGGCGGACAATGAACATATATTTCAGTTACTTTTTATGAAGATTTATGAGATATGG
>NW_022196903.1:28375357-28384637 GCF_008632895.1 Mastomys coucha
CTTTTGACACTGAAGCAGGTAGTCCAATCCTTCTGTAGTTAGATATCTGATTAGAATATTTTTACATTTAATTATTTCTTGTTGATCTTTTACTACCCATTTTAGAGGCCATTATTAGAATTGTCTTAGTAGTGATAATTATTAATTATTACTGTTATTTAGCAGGTAGAATTACTCCAGGGAAGTGATTTGAGATTGCTCTTGTGTTAATCAAGGTATTTATTCTCATTTTGGAGGCAGGGAGTCTCTACAGAGTATAGACTGCCCATGCTTGTAATCTTGCCACCTCAGCCACCCAGATATTGACATTATAGGTGTATACTACTATAGTAGGTATCTTGGTTGTTTTAAAAAGATGTTTGTGCCTCCTCCCCAGCATTTATAGAAATTGACTGGAGACAGACTCAGTCAAACTCATGAGGCATTAGACCTGCATTGTATGCACTTTTTGTTTTAGCTGATGTGTCTGTACTCAACAATCTATCCACCTGAGCTCTGCCTTTAACTGAGAAGATCTTGGAATATGATTCAAGATGTATTTTTCAGGCCAGAGCTGTTATTATTGATAAAATGATGTTATATGTATAAGAGTCAGAAACTTTTAGTTGATTTGATTGGTGTATAGTTATATTATTCCACACTCTGTGGAATGCACTGTTCAAAAGAAATGGAATTTCCCTCACTTATACTTACTAATTTGTCATGTACAAAATGCTACATTTAGTTCTTTCAGTTTATGTTTTTAATTGTTTCAGATCTACTTATGGTCTTTCCCCGCTCACTTAATGCCAACCCCCTGATAGTATATGCCTCAATATAATTTTTTCTATTTATGCTACTTATAAACCGAGGGTTAATTATTGACACGAACATTAGAGTGTTTTAAGTGTAAATGGATTATGTTAAAATGTAAGACACTTATTAGGTCAAATAATGATCATGGTAAAGGTGCTTTTTAGAGTTTCTTCCTACATCTTTAACTTTGCATGTTCTCAAAATACTCAGTAATTTATTTTTAAACAAAATGCTGAAAATAGTTGTCCAAATTTATATTTTACATTGTACCTTTTTTGGCCATTTAAACAAGAATTTCAATTTTATTTTTATTTATAGTATACTTATTATATATTATGTATAGATATAAACATATTTATTTATATTATATCATATATTTTGTTTGTGTTACCAGTGCCTTTATCTGTATTTCATTGTAATTATGATTTATTTTTTAAAATATCTCCCAGATGTTTAAGTGCTTTGCCACTTGCTATTGTGTTATTTATGACAGAACAAATGAGCTATACATTCTTTTGCGCACCTTTCTGCAGAGGAGACATGGAGGTGCTTGGCAACGTCCCCATTGCAGCTCACTGTGATTACTCATGTTCTTTCTTGGATCATGTATTGTTCTGTCTGCCCTCCGCTGACAAGGCTCAGAAGCATGCCTGCAGCCTCATGGAGTTCACTGTCTGGGTAGGAGTGTCACTGATTTCACTACTAAAAATCTAAAATTTGCCTTAATTTTCCTGTGTTAAGACTGATAGGTTCTTTCTTTTTCTCCCCCCCACCCCCAGCACTCAGATTTTCTGTTTTCCCTTTTCTTGGGGTATTTCTATAATGGGTTTAAATGAGTCCACAAGAGCATGAGTTGAATTCCCTTGAGAGGCTCAGCTTCCCATCAGCAGGCCTCTGATTGCTGTGAGTTTAGTTTTGTCAAGTGTTCCACATCTGCTTTTTGTCAGTCGCTATTTTTGCAAAGTCTTCATTCTCTCTAATTATACAAATATGTCTTCTTCATTTTTCTTGTCAAAGACAAATTAAAAAGAATTAGTTTCTGAGCTAGTTTAGTCTTCATTAATTCTGTGCCCTACTCTGTTTTTAGCAGCGTTTTTCTTTTCCTAGTCTTTCCCCCACTCCTTGATAATTTTAAAAGCTTGTCTCCTCATGTCTGCCTTACTTGAGTAGCATGAATTAATTTGCTACCTCTGACTCCTTTTTCTAAGTTTTAGCTGAGTGGGAAGATACATTTTTACTTTTCTCCATATTTAGTTCAGATCTGTCTTTGTAATATTTAAGAGTCATTTGTGAAACTACATTAGGTGTTTCTTGTTCATTATCATTTGCCCCAAGAGGAATTTAATTCTACATGTGTTAACTATTTAATTATCCTAATGATGTCTCACATGGTACTCCTGGTCTCTTGCACAGTGATGGAATCAGTCCCTCATCCCAGGGCTCTTGTTTCTTGATCTGATAAAGATCTGTGTTATTTATTCTTTAATTTTTGTGCATTTATAGTTAAATGATTTTACATTAGTTTTTAATTAACCTTAAAGTTTTAATAACATTCACGAGAATCACTAAGAATGTTCAACATCTAGGTTCTTGGGTCCTAGCTTCCAATTCTCATTCACTTGGTGTGGCGGTCAACCTTGAGAGCTTCAGTGTGGAGGCAACTGGACAGTTATGACACCAACCACTCCAAACTCCCTGTTTTTTTTTGGGGGGGGGGGGTCTGGCTTCCTTTGCCTTTAGCACAACAGCCTTAGATTCTTTCTTGTATATTCTCTTATAATTTTTTTAAATATAGATATTTATTTACATTTCAAATTTTATCCCCTTTCTTCATTTCTCCTCTGAAAACCCTTCTATCCCATTCCCCCTTCCCCTGCTCACTAACTCACCCACTTCCATTTCCCTGTCCTGGGGTTCTCCTCAGTGGGGCATCGAGCCTTTACAAGACCAAGGGCCTCTCTTTTCACTGATGTCCGAGAAGGCCATCCTCTGCTACATATGTGGCTGGAGTCTTGAGTCCCTCCATGTGTACTCTTTGGTTGGTGCTTTTGACCTTGGGAGCTCTGGGGGTACTGGTTGTTCTTCCTATGGGGCTGCAAATCCCTTCAGCTTCTTGGGTCCTTTCTCTAGCTCCTTCATTGGGGACCCTGTGCTCAGTCCAATGGATGGTTGTGAGCATCCACCTCTGTATTTGTCAGGCATTGGCAAAACCTCTCAGGAGACAGGTCTATCAGGCTCCTGTCAGCAAGCACTAGGTGACATCCACAATAGTGTGTGGGTTTGGTAACTGTATATGGGATGGATCCCCAAGTGGGACAGTCATTGGATGGCCTTTCCTTCAGTTTCTGCTCCAAACTTGGTCTCTGTATCTCCTCCCATGGGTATTTTGATCCCCTATTCTGAGAAAGATCATACTTTGGTCTTCCATCTTGTTGATCTTCATGTGGTCTGTGAATTGTATCTTGGGTATTCTGAACTTCTGAGCTAATATCCACTTATCAGTGAGTGCATACCATGTGTGTTCTTTTGTGATTGGGTTACCATACTCAGGATGATAGGATTTGCTGAAGGAGGCAGAGGCAGGAGGGAGGATCAGGAGTTTGAGACCAGCCTGGGCTACACACAATTTTTTTATAATAGGATTATCTGTAAGATAACATGTTAGACACATAGGATATCACTTTGTGCCAAGTGTTCAGGTTCCAAGTCTTCTTGCAAGTCTTTATCATATATTGAGTTGTTTCTTCATGTCTTCAACTCAAAAATTTCTTTTATGTCTTGGTATTAAGCCACTGAGTCAGCACTTTAAGGTTTTCTTTTTTTTCTCTCTCTTTTGCCCATAGTGCTGATGGCCCATAATAGCTGACAACAAGGTACTTGACTTTGGTATTTGGTTCTACACTCCTTTCTTTGTCTTTCTGCTTCATTTGTCAGATGATCATAATTTGGCTATAGCACATAAGGTGCTTTCAGTCAATGAACTTCAGTAGCTGGTTCTGTCCCCAAGACTTTAATGCTAAGTTTAGAGGAAATCTACCATAATTAATGAGTTCTAATACATCAGTCCCTCACAACTTTAGGGAAGTTAAAATGTAATGTGATTTCATAAATCATGATTTATGAAACTCAGTGCATTTATTTGTGTTTGTGTTATATTTATGAGGATATAGTACCACAGGGAGCTGCCTTCTGATTACTGGCACATGGGACCTGGGACCAAAATAGTCTATTTCTTCAGTCTTGTAATCATGAGTCAGTGTGTGTGTGTGTGTGTGTGCGTGTGCGTGTGTGTGTGTGTGTGTGTGTGTGTGTGTGTGTGCACGTGCCCTTGTATGCTTGTCCATTTGTGCTTGTTTGGTGGCCAAAGAGTTATATAGATTACGTTCTTCAATTGTTCTCCATGTTGGGTTTTGAGACAGGGTCTCTTATTGAAATGTGAAACCCACTCTCTGGCTAAGCTAGTTGTCCAGATAGACTTCCATTGATTTACCTCTCTCTTCTCCCTTACTTCTGGGTTCATAGATACATACCCTGATGCCTAGCTTTTATGTGGGTCTTGAGGATCTAAACCTCAGATTTCTGTGCTTGTACAGCAAGCACTTTACCCACTGAGCCACCTCCCAGGCTCAAGTCATGATTTATTAAATAATAAAAGAAACTAAGATTCCAGGAGACAGAATTTCTTTGTCTCTGCCCAAATAGCCCTTCCTAAACTTTCCCTGCACTCCCCTCTCCTCTCAGCTCCTCAATCATGGAGTGTGTAAAGATTCCCAGCAGTAACAGTGAGACTGTAACTCAGTGGAACTCTTCAACTACTACTGGGTTCTGACATCTCTGAGAAACTAAATATGGGTTAATACAGTTCTTGTGATTTATAGCCTCATTGTGTCTGTGTCCTTTTAATTATTCTCACCTAAAAACATTTTAGAAAACAAGTTTAGTGATCACATGGAATAGTCAATTGCTGACCCTGCTTAACACCAGTTTATGAATGTCAGCTATTTGTAAATCACGGCCTAGAGTGGGTGACTTTACCTCTGTTTTAAATGTTTTTGAATTATAGCCTCTGAGAACTTGATGTCCTGTTATTTCTCTTCTTATTTCCATGGGGTTTTATGGGAGAGAGGATGGTTTTTCAAGAGCACAAATGAAAGAAGAATGACCATCCCTGCCTTTCTGAAGCTCTCACACCAGTGTTCTTGCTCTTGCTCCACTTCCTTCTTCAAGCACTTTTATCCTTGGAATTAACTTCTCATGCTACATTTGGTTATCTGTGTTCACGATGGATCTATTTGAGACACAGAACACCCAGAAATTCCGCTTAAGGTTATTTCAAGTTTTATATTTGAAAGAACAAGTGATCTTGAATAAGAATAATAGGGCTATTCTTGACTAATGTTGCTAAGTCTTTGTATATGCTTTCTGCATGTCTCTGTGTGTACAAGTGCCAATTCAACTCCTCACTGACTCTTATTCTTGAGATGGGTTCCTTGAGCAGATTGGAAGAGGAGAGTCTGCTGTTACCCAAGTTCTCTTCCACTGGTATTCATAGATAGAGCTGTGTGAAAGGAAAGGAATTTGACCACAAGGCTCAGTTGATTATTAAGGACTGACCAGTGACAAGTTTTGTCAATATCTTGGAGGTTATTTTGATGTTAGTTGTTTGCTTGTGTGCGTATCTTTAAAATTCATAGCATTGTTTTTTTTGTGTGTATTTCTTTTGCACTCATTTTGATGTTTGCTGTTTTTAAACCTTCTTTAAAATTGAAAGATTACTTTTCTTGGGGGGGGGATACTGGACATAGTGTTCATAATGAAGTGGAATGTAATAAAACTGAAAGGCAATTTACAAGCTTTTTTTGAAAAAATGTAATATGAAATGAAGGATAGTTTTAAGGACAGTGAAAGAAAAGGGGTATTTATTAGAGAGAATATGTCAGGACAATTTATTCGTTGCATAAACTTTTCATGGAATATATCATACTGTGGTATATTAAAGTTACAAAATTTTGGTGTTGTGCTTTAAAGAGGCAGAGTTTGAAGTGGCCACCTCCTGTAGCCAGGCAGGACTTTCAGTGCAGAGAGGACACCAACTCCCCCACAAAGCCTTCAACCCAAATCTATCCTTACTACAAGATGTGCAAGGATAGAAATGGAGCAGAGATTGAGGGGATGGACTTGAGACATATCCCATAGGAGAGAGGCCTAGTATAGCTATCCTTTGAGAGGCTTCATCCAGCAGCTGATGAAAACAGAGGCAGCGACCCACAACCAAACATCAGGCAGAGCTCAGATCTTGTGGAAGAATTGGTGGAGGCATTGAAGGAGCCAAAGCGGTCAAGGACACCACAGACAGACCTACAGAGTTAATTAACTAGGACCCAGGAGGGCTCACAGAGACTAAACTACCAACCAAAGAGCATGCATAGACTGGATCTTGGCCCCCTACCCATACGTAGTAGATGTCTAACTTGGTTTCATGTAGATTCCCCTAACAACTGGAGTGTGGGCTGTCTTTGACCCAGACTGTTGATTGCCTTAGGATCCCTTTCCCCCAGCTAGATTTCCTTGTGTGGCCTCAGTGGGGGAGGATTCCCCTAGTCCTGACCTAATGAAACTTGATGTGCCAGGAAAGGTTCTTATAAGATATGGGGGGAAGGACTTCTCTTGGGAGAAGGGTAGGGAGGAATTAGAAAAGGGGGTGGTTTGATGTGACTGGGAGGAGAGGAGGGAGAGGACTATGATCAGGATGTAAAGTGAATGAATGAATACATAAATGAATGAATAGATTTAAAAAAAAGACTAAATCAGAACAGTTTGCCATATTTGATATTTAGAGCAGTCAGGTCAATGAATGACCTTTTATCTAGGAACATATTGTTTCAAAGCAACCTCCCACACCAGAAGCGGTGAGGGAAGCAGAATAATGACCTTATAAAAAGAAGAAAATTCTGAAAAGCTGCAGTTTCTATAGCACTAAAAGACTGGAAACTCTGAAACCGTGTTTATAGAAGTTTTTAAAGGAAAAGAGTATGCTTTAGAAGCAAAATACAGCCTCACATTTTAGGGACTTCAGAAAACAAGAATCCCATGTTTGGGTGGTCTATTAGGCTCCTCCAATTGTCATAAAAAGTTCCCTAAGTGCCTTAAGACAAAAGTCTATCCTGCCCACTCTAGAAACCAGACATCTGAAATCAAGGTATCTATGGGACCATGTTTTCTGTCTCTTTGGGACAAAAGCTGTTTGATTATTCCATGCTCTCTGACTCTTTTTGGGAGATCTGGTCTTCGAGTCTTTTCTGGTGTGGGAGTTGCCAGCAATGCTTGCCATCTCTTTGCTATGGAAATACTATTCCACATTCTGCCTCTACTGTTAAATAGCTTTCTTCTCCTGTGTTTGTCTCTGTGATCAAATTCCCATCTCCATAAAAGAGCAGGAGTCATTAAACCAGGTTCTGCCTAAGTCAAGGGTGACTCATCTTAACCCAGTGTAATCCTACTTGGTTCTGATGGGATGTGCAGTAGACCTGTTGAACTATGGTTCCATGTCCCAGTGTAGTCTTCTAATGAGGAGTGGAAACTTTAACTTTACAGATAAGGAAGGTATAAGATATGGGGTCCACTGATGACTTTCCCAGGCCCAGTGTTAGTAAACAAACTGGATTGAATTTGGTGATGCATGCTGTACAAACAGGACAAAATGGGGCTTGGCACCATTCCCCTGAGCTACACCTTTTCCTGTTCTCTCCCCTACCTAGAAGCTCATATGCTGAGTCACAACCTGTGTATTTCAGTTGGACACCAACGAGGAAACCATTGTCATTTTCTCTCATTGACAGTGTCATTCACTCACTGACAGTGGCTCAACTATTTAAACAAGTATTGTAGAATAGTTCAGACTTAGTAAATGAAAGGCACATTTTTATCTTTCTCTAAAAGCATAAGATAGAAAATATAATCTACAACTTAGTTATCTGTGGGTTTTCCTTGGGAACTCGAGAAATAATCTTTCACATCCTTAAATCTCATATTAAATTATCTGAATCATTAGATTTTAATTAATTCTTCTCTAGTCTAGGTTCTATGACTGTACCTTTATTAATAATGCTTCAAAATAATTAGGAGAGGAATCCAATTCTTTAAAGTAAATAAACATTTAAATAAAAGATAAAAACTTCCCAGGACTATGGAATCTGGATGTATTTCAAATTTCTATTTTCTAAGCACATCTATAATAGGAATGTAGCTACATTTACAAAGAGAAAATAGTGAATTATTAAATAAGTACATGGAATTTTGCCATCACAAAATTATGTGATTATGTGAAATTTTAATGAAACAAAAACTTAGAGAAGGAAATACATCTAAATATAAGCAGCAGTTACCCCTAAGAACTGGAAACATGTAGGAACTCTGCTTCTCAGTCTTTTCTGACATCCTCAGACTCTGTTGGGAGGCCAGCTTAGCACAGGCTGTGGGAAGCAGCTGCCTTCTCTAAGATCTGCTCATCCTAGCTGGGAAAAGAAGACACAGGTCTCTGCTTGCACAAAACAGTGCCTAGTGGGAAAGAATCAACACTGGTGTTAGCATGGTTCACTATGCCTTTTCAGATTATATAGTTTTTAGAACACATTACTACAGAAGTAAAAAAACAAAACAAAACAAAACCGCAAGACAAGAACATAAGTGATGAATAACTTAATTGACCTGGCCTAAATCACTCAAAAAATGAAATCATAAGCTGCCAAAGGTAAAGTGAAAATTACTTTTCCCCTTAAGAACCTTCAACAAGAAATCTACAGGAACATATGTAAATGCTACCTGTGGCAATGTTGGCACGTGGCAAACAAATGTCAGAAGAATGCTCACAAATTTATATTCAAGAACCAAGTATATTGTTTAGGTTTTTATGCACTTGAGAAAAGCTAGAGTTATCTTAAGGATGAACATCAATTGAGAAAATTTCCTAAACACTTTGTCCTGTGAGCAGGCATTTTCCTAACTAAAGATTGATTTGGAAGAACCCAACCCACTATGGGCAGTATCTTTCCTGCAGTACATTAGAGAGTAAATTGAGCAAGCCAGAAAGAGCCAGTCAGTAAGCAACACTCTCCCATTGTTCTGTTTCAATTCCTGCCTTCAATCTCCTGACTTGAGTCCTAGTCCTGGCTTTCCTCAATAGTGGATTGTGGCACAGGGCGTGTGTGTGTATGTGTGTGTGCGCGCGCGCGCGTGCGCGCACGCACGCATGTACATGTATGTCTGTGTGTATCTGTGTCTCTGTATGAGTATATCTGTGTCTGTCTCTATGTGTCTGTAGTGTGAGGCCTAGACTTATCTTAAACTCTTGATTCTCTTGCCTCACCATTAGTCATTGTGTTTATCACAACAAAAGAAACTTAACCAAGGATTGTTGTAGTCCAAAACCAACAAGAAAAGGATTAAAAGAGTCCTTCTTGAAATAGGAGTAAGAAATGGACAGGAA
>NW_022196903.1:28385011-28409946 GCF_008632895.1 Mastomys coucha
ATACTTGGGGCAAACCCCTCCCCCAAACTACGTCAGTATAACAGTCCAATCAGAAACTTCCTTCTTGCAAAGGAGGTGGAGCTACTGAATGTAGCCGCTTCCACAATGCTGCGTTACTGTCCAGGCTTTGGGGAGGGAGACCACAAAGGATGATTCCTATTGCCAGAACTGGCAATTGACTACTTGACTTTTACAACTTTAAAATAAATTTCTACTCAAGAATATTATCATCCATGTGTATTGACTCAAGTTTATGAATCTAGCACACCATAAGCTGAAGCAAGGGGATCAAGAGTTGAATATAAGTCTAGGCTTCATACTTAATATACAGACTCAGAAATACACAGACACACATGCAGACACACAGATGGACACACAGACATACATGCACTTTTACCTAATTACTATTTGGGTAAAAAGGTAGTTAACATCATCTCAATTCACAGCTTATAAATACTTATGAGTCATTGATCCCAGTCAGAAGCCAGAACATATAGTCACTGGCCAATAGCATGCAGGCCAGAAATAATGAACAATTCAAATAACCATCAATCAGTAGAGAACATTTTGCGGAATAAAATTTTGCATGGAGAAAGAAAAACATTCTGTGTGCTAAACAGATCTACTCCCTCATCAAGTTTCATTCCCATTTTTGGTCATATATGTACTGAGTTGTAAGAAGAGACTAGTCTAGTTTCCCTGGCCTTAGGGATAGGAAATCAAAATGCTGGTGCCAGGTAAGAAACATGACTTCCAGCACAAAGCCAGAGTAGGAAAGCATTGCATATATGAATAAGGCATTGCTGTGTTTCTTCTCAAATTTTAACTTTTTGTTAAAATAATATGTTACTTCATATATATGTATATATGTATGTGTGTGTGTGTATGTGTGTATGTGTGTGTGTGCATATCTACTCTACTCATAATGACCTGTCCACTATGTGTCTTTGTCCATCTCCTACCTGTCAGTGGTACCCTTGCCCTAAATCGTCCCCCTTTTGCTTTGATGCTATGTGTATATACATGTTTGTATATATACATGAACACATATATTTAAATTTAGATTCCACATATGAGAGAAAAACAAAGTATTTGTTTTTACCCATGTGTTTCCTCTCTCTGGCTTATGTTGCAGGTAGCTTTAGTGCCCTTCTTCTGTCATGTAGTCCCTCATCTGGCTTTCTATCATATATATATATGTGCATATGCATATATATTGGTTGGATATTGATTTCACATGAGAGAACATGCATGATGCCTGTCTTTCTGTCTTATCTCATGATGATATCCAGGTCCATTTATTTTAATTTTTATAGTAAAGTTTCATTCTTTTGAATAAATGCTCATTTTGCCAGAAAAGTGTATCAGTTGCTTGCTTCTTACTAAGGTCATTAGGCAATATCCTGGTCAGCACAGTAATTCCTCAGAAAAAAATAGAATGGTACAGTGCAGAATCTGACAGTGTTTCCACACATTAGAATTATGTGGATAGGATTTTGTTTTATTTGTAAATATCAATTTCTAGGTTTCTAGACTGAGGCAGGATTATGATTTTTTACCTTGTATTTGTAAACTGCCCAAGATGATTCTAATATACAACCAAGGCCAAAACCCAGGCAGGTAATGGAAAAGATCTAGCAGATAAAAATAAAGCTCTAAAATTGAATATGGCCTAACAGCTTTCAGTTGTACTGTCTATATCATTACTTTGTACTCCCAAGACTTCTCTAACACATCTGACAAGAAAAAAGTACAGAATCCACACAGGGCTTTGGAACCTCAAATGTGTGTTAACTGTAAAACACTTTACACTTGTTTAAGCAATCCTTTTCAAACAGTGTTTACTAAGAGAGAGATTTTGCAGACTCAATAAATCCTGAAGATCAGAAACTTATGACTGCTTGTACACAGTTGAGTAAAATCTATAATGAGTTTACAGAATTTCAACTTACCAGGACAAAAGTTGAAAACTTTGAAAAACGTTGTCTTTCAGCCATCAAGTGTTTGGCAGAAGGAATCTGTCAATCTGTACAGGTAAGGTTCAGGAATATGCAAATAAATGCATATTCAAAGTCACACTAACACCCCCTGAAGGTCTGCTTAGTAAAAATGAATAATGGCATTATGTTTACTAAATTTGTTCTTTGAAGATTTTGCATATGTAGATAATGTCATTAGATCTCTCTTACTGTCTCACACTCCGCCCACCATTCTCAACTACTCTTTCATCCCCACAGGTACCTTTCCCACATTCATGTATTTTATTTTGTGACCCATTGAGTTTAACCAGGGCCACCATGAGCCTATGGGTTGGTAGTTAGGCACTGAAGCAGGGTGGGCTCAGCATAGGATCTACATGTAAAGATCATAACTGCTACCCTTCCAGAAACCAACAGTAGTTAGTAGTTTTACAGAAAGGCATAATGCCTCTGTGCCCTGTCTGATACATAACTGGCAGACCATAGGGCCAAACTTGTGCAGGTTTAGTATAGGCAACCACAGATGCTGTCACAGCATGGTTGGAATGGCTATGTCATGCCATCAACTAATTCTGGTGGGCAGTCAAGAAATATGATAAAAATGTAATTGTTTGGGGGAATACCTGTGGCCTCCCTGACCACGAATTCATAAGGAAGTGCCCCACACCTGGCATTTGTATCAGTAGCTTTTAGGAGCCCTGTTATCTAGTCATAGAACACATCTTCCTTCTAACTTTTGATTTTTAACTTATTATTTAACCAGGATTATAAAATAGTAGGTCACATTTTTATTCAAGAAAGCATTTAGAGCTATGTGATAAAGCACTTACCTAACATAGATTATGCTCTGCGTTTGATCCTAGCACTTAGTAAACACCCATATGCAGTTGAACTCTTAGCAAGTAGACATTATTAAAAAGAGCACCCCAAAAGTGTGAGAATTAGATTACATCTCCTCCTGAAACGTTAAAAACATTTTGTCGTACACTGTCTCTCATTTTATCAACTCAGACCTCTCCCACGCATCAACCTCTATATAGCTCATCCTCAGTTACAAGCACAGTGTAGCCAATATACCATCTCCAACTCTAGTCTTCTTTCTCCCAGTTGGAAAGCATCTTACTCCTTATCATTTAGAAGTCAGCTTAGATGTCACCTCTTCACAGATGGCCCAGTGACCATTGCAGTTTAACGAAGACAGCTCCTAAGCAAGTCAGACAATGATTTGTTCTTCTACACTGCTTTCCCAAATTTTACCTTCTTCAAAGAAAATCATGGGCAAGGGACTTCACTCTAATCTCTGTACAAACTCAGTATCCCTATCACTTAACTAACTGTAAACTTTATGAAAGATGTCAGAAACTACCTTGGTCGTCACCATGGCTCCAGCAAGTAAAAAGTCATATGGTACAAAGTAATTCCTTGATAAATATTGTTTTCCAACTATTTAAATATGTGTCCAAATGTAGACAAAGTCAAGAACAAGAAAGCCTGGAGTTCCTTATACTCCTGTCTGTAATTAAGGTCTCCCTCCCTTATACTGAAAATTCCTTTGTTCAGCCAGTCTGACTTTATGTTTGCCTTCTCCTAAATAACCCTTCAGGTGGAGCTACTGGCCCTCCTGAATCTGAGACTAAGCTACATCTTGTTCTTAAGAAGACTTGGTTCTCACTCAGCTTTGGCCCCAGTCCTCAAAACCTAAGAGAAGATAAAGTCCTCATAATTTCCTAAACTAAAATGTACCTGAGATCTGTCACTAAAGCTTGGTCCTAGTATTATGTCCAAAATAAGCACTAGGGTCTGTCCCTCGCCGACTGCAGGATTGTTTTACAGTTTGTACTTTTCATGCATAGAGGGCCTCACCTTGCTTTACCAACACATTCCTCCTTGAGGAGGCACTGTTCAGCTGACCTTCTTGGAAACAGAAAAGAGAAGTACGGGGATTCAGGTACTCTGAGTAATTTTTGCCTTCTATCAAGCCAAGATGTTTAAACTTTGCTAAAAGTCATTCATGTCAACTGATGATACCACTATGCACAGAATGAACAGGCAGTGAGACCTACAGAACAACAGAAACAAACAGTTGGTCAGGGACTATTGGATTCTCTATCCTTCTGACTGTAGATAGGAAGTGTCATACAGGGTTTATGAGATTTGAATTTCCAGTACAGATTGAGTGACAACAAGCATGGGAACAAGTTTTGCCTTTATACCTGATTTCTAGTTTCATCAAGGGTTACTCAGCTGCTGTCTAGTAAACAAAGATATGAAAATTTTACACTACATATAAAAGCTTTATTAAGAGGTTTGTGCCTGTTGTTCATTTAGCCTATGGGTCAGAGCCTCTCTAAGTTCTCCTTAGTCCTCAACTGAAAAATACAGCTTTGCATCTAATATTATATATAGCCCCTTTGCTAGGAATAGGCTCCATAGCTATATCTATGCCTGAGATCTAAGAAAATACAGAACTGTAGAAGAAAATGTGAGGCTACAGCACTAATGAAGTCAAGCCAACACCATCTAAATGGGCTTAAGTCTCATCCCTTGCTTCTCAATACTTCCTTCACAATCTCTGGTGCCACAAAGGTAGCATTTCCACTATTGTCCTATTGGTCTGGGTTTGTTGTTTGTTTGGTTTGATTTGGTTAACTTGACATAAACTAAATTCACCTGGGAAGAAGGACCCTCAAGGAATTGCCTGGATCAAGTTGCTAGGTGGGCATGTCTGTGGAACATTTATTTCTGCATGATTGATGTGGGAGGGCCCAACTCACTATGGGTGGTGCAGTCTCTGGGAAAGTGGTCCTTGCTTGTATTAGACTAGCCAATAGTCAGTGTCCTTCTGTAGTCTCTGGTTAATATCCAGCTTCCAGCTTCCTGCGCTTGACCTGATTTCCTGTATGACAACTGTAACCTCTAAGCTGAAATAAACCTGGTAACTTCCCAAGTTGTCTTTCATCAGCGTTTTATCATAGAAACTGAAAAAGAGACTGAGACCCTTCTTTTTGGTCCAGGGCATGCTTTGGGTTAACATTATCAACTCCACTAGACTCCTACTACCTCAAACTCCAATACATTTACATAAATTCATGTCTTTTTCTTGTTGTTGTTGCCACAAATTGTGACAGCGCCTTCAGTCACACAACCTGATTGATTACTCAGTCAAGTTTGATTTTCCCCCTTCTCCAATGTCTAGCAAATCTTCAAATTCCCCAAATACCTTGCCTTACTTATCAAAATCCTTCTATTTCCTTCTTTCTTACTTACTTTCTTAATGATCCCAATCCTGGATTATAAATAAATCTCTCTATTCTAGATTCTTTTCTTCAGATTACAAATAGACACAAATAACAGCCACTCCACACTGCCTCTTGATCGCCTCACCACACTCAGTAAACTGAGGAATCCTTTCATCCTGTTCCCTGGCTCTTTAGCCCAGTGTCACCAGGAAGCAAAACATGTCATCATTGTTTATATATCATACTGTCTATTATATTCCCCTGTGGCTAGGAGTCTCCGCTATGGTCTCTCCATATCCTCTCAGGAGCCTCCTCTGTTTCAGGTCTCTGGTTTGTCCTAGAGATGCCTCCCCCCATTTCCCTTCTCCCTTCTTTCTCCCAGCCCCCTTTTCTGTTTTATTCTTAACATTTCCACTCAAAATAAGGAAGATATCCTCATTCTCATTCATCATCTCCGTCCCTTTCCAGTCCTGCTGTCCCTCTCACGTTGCCTTTGTCTGTGTCCCTTCTCACTCCTTACAATGTTATCCCATGTCTGAAAATTGTTTGTGCCTTCTAGTTTATGTGATATCAATTATTACTAACCCTGTGCCTTTATGGTGATTTTTCTTTTTTTCTGTTACAATGGGGATGTTTTGTTTTGTTTTGTTTTATTGGCAGTACCTTTTTAACTTTCCCTGGTTCCCTTTAATCTTTTACCAATGACTTTCTCTGAGCCAGTTTTCCCTTGAAAGGTTTCCTTTACTGTTGCAAGAGGCCATTTGTTTTATGTGCTGCCTTGGCTGTCAGGATTTATTGAGAACTTCTTGCTTCTAGTTTGTTGCAGTTACACACCCTAACCCGTTTCTTTTTTCTTGTTTATTCCCTCTCATAGAACAACTCTATCCAGACCTACTGTTTGGCCACTGTTGTAATAGGAGGATTTCTTCTTATCCTGTTGCCTAAATGTCTGGGTGATAGTTAAATAAATAATTTCTTGAGTTTTACTCCTAGAAATCATTTCTTATACTTATATGGAAAAACAATGAATATTCAAATAAAAAATCAGTTTTCATGATTGCTTTTTTAAAAAATCTATGTTATTTTGCAAAAGGTAATTGTATTCTGTCTTCTGTACTCTTTTGGTTTCAAGTAACTGCTTTAGTTTGAACTGCTGTTCTAATGGACATGGACAATGGTGTTTGGATGAAGAGGAAAGTAAGCTAGGAGGGCCAGCAGCCTCTCACCCCCGTGTCACTGTGGTCCAGAATGTAGTTCAGCATTACTTCCTTGAAGTGTAGGAAAAGAAGGGGAAAGGCTTTCTTTACCTTTTCTCTGTAAGCAGGTGACGTTTCCTTGGAGCAGCATCATAAAATCTTTATGTGAAGCTTAACTCTCTTCCATCAGCCTTGAACGTAGTGGGAATTCATTAAACATTCTTGCAGTGGCAGTGTTTGGATCTAAATTTTGGCATTGTGAGTTGTTTTTATGTCTTTTTCATTTATAAGTCCTTTAATGGGTATGTGTGTGAGATTGTGGGGAACTACTCATCAAATTACATCTTAACATTTAAACTTTCTTTATTTTTGCTTATAGATTGCCTATTAAGTTATAAGTAGGAAGAATATCTTCCTTTATCTTATTTTTCTTAATTACAAATGGGATTTTAAAATTTACATATATATGGTAAACATGGACCAACATATTTCTGAAGTCAGAAAATTTATTAATCTTTTGTATTAATATACAAAAATTATATAATCAAATGATTTTATGTATTTCATATGTTCTGGATATTTAATATTTTCACTTTTCTATTTGTATATTTCCTTCACCTCCATTCCTAGACATGAATTATTTATACTTAAAACATTGTATGTATTTGGGTATTTTATCAGCATGTATGTTTGCACCGTGTGTGTTCTTGTACCCACAATGGCCAAAAGAGGCCAATAGATTTTGTGGAGCAGGAGTCAGTTGTGAGCCACCAACTGGGTGCTGGGAATTAAACCTGGACCCTCTGGAAGAGCAGCCAGTACACTTATCTGCTGAGCTCTTTCTACAGCTACTATCCTTGTTTAAGTACTGCCACCAGAAAAAGAATTTTATGGAAGCTTGGAGATTTCAGCGTTAGATGGTTATTTAGCTCTGGTTTGAGTCTTAGCTTCACTTTTCAGAAAGTGTGTGTGTAGTAGGAGAGGCAGGACTTTAGACTTGTCATCTGCACTGCTATCCTAGGAATAGATGAAATGGTTCTCTGATGCTGATGTTTGTTCAGTAATATTCCTGGCATGGTGCTAGCTTCCAGTTATTAGTGTAAACTTGTAGTTCATAACTTATTGACTTATGGAAAGAGGTTAGTTATTTCGAGTGAAATGTCAGTATGCTGTAAAAGATAGAGAGTTGTATTTTTTGGCTATTACCTTCTTAATGAAAATTTTTGATTGAGATAAAAACTATGGAGCCAAGTTTATGATTTAAATCACTGCTTAGTAGTGTTAGCATTACTGACATGATTTTTGCCTCTGTCTTCCTCCCTGAGAGGAGTTGAGGTGGTTGTCATCCTGATGTTCTGATTAGCTTTTCTGATGAAAAAAAGTATAGGAGAAGCCAAAGACAGGACAAAGAAGAATGAAATCATTGGAAGAGATAGAAAACTGGCTCCCACAGCAATATTATCAGCACATATCTCATGTGACATTAAAAAGATGACTGATATTTTTAGGTAATTTTGGTTGTGAGCAACTTTGTACTTTAGGCTGTAGAAATAGAGGGATGGTTCTGTGTTGGTAATACAAAGTAGTAAATATATCTGAGGAGAAATCTGATGAGCAGATTGGAGCAATCTACAGCTTAGGCTTCTAGAAAAGAATCTTCTATCTATACCATTCATCTTTATATCTCACTCAACTTTCTGCCCATTGTTTCTATTCAGAATTATTAGTGCTCATCCATTCTTGATAGGCTTTTGTATAAAAGTTATTTCTAGATTTGAATTATTTATAATTAAAATATTGTGTTGTATATATGTATGTATGTATGTATGCATGCATGTATGTATGTATTTTGTCAGTGTGTATGTTTGCACTATGTGTGTTCCTTGTTTCCACAATGGCCAGAAGAGGTCTTTACCTAGGTTATTTTGATTCTTCCTTATTGTGTTTTATTGATAGGTTCCGATGGTAAGGAATATACCCTGTGGAAACATGTTCTTAGTAATAATGACAGAATAGCCAACAAAATGTTACATTTGCGAACTACTAACCTTCCTGTTTACTATCAACAAATGAGCAATAGTGGACATTTGAGAGATACCTTTTAAAATTCTTCTATGTGAGGTTAGTTGTTCACTTCTATGGTCCATTTCTATTCCCCCCTCCTCCATTAAATTGTCTTATAATGGCATCACCAGTTGTTCATCAATCTTTCCGATATGTAAAGTCTGCTGTGTCCGTCCTCTGTCAATCTGTAAGCTTATCATGACTTATATACATGGATAGGATTGTTACCTTTCCTGGAAGGAGAATAAGCCATAAATATGAACAAGGCTTTAAAAAAGCCCAACATAAATCACTAAGAAAATTCTGTAGTCAACCATGAGACTACAAAAATCACTGTGAAATATAAATAATGCAACAGGGTTACAGAAATCATTTTCTGTGAAAGCAACAGTATGTTGCCACTTCCTCTAGTAAGGATCAGTTATTTTAATATTATTGGTTGACAAGATTGTACATGGAATACCATATAGTAGAAATTTGCGTAGTAAAAGTTCTTGGAGAAAATTCATAATACGGAGCACTGATGCTTACTCTAACTAGCAGAGATTGCATGCAGTCTGCATTGCTGTGATATGATCAAGATAAATCTATCACTTGCTAATTGTAATGTTATGCATATATGTATATACATGTTTAAATTATATATACATATAAATTCCTTTCCTGGTAAGGTCTATTTTGTATAGTTCAGGCTGCCTTCAAACTTGCTATGTAGTCAGGTTGGCCTCAAATGTGTCATCTTCCTACTTCAGACTTAAGGTCCTGTGCTTATAGTCAATGAACTCTATGGCTAGCTTCCTCTTTCTAATTGGTCTTGGTTGATAGTATATAGATTTTAAACTCTTCAAAAATCAAAATCTTTATTGAATTTTTCATACCTTTTCTTTGATTGAGTTGAAGTTGTGTTCCCCCTTAAGGTAGTGGTGACTTTGTGGTATTTGCATATAAAAAACCTATACAGTTTTCTTAAGCATTCATTTATTTATTTTTCTGTTGTTTGTATTTGAGAAATATTTTCTTGGGAAATTAACTTTGAATAGATCTTTATATGCTGTCTAGTATGTTGCAAAGAGAATAAATAGTCTTTATTAAAGCTATTCTATTACCTCTTGGATAGCAATCATAACATTCTTGTTGAAAATTTTGATTGTAATGTTCAATTTTAATACAGTTGAAAAGTTATGTGTTTGGTATATCAGTTTATTTTGAAATCAGGATGATTTTCCTTATTAAAGTACCTTATTCATGACATTTTGATTGAACAACTTCTCTTAATATTGGTCATAAAGCACAAGTATAGGAACACAGGATTTATTCTTTGATAACTTGTGGACCTACATCAAACTAATCCATTTTAAGTAACATTGGTATTTCACAATAATGTATGATTAGTTCATGGTTCTATGATTCAGACTATTTTCAAATCTCATTCTTAAAGGAAACCAGCATAGGCCATTATTATACGTCCACTGTAACTTCCACGTGACCACTCAAAGTCTCCAAGTATTCAGTTTCTAAGAGAGTGGGAAATGTTGTTTAAAACTGGAAATATTTTCCATGTTTAAACAACTATTTTATTTTTCTTGCATTTTCAATATATTACTTTTTAGTAGTTTCTCACCTTTTATCATAAAGCTAAAGTTATGATTGATAAAATCCCCATTTAGAACAGAACATATTTCTAATGTCAACCTGTGACATAATAAGAAAACATATTTTTAATTTCTACCTTTGGACCTGTAGAACCTCTGTTATTACAGTGAGTTCTGAGCTACTTTGTAGCTATTCCAGAGTTGGAATCTGGATTGTTTTTTTTTTTTTTTATTAGATATTTTCTTTATTTATATGTAAATTCCTCCTTTCACAGTTTCCCCTCCAAAAAAACAAAGAAACAAACAAAAACAACAAAAACAAACCCCTGTTGCCTCCCCCCTCCCCATGCCTGCCATCCCACCCTCTCTCACTTATTGGCCCTGGCATTCCCCTATACTGGGGCACAGAACCTTCACAGGGCCGAAGTCCTCTCCTCTTATTGATGATCGAATTTGCAATCCTCTACTATACACATGCTACCAGAACAATCAGACCCCTCCATGTGCAGTCCTTGACAGAAAGCTTAAGGAACTGTATAAATGAAGTTCCACTGGCTCCTTTAAATGGTGTAGACAGTCTTTTTGAACTGAATCATAGATGTGCCTTTCAAGTTCATGTATCTTAGATATCTTAGATCACAAGGTGAAACATATAATAAATGGTTTGTAGATCTGAGTCAAGTCTACCTTTGCATATAGGTGACAAATGAAAGTGCCTACTTCATAGAAAATACTCTCGAATCCCATTTCTATTAGTGAATGAGATTACAGGAATAGGTCATAGAAAAGAGAGACAGAGATAAGCACCAACACAATGGCTTGAGTCTGCTGCTGGAGTGGCCCTTGGGTTTTCCATGATCATTTGTGCAAGTTAACAGTGAAACAAAATGCCATCGTTCCTTTGAATAGAAGAGTCCTGAAGAGCTCTGAGCGCTTCACTTGTGTGTGTTTATTACCTGGTATACTACCATGCATATATGTTGCAGAATGGACAGAAATACCAGTGATGTATTGATTATTGTGGTTGGCCATGAGAGGAAATTGAAGTTGACTTAAAGGGAAATGAAATGTTTTTTTGTTTTGTTTTGTTTTTATTTTTTTAAATTAGTAAGGATCTGTAGAGTGAACTAGCTTGATTTGATGAGACAGCAAATTGCCAGTCTGATTAGAGGCCTGTTGTACATATTATATTGATGATTGATTAATAAAAGTTTTTTTCTTTAAAATATCAATTCCTGGGAATTTTATGTTCCCTACTCCTTTCTTTTTCTTTCTTCTCCCTTTCCTTAATTGAAGACCTGTCCTGATTGTCTATTTTGTTGGGTAAACCTAATTTTATAAAAAAAGATTCCAAGCTTGTGGTTTTCATCTACATAAAAGTATTTTTTTAGTTGATGGTGAAAACACACATACACACAGGCACACGCAGTGCATGTGCATACATGCACACACATGTACGCACATGATAAAGCTTGTTGTATGAGGGAAGAGATGGGGAGAAGAGAAGGGAAAAAAATGAACATGAAAGCCTTTTTACTTTTAGGCTCATATAAAGAGAATACGATTCTTCTCTAATGAGAAATTCTGTGTGCAGGCTAATGTAACATTGATCCAGGATATTCCAGTTGCTGTTGTTTCAAAAAGGATCTTTCTAGATAGAGTGGCAGTCCAGAGCACTCTGTTCTGCATAGACCTCATGCTGAGGGAAACCCTTCTGTCTGTGGATTGTATCTCAAAGCTTTATTGACCTTTGTGGAATTTCATGGTCCAACAGAAATCTCACCAACACTGTTCTCTAGTCATAGTAGCCATAGCTCCAGCCGGAATGCTAAGCGCTCAAACTTCATCAAACAAACAAATAAAACAGTGCTGTGAGAAGTTTGTGTTGAACAAACACAGAATTTTCTCAAACTTGTAGGAATGCAAGTGGAGAGTTGAAAGTATAGTTAGAGACAATAGAGTTTCTGAGGCTTTTTTTTTTTTTTTTTGCCATAAATGTTTACCTGGTTTAAGTTATACTTAATTTTCCTGGCTAGATTATGTAATGCAAATGTTTTTTGATTGCTTGAGTCCTTTATTTATTTTTTTTCTGGGGCAAAATCTTTCCATCTTATTATTGTATCAGCAGTTTCTGTACCTGTTTTCTATTCAGCTGGAGTACTGGAAAGTCGTATTAGAGATGGTGTGAGCACTTGCCTGGGGCATAGGATTCCGTTCATCCTGTTGCAGAACACAGGCCCTCAGAAACTGGGTGGTGTGTACTCCAAAGACATGATTTTGCTTTCAACTTTGATGACACTATAATTGATCAAATATATTCTTTCTAGGAATCATAAATTCTTCTTGGAGTTGGAGGAGATGTCATGTTCATTTGTCAACATGTCACTCCAGGGACACAGGTGCAGTGAATTTATGGGGAAGTGCCTTATGTTTCTCCAAATCATGTAAATATGAAACTGAAGAACGAAACACGTGGCTTTGAATTACTCCTCAGATGTAAAGCAATTAAAGTCTCTCTGTAGATGGCATTTCCATGTGATTCTTAGGGTTCCCTGTAGCATAGGTGAAGATCAGATGCAGGAGGACAGGAGAGGAAGTTTGGAGACTTGCAGATGTTTTCTTAAAAGAATGCTACAATACTATAGCGTTTCTTCTTTGGCAGAGAGAATATTCCACATTTTAGTCAAGTGCATGATTAACTTTGACATTTGGAAATAGAACTTCATACAAAAATAAGCTTGGTAGTTTTGCATGTTTAATTAAGATGTTTAGTTCTTGTCAAGGCTGATATTCCCCTCCCCCACCCGAAGGGCAATATATTCTCAACTTCTGAAATTTCAGAAACCTGTACTTAACCTTTAATCGTTATTCCATTTACATGGAAATCTGATTAACAACTTTTAAAGTTCATGAGCTCCTGGTAAATGCAATTAAGACCTTTTGGGGGTTTGCTATTAAGAGCTGGCATTTAAAGAAGACTAGGATCTGGCTACTGTTGCTGTCTTCTCTATAGCAGGATGTCTTAAGCAATTAGCAGAGAACATGGAGTACATGAATTGTACTGTACTGCTTCAGCGTTAACATGGTTGCTATTTAAATAGTTTGCTATCTTTTCCTTCTTTCTGACTTGCTTTCTACTATGAGCTTATTACAAAGTGGGAGCACAGTGCCAAGGCTAATTAGGTGGAGGTGCAGTGCTCTGCCGAAGGGCAAGTGCTAGGCATAGCCCCTCCTTCATGTAGTATTCTCTAGTCCTGTTTACAGCCATGCAGTCTTATGTTGTGAATGTTCACATTCATCATCTTTCTTTTTTTTTTTTTTTTGGTTTTTTGAGACAGGGTTTCTCTGTGTAGCCCAGGCTGTCCTGGAACTCACTCTGTAGACCAGGCTGGCCTTGAACTCAGAAATCCGCCTACCTCTGCCTCCCAAGTGCTGGGATTAAAGGTTTGTGCTACCACTGCCCTCATCATCCTTCTTTATTGAATTTCTACCTTTTCCCCATTGGATAAATTATTAGAAATGTATTCAGGTATACAACTATTTTCGAAACTCAGGAACTTCAGCTATTGCCCTTGAGTTAATAGGTGCAGGAGGGAGGAAAGTTGGTTGGTACAGGGGCATGTAATATAATTTATAGGCTGACATATGTGTTGATGGATGTAAGCAATTCCAAGAGGAAAGGGTTATACTGGGTCATATGCTGTCTATGAAGCACAATTTGTTTTTGTTTCACTTAGGAACATAATTCGTTCCCATTGATGAATGCATGTAAGTAATAAGGTATTTTATTCATGTCAGGCACTGCTTTTTAGTATTTAGAGATAAGTAAAATAATGAGGTCAGATATGAAGAGAGACAAGTTAGCAATATATATTGCATATAGCTATTCTTTAATACTTGAGCCTTCATATATTTCAGTATTGTGACATTTTTATGATCAGACATTGTTTTTGAGTAAGAGAGTAGAATAAAATAAGGAAGTAATAAAAAATAATGGTAGATGAGAATACATATCTAAAATAGTTAAATTTTACACCAGAATTATACATTCTCTATTTTTGGACCCTAGACTTTCTATCTGTACTATAAACTTTCTGTCTGTAGCTCATTTGATTGACCTTTTGATTTATTATCAACCTCATTTGTAACAGATAGATGAAATAATTTAGTTTTATGGTTTGAATTATCATGTAACTTCTTAGTATAAATAGTATATCTAACCATAAACCTAATATAGGTGTGAAATTTTATGTTGGAGGTGAATTCTTCTTGAAAATGTAAGCCTACAAGAAGTTTAGAGTGAGTGATTTTAATTGGGTTTTAATTACAAGAATTTTAAAATTATATTTGAGCTTTATATGAAATTGTGGTAATACAGAGTTTTAGGCAATGTGCTTTCTTATCAGGTTATATAAGGAGGTTAAGTGATAGTAAAAGTTAAATATCCAGCTGTAACTGGTTAACTGCCAGGTCTGAAAAAACATCTATGATTATTGATAGTGATCCTAGAAGTACTTAAAGTTACGGAAAAGGTTTTGTGGACGGGGGAACTGGTTGCTCCTATAGGAGCAGAAGAACTAGGTATCCAGGAAGATCTTCTCAGTTAGGGACAGTAGGCATATGTATTCAGAGCAGGGTATATAGGGACTTGATTCTGGATAAACCAATTCAGGTTTTCTTTGTGGATTCCTTTATTTATCTTGTATCCAGGTGCTATATTCTTAGTGCTTTCAAACTTCATTACTTCCCAGTCTTAACAGTGTTTCTCTCAAACCCCAATAGGACAATACTTAGCATACTTCCTAGCACTCTGTAGATACAAATAAATGTTAATTGAATCTGGATCTGTACCTGTTATTTCTGAGATCTCATTTTGAATGAATTATAAGCGATTTTTAATGTGTGTCAATAGTCACATGTTACAGATGACCAATATGAAAGAGTCTTTAGTAACTAAACTGCTAATTGAAAATGCTGGGTCTTAGGCACTTAATTGAATAAACTGTCTCTGGAGAGCAATTTGGCTCTTTTCCAAGATGCATTAACTCTTTGGGGTCATTAGGGTAGCACTTATCGCATTGGAGCAGAAATTTAATAAATGCTACTCCCATGATGTGAGTAAATTAATGTACCTGAGAAAGCCTGAAGTTTCACCATGGGTGCTGTAGCCCTACCCTGGGGAGCTCATCTGTGAATGTGGAACATCAGTGAGGAGCTGCCCTTTAGATTATATTACTTTCAATTTAGGTAACCGACTGCAAGCAGCTGCACTCCTTATGATGCCACGTTAGGTGTCAGAGATACAAAGAAAAGCTTCAGCTTGAACTGAGGGAAGGTATAAAAGCCCAGCAAACAGGTAACCGACAAAACAAAACACAGAAGAAAGAAAGCAAATCCCTGCAGGACAAAGCCTTGGAGAAACTCCATTGCTGCATAGGTTTTGACTGGAGTGAGATAGTTGTGCCCATAGTGAAGGCAGACATTAAGCTCCTGGAAGGCAGGATCTTCATGTCTCTACAGAAGTTTTCGATTTGTTATCACAATGTATCATCTAGGCAATATAGATGTATGCACACATATATGAACAAGTCTGCACATATATGTATGAACTATGAGCTAGATAAGCAAAAAGCTTTTTTAAAGTGCTATTTTCTTGAATATTTCATTTCATTGCCATGTGAATATGGAAAACTTAGTTCTGCCAGTAACCTAACATTAGGCAAATGGCCAGCCAGCCTCTTTTGGAAATATCTTACATTTGACTGTGAGGCTCTTGATGAATAATACTAATGTGTTCTACTCATTAAAGTGCTAGTGGCAAGATAATTAAAGGTAGTTGTTATTATACGACTAAGGAGAAGTCACATAAAAACACTGAAAACAAGATGGAGTTAATACTGCCACAAGAAGCCAAAATCTCAAAGCTCTTTTTCCTTACATATGGAAAGGGATCTTCCCCTTACATGTGGAGTCATTAATAATAAGCCTATAAATTTCATATTTAGTTTTAGAAAACTCTGTATGTATAACTACAAACTTCCCATAGATAATATGTTAAATAAGATTAAATGGTAAGTGAGGAGTTCATTCAGAATGATGTTACTAGCGTTTCAGGAATCTATAAATTTCAGAATTTTGTCACTCCATTACATCATGGAATTTCTAACTAACACAGCAGCAACTGCTAATCCAAGAGCACAATAGCAGAACTGTCTGCCTTCATTTCAATTTCTATATTCTTTAATGCTGTATTCATCCATGCTTCGTCAAGAGAACCACTCAGCATTCTAGGTCCTCAAATATATGTTGAATCATGGTCTCATTTGAAGATATATAGATTTCAACATTCTTTCCAATGAAGATATATAGATTTCAACATTCTTTCCAACTGTATCTTTGTGTTTCTTTGACACACCAAAGCCTTACAAGTTAAGTGTAAAACACTCATGAACTTTGGCATTTGTTTTTGAACTCTAAATTCATTAACTTTTAAAAAGTTTTCACTTTATAAAAGTATAAAGGAAATTAGTACCTGAAATAGGAAGGCATCCAGAGCCTCAGGAATGTGGCATTATCTTGTATAAATTTTCTTTGATAGACAAATTTTATGTTAAATGTAATGATCTTGGTTCCAGAGTTTTGATTTTTTTATGTCATTGATAAAATGGAAATAAACATAAACATATATATTTAAAATATGTATGTGCAGTTTGAAAGATACCCAGCATTACCTACCAAGATATAGAATAATCATGAAATTATATAATTTTATTATTTCATTTAATTTGATGCTTGGGATTGGACACATTCTACCAGTGATCTGTGCTCTGTGCTGCTAGTTACATTTTACTATCAAGCACCTGATGTTTGTGTCAAGATTTTTTCTTTTGCTTTTTTTTTTATTAGATATTTTCTTTATTTACATTTCAAATGTTATCCCCTTTCCTGGTTTCCCCTCCAGATACCTCCATCCCCCCCACCCCCTGCTTCTATGAGGGTGTTCCTCCACCTACCCTCCCAAGCACCTACTCACTCACTCCTGCCTCCCTGCCATGTCATTCCATATACTGGGGCATTGAGCCTTCACAGGACCAAGGGCCTCTCCTCCCATGATGCTCGACAAGGCCATCCTGTGCTACACATGGTGCTGGAGCCATGAGTCCCTCCATGTGTTCTGTCAAGGTTTTAGTTCAGAAGACCTCACTTACCCAATTCAGTCACATTTCCAGCAGTTTATGAACAGGAATATTTATAGTTTTTCTGTTCTGAGATATCTAAAAGGTACCTGTCCTATTTTTTTTTATCTTTTTATAAGGAAAATATTGTTTGATTTAAAAGAAAGTATTTTTAGTTAGGCACAAACAGGGTTGGAAACAGCATCAAACACAATGGAGCAAATGAGTGCCACAGCCATTTGGCCTATGGTCTAGATCATGCCTTTCCCTTTTGGGTTTTACTTGTTTTTATAGATTTGCATATTGGGGACTAATCAATATATTGGATTCGCTTTACTTCAGAGGCTGTCTTCAATTTGCATGTAGCAGCCTATTGTTAAAGATCTTATCACATGTTTTATACCTTAATTTAATCTATAAATAATGGTGTTTGTTATATGGCTCTATAACAGAAATAAATAAATAAATATAATATTATAAGAAACATAAAAATTAAGGGCTAACAGTATTGGGGAATTTTTGGTAACTACGTATCTAGCAATGTGGAAAATGTTGCTTTGAGTGTGTTCTGCAAATGAGTTGCTGAAGAGAAAATACTGGTACTACTCTTGGGAGGATTTATCTATTAGGGGTAAGGATGATCTATTCTAGGATTTCAGAAATGATAAGGCACATATATATATATATTCAGGGAATAATTGCAGTAGGAAGACTTGACTGGATATTGGGTTCACATTGCTGAGGGGAATACAGTACAATTCAAAGGAAATATATTTTGAACCCAGATGGATCTGTCACTGATGTTTGGAATAGTAAAAGCAGCCATGATTTGTTGAGGAAAATGGATGAACTGATTTGTTAGAGGGGACAGGAATGGCTATACATATAAAGAGGTAATAGGTACGTATTGATGAGGGCACATAAAAATGTATCAAATGACAGTTCTTTGGTCGAAGAATTGTGTTCGTAGATTTATCAGTTGGGACTGGGTACCACACATTCTCTAGTTCTCTACACTTGATCAGTTAAGGCTTTCTGTAATGATCCCTATCTGTTTCAAAGAGGAACTTCTGTGATGAGAGGTTATAACGAGACTAATTGTGGGAAAAAGGATAAATATTTAGCATGTTGTTAGGGATCATACTGGTTTAGTAAGGTAGTTGTTGTAGGTTCTCTTCCAAGATCCATTACTTCACTATCCTTGGGTAGTTGGTTAGCTTCCATTACTAGCCCCAAGATCATATATACATACACATACATACATATGATGTGTATAAATATATATACATACATACACATGCACACATATAGCTTACATTATACTGAAAGTTGTATTTATAGATTCAGGAATTTATATCATTATATCACATTCACATTCATATACAGAACAAGGGGGCACCTAGGAAGTGTTAGGGGAGAAAAGGGAAGGTTGAAAATGGTTTAACTATATTATAATTAAAAAATTATTAAAGCAGTACTTCATTTAAAACTAGTAGGTGAGGATAAAAAATGTGTAAAAATAAAATGTCAACTGAAGAAATAGCTGCTTGTGTCTGAAAATAATTTAAGTTTTAGCAAATTTGATTTTACCATTGTTATGTGAGTAAAGTTAAGTCAAGCATACACTTACACATGTGAGAATATAATTTGTAAGAGACATCAGCAATAAACCATATCATGCCAAAGGAAACAAGGGATATGAAGGCTACTTTTAGAACTTTGGAACCCAAAGGCACAAAGGAATTAAAGATTACAGATAGCACATAATGACCAAAAATAAATTTTGTCGAGGAGATGGAAGTAGAATCTGTTTAAAGATAGTGATAAGCTGGTGTAGAAAAGTAGCCCAACAAATGGAGCTGCAGGGCAATAATTCAGGGATGTTACTGATGTGGGGAAAGCAACACTGATCTTAAGATACCTGGGTTTGGGAATGCTTGTTAGTCATGCCCTGCTTGGTCAGTGATTTATTGTGCAAGGCCAGCTATTCAGTCCTGCGACATTAAGTAATGCCTTACAATTGCTTGGTTTAGTGTAACTTTATTTTTTACCAGGAGCCTATCCTCTGTTGGTGTTAAGTCCAACAGTCGACACTGTAAAGATCTTTCTATGTGGTATCGCTTTGGAATTACTTTTGAGTTTTCTAGTTTTCTGTTGATCACGTATAGTATAGCCGAGTTTCCTTCTAGCAGCTCTTAGTCCTCAGCTTGATCAAGTTCCTCAGTTGACTTGTAAATGGAGACTCAAATCAGTGTCTCCCGCACACTAGATAGTTGAGTGATACTTATCAGAAATGATATTGGTTACTATATTGTTTTATGCACTTGGTGGGTAGTACTCCAACAGTCCCTAAAGTAAGTAAATCATTTCCCTACTCTGTTACAATATTTTATGGTTTTCCTGCACAACTTTTATTAAAAGGAAGCTGTTGATACCTATGGTACTGTTCTTAAAAAGTGTTTGAACGTGCAGCTCTGTGGAACATTCTGTTCATGAATGTTCATGATTTGGAGTCATTTGGACCAGGTTGAAATTGGGCCATTTGCAGTTTTAAGACCTAATATAAATTCTACATCTTCAACCACGAAGTATAGTAAGAAATTCAGACTTCATAGTTTTGAGACTCAGAGACTGCTAATGTTTAAAAACCATCTGATGCTTAAATACTGAGTAGTATGGCTGCTTGTGGCAGAGGCGTAGTCACCCTCAGACCTACTAAATGATGTTCACAGGCTTCAGAAGTGCTTTCTGGTGGTGTTGATATGTAAAATAGGTTACTGTTCAGTGAGTGACGAAATCATCAGATGAGACCTTGACTCTCTGAAAAGCATTTCCTTGACCCATAGATAGGTTTTTTGTTTTTTGGTTTTTTTTAATGATATAAACCAGTTCAACAGCATCAGCATTATTAGGTATTCTTATAGAACAATTATGCTTCCTGTTCCAAATTTCTATTTTTTCATGGATGTGTTTAGAATTCTGGCAACCATAGTTGATCCTAGCACAGGCTCCAATCCTTGTGGCTTTGTAGTGAGTTGATGTTATAAGGCGCATCTTTTGGAAGTAGGTAACCACAAAAACAGTTGCTTTTTCCCCCCTTCTTATTTCAAGGTAAATGGCAGCTCTAGTAAGCCTTTGCAGGTCAGGAGTACCTTACTCAGCCCACTTCCTAGGCCTTCCTTGATAGACTTGCTGTCATGCTCATATATAGTGCTGACAGAATGAAGGGTCACAGCATGGACCCTGCTATTAGTTCACAAGGGACTACTTTGCTTCTGAACCTCTCTGAACCCACAACCTAATACATCTAAACAGATAATGCCTTGCCTAGAGCACAGTAAGTGTTCAGTAAATATTAGACCATTGCCGATAATGCTGCTGTACTTTGGAATAATGAGGATTACATGCTAAGTAAAGAGGAATTTTGAGGAATTCACTCAGCATGCTACCTGCCATGTTCCAATGCCTATAAACTCATGTTCTTTGTGAATCGCTAATAGGGATATTATTTTATGGCTGTAATAAAGCTTTTCTTATACTTTTGAATAGAAGAATGAATATCTAGGTTAATATATTCTGAAAGTCTGGGATGAGGTTTTAGATATATTTGTACAATAAATTCAACTCCTCATTGTGCTGTACAGATGCTGTTGACTGAATACTTGGATATGAAGAACACACGCACTGCCTCAGAGCCATCAGCTCAACTAAGCTATGCCAGTACTGGACGAGAGTTCGCAGCCTTTTTTGCCAAGAAGAAACCACAAAGGCCAAAGAATTCCCTTTTCAAGTAGGTATCACAGTGTGGAGAGCTAGCACGCTGTGCTGAGCCAGCTCTCAGGGGCAGGGAGTTCTCTGCATTCACAGCCACACATCTACTATCTGAAACAGCCTTGGAGCAATTTATAGGAAGTGAACATATTTCATATCCTGTTGTTGCCTTCTGTCAGGTAAAGTGTCTGTTTTGGAATGGTTATCAGGCTATCTATAACTCTGAGTACACTTTTAAAGCTTCTTTTTGGGAGTTGTATACAAAATCAAGAAAAGTGAAACTTTCCAAGTATTTCTGGAGAATTGTATATGAAATTAAAGGAAATGAAATATGTTATCCTTTGAAAGGCTCTAGTGCCAAAACATAACCTTTGTTTTTTAATACAGGAACAATCCAAAAGTTTTTAATTTTTTCTTAATTACCATCTTAGTGAATTTTGTCAAGCTACGTGCTCAGAATGTGCAGCTCTTGGTGACAGTTAATAGTTAATAAATCTGATGCTAGTAATACTGATAGCTGGTGCTGATTGAATACTTTCTATGTACAAGATTTTATGCATGGGGTGAGTTTATCAAAATTATTCCAATCAAGGAATTTAATTTGATATTAACCAAATTTTAGCAACTGTAAGCAGTGGAACCTAATCTTTATTCCTTACTAAGTACTACAAATTCAAAAGTCCTCATAAACAAAAATTGACATATCAGAAAAATTAAGTAAGTTCTGTAACGTGATAGAGCCAGTAAGTGGTTTTGAGGATACAGAAAAGGAGAGAGAAACTTCCCCTCCTGAAATCTAGTTCATGTCTCTAGCTGGTTGAGAGTAAAAAGCCTTAACACAACTGACAAATCACAGTGGCCTGCAGAGACAGTTTCTGTTTCCCAAAGATGCTCAAATAAAGACATGAAAAAGAACACACAAACTATACTTGCCGAGGGTTCATATGTTCATGATCTTTTAGCATAACAATATCCATATTCTGTTTCATCTCCCAATCTGAATGGTGATCTTCAGAAGCCATCATACAATTTTATTTCTAAAAAGGGAAAAAATTAAAAGAAATAAGCACATGGTATATTTCATTTCATATTTTTATTTAGTTTTTAAACTTTTGAATCTTTGAACTTGATTATAAATTATATTTTTGTAGCAGTATAACTTCAAAAGCCACAAGAACATATATATGATTATGTATACACTTGAGCATGCTACCCATAACCCTTTGCTCTATACACTTGTTCATTCTGTGATACATATTAAGATTAAAAACACGGTGGGGAGGAAGGGTCTCTCTCTCTCTCTGAGCTTCTCAGCCAACTTTTTAATATAGTACAGGTCTACTTGCCTAAGAATGGTGATACCCACTGTGGGCTGGACCTTTCTACACCAATTAGCACTTAAAACATATGGCCATTTGCTCAAGGCTATTCTTTCTTGATGTTCTCCTTTTCTAGGTTTGTGTCATGTTGACAGCAAGGACTAAGCAGTACAACTTTCTAAACTCCTTCAGAAAACAGGCTCAGGGCTTTCACACGTCATGCTCTCAGCCATCACTGTCTTTGCCCCAGACCATGTGCACACGTTAAGTCATTCAATGTAGGCTAAATTGTGGGATGGGGTAGGGATGAGAAATGGGGGGGGAGCCCCTAATTGTTAGAAATTAAAAATGCTAAATAATTCTGATACATTTATTATTATTGTGCAGAAATAAAACTCATTATCGTCCCAGGTTTCGACAGTTAAACAGATCTGCTCACTTTTAACTTGGTTCCACTTTTAATGAGCCATGCAGGCCTGAGTAGGTCTCATGTGTGAGCTTGCTTCAGTGGCTTTGGCTATCAAATAAGAAGGTGAGACTAAAGAATCTCTCATGCCTCTTTTGCTCTAAAATTATCTCAGTGTATGACTTGTTGCAAGCATAAAGGGAATTCATGAATAGCAAGTCTATCAAGTCATAAAGGACTCAGATTGTGGAGAGCTGTAATCTGTTTCTATCGAGTCTGTGAAGGATTTTATTACCCTCTTTAATTGCCCTTAGCCAAGGTTAATTGTGTTTAAGTTCTCTTTTATTGTATAACATTTACTTCTTTATTCTTTGCTTGAGAGTTTGTTTTTTCCTTTGCTATCTCTGATCAATAGCTGTCAGCGTGCTTTTTGGAGGTCAGTGGCTTCTTTTCTGCACTTGACTGGCAGGTGGCACTTTTGAAGTACTGTGCACTTTGCCTTTCTTCTGGCTCTTTGTGCCTCTTAGTTCTTGGTAGGGTGGGGAAAGTGGATCAAGTAACTGAATATTTCCTTCATAGGCACATACTCATCCTGGTATTCATCCTCCTTGTCAAGGACTGAATAAAAGGGACATGATTAAGAAAATGATGCTCCATTCTTATTGCTGCCAGTCACTGAGTCCATGGTCTCTGTTGCTTTCTCCCTATGTTGTTGACCCTTTACAGGCAAAATTCTTAGAAGGATTCCTTCTTTTGTCAGCTTCTTATCCTGGCTTTGAAAGTCTCAGCTAAGAAATGGAATCTGTTATTCATCAAAGGATTTGCTATTTGATATAGTCATAATTTTACTTGGTTTTATTTATACTGGTAAGCTATTCTTTATGACTGATTTGTTTTGTGTTCCTTGTTTTATCTTTTAGATACCCATTCTTTACAATAGGTCCATTTCCTATGGTTCTGACCTTTGTAAACAATTCCTGGAGAATACTTAAATGGTGCTATAGGGTGGCTAAAAACTAGCAGCCATTTGGAAACAGTCATTTTAGACAGATAGAGACCAGTGATGCCTTTCTTCTTTGATTTCAGTGGTCTTTTTTAGAATCCTCTGTGCATTCATCTTTTACTTCATCAATTCAGGAAGAAAACTGCTCTGAAGAACATTATGTCTGCTGAGGCAGTGGTTAGGCAGTGATGGGTTTTGATTTGGGAAATAGCATAATTAGAATGACTTTGTAGGATACTCTTGTTGCTGTAGATGCGGCCATGCTGTAAGATGACAATGGTGACAATGGTGATGGTGATCTGAAGGTAACTGGAAGCACAGGAGGTCATAATTATTCTAGGTGAAACAAGTAATGAGGAAAAGATCCAAAAACTGCAGAGGAACACTAGCAGGGATGTTATTTATAAAGCAAGGTTTGGGTAACTATCTCGGGGCTTTTCATGTTGTAGTCAAATGTCATAATAGTTATTCACCAGGGAATGTTATGCAGACCAGAGTAGAATAGGATTTTTTGGGGGAGCATAGAGATGGATGGCAACTATGTGGCCTAAGCATGTGGTACTCTGTGTTGTCTTTTAGGTTTGAATCATCTTCCCATGCTATCAGTATGAGTGCCTATCTCCGAGAACAGAGAAGGGAGCTCTACAGTCGGAGTGGAGAACTTCAAGGTAAGTGGTGGGACTTCTCAAGAAGACAGTTCTGGATCTAGAGAATGCAGTCTGCATTCACAAAGTTCTTTTTAGACAACAAATTCTAGTGAATTGTTAGTCCTTTTCCATTATCATCTTTATCATCCCTCAACATCTGCTTTCAAGCTTCTAAAACTAATGCTAAAACTAAAGAATGCCTTGCCATTGAGGTGGAAATGCTAAGCAGATGTATTGATGATAGCCTGAGTCCAGGCACATTTAAATAAAATGCTATTCTTATGTTGGCCACTATGGTTGTCCTTTTGTTTATTATTTTTAAAGTCTTCTGGAGTAGGGCAGGTGGAAAAGGGGAGACTCAGCCTCTGTCATGAAAAGAGTTCACGGATGCTTCTGGATAGTGTGGTTTAAGCATTGTAAATTGATACATAGGATACTTGGAACCCAATTGTGGTTACTAACAAGTTTAATTTGCAGACAATAATACTTTTAAAATAAATTGTAATATAAAAATAAGATTTGAGGCAATGATATCACTTTTTGT
>NW_022196903.1:28409956-28432033 GCF_008632895.1 Mastomys coucha
ATCTTAGGATTTCTGTTGCTGTGTCTTTCTTTACCTCAACCAAGGCAACTCCTAGAAAGGAAAATGTTTAATTGGCGATAGCTTGCAGGTTCAGAGTTTTAGTCTATTATCATCATGGCAGGAAGTACAGAGTTGCACACAGAGACATAGTGCTGGAGAAGGAGCTGACAGGCCTTGAGCATACGAAACCTCAAAGCCCACTCCTTCCTGTGAGACCTCACATACTCCACATGGCTCCACCTCCTAATTTCTGTCAAGTAGTAGCACTCCCTGATGACCTAATTCAAGTGTCAACAATAGGAGCCTATGGGGGCCATTTGCATTCAAACTGCCACACTGGACATGGTAAAATATAAAATGTAAAGAAAGATTTGTGAGAGTTTCCTAAGTACTATAGGTGTTAGAAGAAATGGAAGTCAAATACAAAGAAATTTAAGATAGAGAGATTTAAGATCCACGTAACGAAGAAGACATGTGCACACCTATCCATACATTCTTTATGAAGTTTCATCTTTGTTGAACATGTGTATGGATCTTTCTGCTATAGCCTAAATACTTTAATAGGGAAATTATTACTAAACCATTTATAATTATATTAGTCATTATAAAATAAAGATGATTTCACTTAGCAAGAGTGAATGTTTGTAAGTTATGTGTAGGTTCTATATTATTTCATGTAAGAAATTTGAACGTCTTTGAGTATTACTATCCATGGGGGTTGGACATGCACATTCTGTATACAGATATCTCAACCATGGCATGGGGAAATACATATTACTAACGTGGTAGATCACATGCATAGACTTTGCTAGAGGAGTTCAGAGGACAGACTGATTATTTTAGAATTCTGGACTTTAAAAATAAATGGATATGAACATTCCTACAGTCCTTTATGCACTGGGCTGTTTTGATTATTTTGCTGTGAGTGACCTACACAGTTTCTTAGTTTCCCGACTCATCATATTTCTTCCCTGGAACAGTGTGTAGTAACTAGCCAGCCTTTCTGGGTTAAGACTGTTTCCTAGTCCTCCCATTTCCACCTTTATTACCACCCTAGTAACATGTAACACTTTTCAAAAATCTTGCTCTACTCTCTCATATCTCATTACAGTAATTTTCTCAAAGAGCATACTGATCAGAAGTAAAAGGCTCACAACATGTTCTGTGAGCATTGGAATGAGATTGGCATCACAACATTTATTTATTTGCTGTTAAGGTGTTGTGCATCCTAATCTGCTTCTTGGAGGAGTAGAGCATAGAAATGACCCCTTCTGTCAGGTATGGAGTGGGGCACAATGCTGACCCCAGCTCTAGAAGTTGGCTGCTACCTAGGAGAAGGGGGGACAAAGGGGATACACTGAAACGAGAGGAGTGGAGTGGCAGTAGTAGTGACATGGATTTGTAAGGTTGGGATCTTGTGTAAGGTGCCTCTTTGGGACACACCAGGTTATTGAGCACTATTGGAACATTTTTCCCACTGTCCTTTTTGGTTTGTTTTGGTATATGCGTGTATTTAGTTAATACTTCAAATTTACCCCTATAATTTTTCTGCATTTGCCTTATATTAAATCCTGTTAACACACGACCCCCTCCAAGTTAATTCCTGATCATTTAATTCTTTAAAAAAAAAACCAAATGAATATTTCAAAGGGTGGTTATAGGTTGACTCTATAATTGAGTAGTAATTATAGAGTGTGTGTAGGATCTCTGTCCTCAGCACAGTCTCTTCTAACATCACCTTGCACCATAGCAGAAACATTCACTTAGCACTTCTAGGTAAATCAGCTCTTAGATGTAATCAGTGTGGCAGCAGTGTCCCTGTCCTCACTCAGGTCCATGTTATTAGTGACTGGGTGCCACATGCTGTTTCTGAGACAGTAAGAATAGTAAGAACTCCCTGGTGGAGCCTTGTGGAGTGATTTTTCAGTTCTCCTCTGCGGTCCATGATTTCTTGAGAGACAGCATAGAAGCCAGTTCTGAGCCAACATTGCCTACATCCAAAATCTAGCTCTCACTACTAGCTGATCAGCCACAGGTAAGTTATTCTTACTCTTTGTTTTTGTTTTTGTTTTCTTAATGGTGATCCTGTGAAGATGTTGTGAGAATCTGGCTTTAATTAGTGCAGAAGGCAGTGTTTAGTGCATCATTAATGGGATGTTGTCATTCTCTGCTGTAGTGTTCTTTCTTGGACTGTGACTCTGAATCTGCTTCTTTCTCCATTTCTTTCTATCTGTCTGTCTCTCTGCATCTCTGTCTTCCTCCATCTCAGTATCTGTCTCCTTCTCCCCCCCCCCCCACACACATTCTGTATTTTTCATCTGCACTCTTTCTTATGCTAAGCCTAACCTGACTTCTAAGGTAAGCTTCTTTGTTACTCATTCTAGTGAGCTCCTTTGCTTTCCTCTGCACTCCACGCTCTGTTTCATACACATACACACTCTTGGATTTTGGCCTTGCTAGTTGGAGTTTTACTGCCATGTGTTTCCTGTTCTCTTTGTGAGTGTGTCCCATAGTGCACCATGCGCCAACGTTAACCTGGCAGAATTTATGACAAAGCATGTAAGAACAACATATGACATGCCCTTATTTCTGCTGCTTCTTACAGTGTTTGTTAGTGCAAATGCATCCTAAACAGGCTTACTGTAAGAGAACGTGTGAGGATAGTTAAGGTGTGAGATAGGATAGGATCTCCTTAGTGGGAAGAAGAGCCCCAACATGAGGTGTGGAGGCTAACTGCCTTTATCTTTCAGGCAGGTTTACATGCCTTTCCCGTTTAAGGAGGAAGGACCATGCATGAGTTTTTGTCCTTTATAGTGGTCTTACACATAAGCATTATTAAGTAGAAATGTTGTTCTTGAGTTACCAACCACAGGAGGAAAGTGCTGTACATAAGTGGGGGCAAAAAAAGAAATAAGTAAGTTACAAGGTAGGAAATGGAAGAATCACATTATAATCTAACTTTCTCATCCTTCAAAATGTTCAGTGAAATAATGCACTCTCTACCAGGAGCCTGTTCTACTGAGAGTGTTTAGCATGATTTCAAGAATGTCTTTGGTTACAAGGAGAAAAGGTTGTTAGCAAATGCATTATGTTGATAATAGCCATTAAAAGAAACTGTAGTATAGTGACACCTCATGTGCTTGGGAGGCAATGGATCAGCTGACTAGCTTTTGTGAAGGTTTGAGGGTGTTTGGTTCAGGAGCAAAAGTTTCTCTGATGAATGCTTTTAACATTTCAGGGAGAAAAAAAGAAGAAATCACACCTATTCTCTATTTTAAAATGATAGTTTCTTTTCAGTTATTCATTAATATGACTGTTCCAAGGGCCACATCTCACTCTTGAAAAAGCCTAATTGATTAGTTCTTCCAAATCCTAAGAGACTGGCCAAGATTTCTGTCTGTTCTTTTAAGGCCACGTGGCTGCAGGCTTTTCCTCCCTGTGCTTTGGTTCATGAGGTCAGCTTTTCCTTCTGTTGCTGGGGTACAGCAAAGAAATCCATCATAATGACCATCAAAGTGACATTAAAAAGCTCAAGTTTTACCAAGTTAATTTCTTGCCAGCGTGTGATTCATCATGCAATTAAAAATGTTGCTTAGTCTACCAGTGCACTAGGGGGAAAATAAATTTAAAAATGAGATTTCTTTGGTCCTATCAGCCCATCTCTGTTGGCTCTGACTGCTATGATACAGATGGTTCATTATATAGCCTGCCGTTGGCCATCGGGACTGAGGAGGTGGGGGGAACAGGTGGAAATCTAACTTATGTATGCGTCTATTAATCACTGACTTCCTGTTGTTCTGAGTCTCTCTACTGCTTCATTGTACTGCTTAGACAGCATTGTTGTAGGTAAAGATGCAGTTTAGTTTTAATGAACATTTTGCTTAAATTAAATATAGTTTCCTTATATAATGTGTTAATGTGCAAAATAATATAACTGATGAACACATTCAATTGTGAGAGTTGAGAAAATCAAAATACTGCTACCCATGGGCAAACCGCTCTTGGTTTAATCACTTCAACTGTGCCTCAGTCTTCTGACATAACAAATAAAACTCTTGAATTCTGGCTGCTCCAGCAGGTGTTCGGACTATTAAGTTAGAAGTTATACTGTGGGAAATATTAGACTGACTATCGATTTAGATTAGAGCAATGCACTGAGGAAGGGTTGCATCTGCTGTATGACTTGAGCTCTCAACTCTAGTCCCCTGAGCTGTCATCTTCCAGGTCACAGTGACCTCCATGATGGCAGACTCCTGTGTTCGCTCTTTTGCATTTGTCGTACTTGTTCTTTCCATTGCTATTTGCTCTTTTGGCTTCTCATGGTTTCGTGAGGGTTCTCCAGAACATGTTCTTTCAGTGTTTGGTCCTGGGATTTCTACTCTGCTCACTATAATTCTCCCCATTTCCCATCAGTCCAGACAAGGCTTTGCTTAGTGCCTAGGAAGAGTAGATCACTGTGTCTGTGTCTACTGCACAGATTGCACCAAGGTTTCCTGATCTCCCGCCTCCTGCCCCTCATCCTGTAATTGTTTCACATAACATTAAAACCTTTCTGTCCTAATACTCTTTTTTGGTATGCATGTTTACTTGTTAACTTGTTAATCTATACCTTCTTCTACCCATTTATTGTAGAGGTGGAATTGCCCAGATATAAATGCTATCCAGAATAAAGTTTGGAATAAATTGGGTTCTTTTTTATTAGATGTTTTCTTTATTTACATGTCACACAATATCTCCTTTCCTAGATTCCCCTCCCCAAAATAAAATAAAATAAGATAAAATAAAATAAAATAACAAAAACAAACCTCTGTTCCCTTCCCCTTCCCCCTGCTTACTGGCCCTGGCATTCCCCTACACTCGGGCATAGAACTTTCACAGGGCCAAGGTCCTCTCCTCCCAATGATGACCAACTCGGCCATCCTCTGCTACATATGCTGCTGGAGCCATTAGTCCCACCATGTGTACTCTTTGATTGGTGGCTTAGTCCCTGGGAGCTCTGAGGGTACTGAAACTAATAGAAAAGAAAGTGGGGAAGAGCCTTGAGCACATAGGCAACAGGGGAAAATTTCCTGAACAGAACACCAATACCTTATGCTCTAAGATCAAGAATTGACAAATGGGACCTCATAAAATTGCAAAGCTTCTGTAAGGCAAAAGACACTGTCAATAGGACAAAACGGCAACCAACAAATTGGGAAAAGATCTTTACTAACCCTATATCTGATAGAGGGCTAATACCCAAGGTATACAAAGAACTCAAGAAGTTAGACTCCAGAGAACCAAATAACCCTATTAAAAAATGGGGTACAGAGCTAAACAAAGAATTCTCAATTGAGGAACATCGAATGGCTGAGAAGCACCTAAAGAAATGTTCAACATCTTTAGTCATCAGGGAAATGCAAATCAAAACAACCCTGAGATTCCACCTCACACCAGTCAGAATGGCTAGGATAAAAAACTCAGGTGACAGCAGATGCTGGAGAGGTTGTGGAGAAAAAGGAACATTACTTCATTGCTGGTGAGATTACAAGCTGGTACAACCACTCTGGAAATCAGTTTGGCGGTTCTTCTGGAAATTGGACATAGTACTACCAGAAGACCCAGCTATACCACTCCTGGGCATATGCCTAGAAAATGCTCTAACATGTAATAAGATACATGTTCGTAGCAGCCTTATTATAATAGCCAGAAACTGGAAACAACTCAGATGTCCTTTAACAGAGGTATGGATACAGAAATCATCCTGAGTGAGGTAACCCAATCACAAAAGAGCACACATGGTATACATTCTCTGATAAGTGGATATTAGCCCAGAAGATCAGAATACACAAAGTATAATCCACAAACCACAAAAAAACTCAAGAAAAGGGAAGAGCAAAGTGTGGATACTTTGTTCCTTCTTAAAAGGTGGAACAAAAATACCCATGGAAGGAGTTTCAGAGACTAACTATGGAGCAGAGACTGAAGGAAGGACAATCCAGAGACTGCTCCTCCTGGGAATCCTTCTCATATTCAATCATCAAACCCAGACACTATTGTGGGTGCCGGCAACTGCTGGCTGACACGAGCCTGATATAGCTGTCTCCTTAGAGGCTCTGACAGTATGCAACTAATACAGAAGCAGAGCCTCACAGCCATCCATTGTACTGAGTACTCGGTCCCCTGTGAAGGAGCTAGAGAAAGGACCCAAGGAGCTGAAAGGCTTGCAGCCCCTTAGGACAAACAACAATATAAATTGTGTTCTTTTAAATATAGGATGAGAACTTTTGACATGGAACATATATTTAGCACAGATAAGCATGCACAGTTTTGTGTGTGTATATGCTCTTACTATTCTACCTACAGATATACATACTTTATGGTGAAAAGAATCTTTTTCTATTTCCTGGTTTATAGGCATACGTAGACCTATTTGAGAAATTCTAACAATAGGTTTAATAATCCAGAGTCAGAATCCTGTGATTTATCTTCCCTCAGTTTTTCAAGATAGTAAGACTCATGTATGAGTAGAGTTTATTAATGACCATTGATTCAGACAGAAATGTATATTCTGTTTTTATTACAGTTATTATTTTTTTCCCTGTCTTGGGGCTACTTAGCTTTCTGCATGAACTCGGGGATCTTATCTTTGGAGTACCAGCTTTATACTTATGAATTTGATGAGTGGCATTTCTCTAGCTCTGACATTAAAAGACTCTATAAGCTCTAGCTACTGGAGAAGTGCCTTTGCTCAGCAGCTCTGCTTCACATAATAAATATGGAAGTACAGGCATCAGGGGAAACTAGGCTCTTAGACTCACCCAAACTTCCTGAATTTTTCTTCTGGGGGATTTTCGATGACTGGAGTTGTGAATATATAATGACACTGTATGTAGTTAATGTCCATGTAGGTGCTTTGCCATCAGGTAAGACAACATTTGATATATATTAACCATGGGGTTGTGATCCTTTTTAGAAAAGGATTTGTAATGGCAGTCTCCAGAGCTGCAAACTGCTGTGTAGTGCAGAGCATTTAACAAGGTATCATTTATGTGCACATTTTCAGAGACAGTTGGGATGGAGTGAGGTATGGTGCTTAGTGCAGTGACTTTATACTCACACTGCACATTTGTTCTACATTCCTAAACACAAGAAGCACTTGTAGAACTTCATATCCTGAAATTTGATTAGAAAATTCTTTGTAGTCCTTTAATTTTTACTTAATGACTTTGTTAATAACTAACAATATGCAGAGTACATGAAAGAAATTCTTTTATTGAAAATTACATATAATTATTTCAAAATAACTTTAATCTTTTATATTATCTCTTCTGTTTTCAGCTGTTAATATATTGTAAAAATGGATTCCTTTTGTGTCTTTATATCCTTGCTTATAAAAAGCATGATCTTAACTTACTTATGGTAAGATTTTTGAAATAATGAACTTTTAATAGAGTTTGTATAAATGTTAATTTTTCATCTGTTTCTAAGAAGAAGTAAGGTATAAATAGATTTTTCTCATGTTATGGACAGACTTAAGGCACTAATGAAATCATTTAGGGAATAAAAACTTTTTATTCCCAATTTTTATTAGGTTTACCTAATATGTTATCCTCTTTATGTAATAGAGAAATTTATTTTATTTAAAAATGTTTGGCAGTTTTAAATTTAATTTGCAAAATCAAAAGTTTTTTTCTTGAAAGACTCTAGGTTTATATGGTTTCCTATTTACACAGAATTGGTTGGGGATGGGGTTCACTGTTAGTTGAATCATGTGAAAGAGGCTTGAATTCATGAGAATACGTATCTAGAAGGTAAAAGACAGCTGACTGAGAATTTTAGTTTCTTAAAAACACAGAAATGTTGTAGGAATGTATTATTTATTTATTTACATCCCTAATGATGCCCCCTACCCCTATCCCCACTCTGAGAGTCCCTCCTCCCTTCCCTTATCTGAGAGGGTGCAGTCTCCTCTTTATCCCCAACCTTGCTGCATCAAGTCTCTGCCAGATTAGAAACATTATCTCCCACTGAGGCCTGGCAAGGCAGCCATGGAGACTAAGCTGCATCTTTGCTCCATAAGTGTGGGGGGACCTCAGTCTAGCCCATGTATGCTCTTTGGTTGGTGACTTAGTCTGTGAGAGCTCCCAGAGGTCCAGGTTAGTTGGCTCTGTTGACCTTCCTGTGGGGTTCCTATCCCCTTTAGGTCCTTCAGTTCTTCTATTAATAGTCCCTGTCCTCCATTCAATGTTAGGCTATGTGTATCTGCATCTGTTTCAGTTAGCTCCTGGGTAGAACCCTTTAGAGGACAGTTATGCTAGGCTCCTGTCTGCCAGTATAGCTGAGTATCATTAATAATGTCAGGGATTGGTACTTGCCCATGGGATGGGTTTCAAGTTGGGCTGGTTATTGGTTGGCCATTCCTTCATCTTTGTCCCTGCATTTCTTTTAGACAGTACAGATTTTGGGTCTAAAGTTTTGTGTGTGGCTTGGTGTCCTTATCCTTCTGTTGGGGGTCCTGCCTGGCTACAGGAGGTGACCTCTTCCAGTTCCTGTCAGCACTGTTAGACATCTTGGCTAAGGTCACCCACATTGACTCCTGGGTACCCTCTCCCACCACAGGTCTTTGAGACTTCTTATAGATTCCCCTCCACTCCCACACTTGATCCTGCCCCCAGTCTCCTCCCCCTTGCCTCTTCCACCCAGTTATCTCCCACCCACTGCCTCCTGTGACTAGTTTGTTCCCCCTTCTAAGTGTGATTCAAGCATCCTTGTTTGTGCCTTCCTTCTTGTTTAACTTCTTTGGGTATGGGAATGTTTCATGGGCATTCTGTACTTTATGTTTCAATCATAGGTGTAGGACATGGGGTTGCTTCAGATTGTCCACAGCAGCTGACTATGATTTGCCTCATAGCAGTGGTATGATTACGCCAGTAGGACATAGTTTCTGTGATTATGTGATGTTTGGAATTCTGGGGAGTTTTCAAAGGATATATAAATGATAGGGCCCTTAGAGGCTGGTGGGCTGCTGGTTGGATGGTTGGTAGTAGGATGCTTTTGGATTGTTATGTAATCATGCACAGAGAAGAAACAAGGATTTAAAGAAAATGTTAGATATCCTGATGGCTAAGATCAAATTTGTCCCAAGGAACTGATGCCACTAATCAGCAGGAAATTGTGTAAGGATATTGTTGTCCCCTTTTCTACTCCTGACTTCATGTGTGCATTTCATTCTCTCTCCTCTGTCCTTCTTTCTCTCCACCTAGTATTGGGGAAGAAGAGGAGTGGAGAAGGTGGGAAAAAAAAAAAGAGAAAGAAGAAGAACCCACAAAGTAGCCCAAAGTCTGGCAACAGTCCTCACAAAGTGATGTGGATATCCTCACTTGTTATAAGAACTTTGGTCATTATTAATAGCTTTGCTTTAAAAACACTCCATTGCATTCATTTATTCATTGAATTGCATGAAAAGTGGAGATGTTAATATATCTGAGTTTACAAGCCATATGTGCATTTATACTATACTTTAATGGCTCTTTTTTTAAAAGCAATTATATAAAAAATAATAACTTCTAATGTGGTCTTGCATGATGGCTCTTTAAAAGAAGATAAAAAGTACTACTCCAGTCTAATTTTCTTAGGTATTATTTGAGGTTTTGCATAGGTTTATATAGCCTGCACTGGCTTTGACTGTGGTTTGTTGCCTCTGCTTTCTTCAGGCTGGGATAATAGGTGTGTACCATCTCATGCCTCAGATAATAGGTGTGCACCATCTTATGCCTTGGATAATAGGTCATCTCATGCCTGGGATAATAGGTGTGCACCATCTCATGCCTTGGATAATAGGTGTGCACCATCTCATGCCTGGCTTCATCTCCCTAAACTTAAGTCATTTATTTTATACAATTCATACTGAGTTGAATATTTTTGAAAACAGATAAGACCATAAGTATTATGGCAGATAATGAAGACAGTATTTATTAGGATTTCATGAGAATTGTCAGTAGTAGCTTGTAGTTGTCTCACAGGACACAATACTTAGGACCATTTTACATTTTCAAAATAAAGTTTTTATAAGAGAGAAACTACCTCATGTAACCTATTAACAAAATTCAAAAGAAATTGATACTAACATGCAGGTAGTATTGAGTTTAGAAAATAAAATAGTAGAGTTTAGTCTTAACAGGGTTTCAGAACTCACTAGTCCACCCGTCCTGCTGGTGCAAGGTCAAACAGTCCTCCGAGTAGGAAAGATGGAAAGGAAGACTCAGAGACAAAAGTTAGAAATTGGGAGGACTATCCAGTGAATGCTGTGGCAGCCTCAAGTTTAAATCTCATAGGCTTTATATACTTTATAGTATCATGGGAAACAAAGTCACAAGCTAGCAGAGACAATGACTGACATACATTGGATATCTGTACCCTATCTGGAAGTCTCTCTGTTCCTTCCTCCAAGATTAACAGAATATTAAGCCTCTTGTCTTGAGATTCAAGTGTATCCCTCTTACCATCCCATGTGTCAGCAGGCCAGGAAATCTGCCAGTAGACCCTGTCCTGTCTTGAATCTGCCTGACAGGCAGGCTTTCTCAGAAGCAGGCTAAATGGCTCCTGACAACTGGCTAGTGCTTTTCCTGACTATTTTTAGGTATAGAACACTCGTCCTGTTTAAGTCTGATTCCACAGTTCAGAAGAGAGAATAAATTAAAGTGGACATAGTTTGATAAGAAGGACTAGGGTTCACTGGCCCATCTGTGTAGGCCCTTACCTCTCTTCTTTCATTGTAGATGCCTGGAAGACCATTGTCAGCCTTTATAGACATTCAGAAGCAGATAAATCTGCACATGCATTGAAATTTAATACAACAGAGAGGTGACATTACAGATTGAAAAAAGGCAGATGAATCAAGCAAGGTGGTGTGATAATTGATTATCCATATAGAAAAAGAGAAACTAATATTGAATTTGATCATTGTATCATTTAGAAAAATAAGATTTTAATGGATTGAGAACTCAGATATGAAAGGTAAAATGTATTGAGAAGACTTCATAGCAGTCCTGTTCAAATAGGACAAACCTAGAAACAGCTCTCATGTTCATAAACAGGAGGATGGTTATATAAAGTGCAGAAGATTTATACATAGAGTGCCGTGTAGTAGTGAAAGTGAATAAACCATTGTGCAGTGACTCAGTTATACTCAACCTCATAAGAAAACTCATTCTCTTCCTCTCTCCTTCCTTGTCTGTCTGTCTGTCTTTGTCTTCACACAAATACAGTAGGTATAAATGGATTTAGATGTCTGTCAGAAGCAGGTAGAAATGAAGAGTATATGATTTAGGTGGCCATCTTTTAGTAATAAAATGTACAGAAGCTAAGCTGAGGAGGCACCCACAGATTCAGGCATGTTCTCCACTGGATCCCATAGACTCTGTAATAATGGCTGTACTGTCTTTTTTATTCTTTTTTTTATTCTTTTTTTTTGTGCCAGAAACTATTTTATATGTTATATATCTCACGTAAAGTAATTCTGTACTTTATGTGAGTAATTAAAATGTGTATTTTAAGGCCATAATATAACACTGTATATCTAATTTGATGTTTCTGTCATCAAATCTGAACTTTCCTGACAGTAGGTCGAAATTTTTGGCCTGTTCCATCCCATTGAAACCTCATTTTCTCCCCACCCCCAAATCTGCGACTTCCTTCGGAGCTCTTAGCTAACTTAACTAGCTCACCAGAAGATAATGTCTGTGTCAGCTTCGTTCCTCTTGCCTTACCCGTGTGGCTTTCCCTCAGAGCCTGAGTTGGAGTCACCAGCTAGAGTGTGTTTATTTCTTTTATTTTCTTTACCCTGTATTCATTGGTCCTGTACAGTTTCGTGACATGTTTGCTTGTGCTAGGTGCTTCACTAAGTGGCAGGATACAATAATGTGTGCAACTGAGATGCCAGAGCTTTTAAATTCAGACTCCATTTTAGAAAACCTCACCTAAGTTTGAACTCAGTTAGACTAACTGGCTGGTCGCTTTAGTTTCCAAGTTGCCCCCAACAAACCTGAGCCTAACTTCATTCAGTCTCTAAGCTAATACCCAACAAGACCAGCATCTCCAGGTTACACCCTCAACAAGACCAGTGTCTCCAGGTTATTCCCCCAACAAACCTGCGCCCCAGATTTCAAGCTCACCCCTTGCCTAATGACCACCAATGCAGAGGGGAACAGAAGTTAAGTTTATGATATGACTCCAAGCACCAGCCAGTTTTGTTAAAGGCCACAATAGCTTTCCAGTGAGATGCTTGCACATGAATTCCCTGCTTGTTGCTTAGTATAAAAAGCCTTGCCATGATAGACATTTGGGGTTCCCCCACCACCAAAACCGTCCTGCGTGGTGGTAGTGCATTGTGGTGGCCTGAGCTAACTAGAGTAGAGTAAAGACCCTGCTGTGAGTTGCATCAGATGAGCTCTGGTCTGTTTTTTGGGGATCACTAACATTTCCCTGGTACAACACAACCAGTGTTATAAACAGCTATTGTGCAATTCTACTGTGCTTTATATAACCGTCCTCCTATGTGTGTAAAAGAAAGAGACTATTAGTTACCCAGACTGACATCTACAGCCAGCATTGTTTTCCCTCAGTTCTGTTCTCATACAATCCCTGAATTTTACATAATTTGGGGGCTATATAGATGATAAGGATTTTAAATATTGCCTGCATATAGCCATGGGTTTATTTCTTGCCAGTAGATTAAGAAAAAAAGAATTGTGTGTTACTTCAGGTCACACATGTAAGAGAAGAAACAGCATGTCCTCCCCTCTGCTAGCCCAGCATATATATGAAGACATGCTTACATTGGAATGTGGTGGGGAGCTTTTTAGATAATGAAGGTGAGGCTGTATTGTAAGGAACATAGAGCTAAGAAATAGAAGAAACTCAGGTCTCTTGTCCCCTGCAGTGCCACACCTCGGATGTGGCACAGAGGTACCATCCTACCCCAGAGAGGATAGGTTCTCTGTGTTAAATCTCTAGTTTTTTTTGTTTATTATTACTTCCAGTCCCTACTTAGACTCTAGGTTCTCATGCCAAAAAGTAATGGCAGCATTATGACACACAGGGTGGAGTCGTATGTTTGCATATGCAAATATTAGAAAAGGCAGAGCCTTCTATCCATATGAAAAGGGACAGGCATTTCAATGTCTGGTCAGAACAAGCATAAATCCATGAAAGGTTGCTAGAGGGGAAGCTGTCTCCTCCTATTTCAAGTTTCAGAATGTGACTCAGATTCTTTTATTAATTAGGGAGCTCCATTTGTATAGAGTGATTTATACTTATTGTTTGTTACTTTGGGAAACAGATGATATAGAGCACACCAAAGTCATTGCTCTTGCTTATCCTAACATCCATGAGGTGAGGATAGGAAGGTAAAGGTCGTTAGCATATAAACAAATGCTAAATGTTATCATGCACTTCATTTTCTGAATATTTTTGAAGTTTCATATTTGTACAACTTTATCAAGACCCATATAGGAAAAGTAACACGTTTATATGTAGCCATTGTAGGGGTGACTTGCATATGTTAGATAAGGCTGGGCAGGACATCTTGGGAGGGGCCATATCATGAAGGACTAGCCTAACCCATTTCCAAAGCGCCTTGATTAAAAAATAGAATGTTTTGTTAAGTTGCAAATGGCAGTAGCATCTTAGTACTATTATAGAGTTTTCAGAATTTTTCATGCTCACATCTGATTTCCAGTTTGTGATTGTGATGTGAATAAAAATACGTATCAAGTACTTTTGGCTTCCTCACAAATTTAAACTCGAAAAGCCATATTATAGTAATATATGATAGCATGTATGAATGCTACATGAATATTGTAATAGTCATAATATAGGATGTTCATTCCTAGAATTGTGATGACATCTACTGAATTGCAGCCAGTTCATTTGCATATTCATGCCCAGTTAGCTCAAAGAAGTCCCTGTTTGTTTGCACATTAATGTCTGGATTCTGCATCAGTTAACTAATTTACATATCCCTGTTCAGTTGGTTAGTGATGTTCATGTGTGGAACGCTGGTATAGTTCTGTGCTTTGAGTGGCTTGGGAAATGTTATGGCTTAATGGAGGAGCACCTATTTCTATTATACCTTTACTTCATGGACCAGTTGTTTTACATTTCTAAGCTCTACATTGCTTACATATTTGTAATATGATATGAGAAACACTTACCTGCCCATTTCTAGGGTTTATATCTATTGTCACATTCACAGTAAAGAGGTAGTAGTAACATTTCTAGATCAGCTCTATTCTGGACTCTATCTCTGGAGGGCTCCTCATGCATCTCCTGTGTAAGAAGGGGCAATAGGTATGATAGCAAACGAAGTTCTATTAACTGAAACAACTTTCTTTGCAGCACAAAGGAGAAAAGACAATATTTTCTTGTAAAGTCATAGAAGACATTACAAAGGAAGGACTGTACCCCTAAGCTTGGAAATGAGTTAATCACCTGACCAAGGGAGTTTAACTGACCAAACGCACTCTAGAGAGGATGTACCTGAGTCCACAGATGTGGGACTACCCTGCAGTTGTAGGCATTTTATTTTGGTCAAAGTAAGTATATGAGAAAGATTGCACCTAAGGATGGAAAAAATGAGTAGATCTTAAAAGACTGAATAATATAGCATAAAGCTTGATTTTCTCCTATGGATGATAGTCTCTTAGGACTCCATGGAGGAGAACGAGATACTCAACTTTCACACTAGGAAAGTGCTCTGATGTCTGTGTGGAGACTGATGTGAGTGCAGTGAAAGCAGTGACTGTCACAAGGTTGCCTCCTATAAGACTGCTTGCCTTCTTAGGACATGTGGGAACAGGTTCAGAGGCTGATTTGAAAAAGCAGTCAGTTGTACATGGAATTCTTTGTTGTGTTTGAGTTTGAGATACACATTTTGGCTCATTAACAGTTTTTCAATCTGGTGACTTGGGAACATATGATGTGATTTGTTAAACAAGTTAATGCAAATAAGGGAGAATTTCTCCTTAAACTTTTATGTATCTATCTACCTATCTGTCTATCTATCTATCTATCTATCTATCTATCTATCTATCTCTATCTATCTATCTATCTATCTATCTATCATTTATTAGTCATCTATCGACCATCTATCTATCCATCAATGTATCATTTATTTATTATATGTATATGTGCATGTTTGTATACAAATGTGTGTATGCATGTATGTATGTATGTATATATGTATGAATGTATGGATGTACAAATGTTCATAAGTGTTTCTGTGTGTGTACATGTCACAGCATGTGTACAAATGAGCAGACAACTTTCAGGAGTTGATTCCTTCCTCCCACCATGTATGTATGTATATCTTGTGGGCTGTATTGAGCTCTGGTTGACAGGTTTGGCAAGTGCCCTTAGCTGGTGAGCGATCTTGCTGGCCTAGGAGAGTAGTTGTCAATGTGGTGTTAGATTAGTGTGAAGATAGCTAATGTTTGTCAGTTTGTTTAGAGCTATTTAATCTAGTCACTAGACTGTTACTCCAAGTTGTTCCAATGTTCACACTGCTTTTAGCAGTTTGTGATTACCTCCATCATTTTTACTCCTAAGTCCAAAGTGAGGGAATGATGGCTGTCTTCTCACCCTCTTCCTCTTTTTATTTTTAAATTGCGAACAGTCTTCCCTTCTTTGTAAGCTTTGATTAATCTATTAATTGCAGGATCAATTTCAATCTCTGAAATAGATAAGTTCCTTATTTTTTGTTCCTAGATGGATTCTGTATTATTAGTATTAAAATCCAGTTTACCAATATCTTTTCAGATAAAATTCTCTTAAATCTTGGGCATATTACTTAACCAGCTTTCTCATTTGAGAAAAGTAAAATTATTCCTGAAAGCCTTGTTCATCTGGAAAGTTAAATGTTTTGGGTCTCTAAATCATTTGTTGTTTGTTCCTCAAATAAGCATCTTAGGACTAGTCAAATGTCTAGAACATGGTGTCTGGATCAGTCTCACTACATGGCCAATGATCAAATTACCTCTTCTCTATGTTGCTTCATTTTATATAAAATCAAATCAGGGCTAAAAAATAAAAAACAATTTGAAGCTGTTTTAAAAGAACATGAAAGTTTCAGAAAGGATGTATGTATCTTTATCAGAATTTCTCATAACAGATCATAGATGGGTGATGGATGGAAGGATGGGTGTGTAGATAGATAAGTAGATAGATACAGACTTAAATATATAGAAAATATAGATTAGAAGAGTTGAGCTCATTTGACCATGAAGGGACAGGAATCCCGGGAGGTATAAACTGGAAGCCCAGGAAAGAAAGACAGTGCCGACATTTCATTTTAAACTGAAGGCCTGAGAAACATGGGACAGTGCTGTAAATGCCAGCAATGGTGTTGGCCCCAGAACCAGAGTGATGGAGGAGTAGCTTAGGTTCAGGTTGTGGTTATAAGACAACAGTTGTAGTGCCAGAGACTGGGCAGGAAGGCATGGTCACCCCAGAGCGAGCCTTGGACCCTTTCTCACTGTTCTGATGGCCTCCATGGATATGATGCTGTGTTGGTTAGCAAGCTTTTCTTTTCCTAGTCCAGGGATTCACATTGTAATTTCTTACAAAACTACTCTCAGACACTCCCAGAAATAATGCTTTAGTAGCTATCTATCTACCTGAGTATTGTTGTACAGTAAAGTTATCATTGAGACAGACAGTCAGTTGTATTTACAGCTAACCTGAGATGGAAGCTTGGACTTTACATGGGAATCAAGCAAAATAGACATCATTCCTTACGAGCATGGTTGCTGAAGGAGGACTGATAGAAACAGAGTTGTTAATTGGATAAGCCATCACTCAGTTAGTAGAATGTGTAGACCCGGAACTCTTATTAAGGACCAGTAATTCCACCCCTTCTTATGCCTCTCATTAATCACTCAACAATTGTAATAGTAGATGTATTGTCTTGACAGATGTTTAACATCTGAATTAGTGGATGAGTTCAATCTTGACTAAAACTATTTAATCTGATAAACTCAGTAGATATAGTGTCTATAATGGAAATGAATTTGGTATAACATCTATGGAATTAAAATCTTATCTTGCTCACAAGTAAGTCAACATGGCTCTTTTTCTTTTTTCTTTTTTTATTTCTAGGACATTTTCTTCTAAAGAGCAGATATATTACCCAAGGGGAAGTCTTAGCTTATTTTAAGTATCTTATGTTTTCTATATTTTAAATGGTCTTTGAGTAGGCATAAATTATATTTGTCACATTTTATACTTTGAGCTAAATAATTGCTGCAAATATTTTATAAGTAATAATTCAAAAGGTATTTTATTTCTATAAGCATACAACTTATAATATAAATGTTCTTTTCTGATTGTCTTCCATTTAACTTTTCTTTGTTGATATTATTATCATTTTATTATATTTCACATTTTATTGAGGCAAAAGTACTCATAGTAAAATGTGTGAAGTGTTAGGTGAGACGGATTTCTCCTGCTTTTGGCAGCTCAATCCCTGCTGTCTGCACATTCCTTATTTTTTAATGCTGTCACTTCATATTGCCCTTTTCTTTCCCCTATAGTGAAATAATGTTTGTTCGTGTTTACTTAGCTAAGGCTCTGTGGGATTTATTTGTTGCTGTATACATTGTTTTCCTATTATTCTGCAGCATTCCTTTCAGTGACTGCAGGAGAACCCATTCTCATTTCTGTAATCTTCGATTACTCCCACTCGGAGAGTCACGTTATTCTGCGAAGGCGAGCTTTGTACGTTATGAACGTTTCTCTAGGGCACCTGCTGTGGTAGCACTGCTGAGTCATGGGTTAGGTGTTGTTTAGGGCTAAAAAATACTAACAAGTCTGATAAATACACACTTATCAGACATTGTATGGAAATTTCAATCTACATTTTCAGTGCCTGGTGATTTTAGTTGTGGTGGGCATCTGTCCCCCTTACTGACAGGATTTCCTTTTAAAGAATCTAAGCATCCTCTTGTATTATTCTTTTCCATCTCATTCTGACAACTTCCTGGATATAGTTACCTTTTAGCCTACATATCAATTCAGTGATTTCCAGTATAGCTTTCCATAGTAAATAGTTGTGTATTCTTAAAGTCCTGATTGTGTATAAGTAGTTCTATCCAGCATTCTTAGGTAGCCTTGTTTGTTGTTGCTCGCTCATCTGTTTGTGTGTTTATCTGAGCCAAAATAGCTCTGCTTGGCCTAGTACTGGACAGTTGGAGAACATTCTTCATAGGTATCACTTATTAATTTCTCAGTACCTTTGAGGCTGAAGTCAGTTGCATTTCTTTTCATCTCTCTTGGCCATGGCTTGCTCAGTGATATACAGTTTTGAATTATTCCTGTAATGCATATATGTCATAGCTATCTCTGCAGTTGGTAGGCAGGTCCATACCCTTGTGTAATTCCTTCCCCTGTGTTGGGAGGAATCTGTAGCTGTGGTAAATGGTCAGCCCCATGATTATCAGACATTATATAAGAATAGTGGAAGAGGTTTCAATATTATTAAGAATTAACTAAAATGGATGTTTCATGTCTCTAACTGGTTTAGTTATCAGGGTCAGTTGAGGTTCCTGTTTTGGGTTCTAAGTGTCCTTAATAATTTAATTTTAAAAAGGATCTTGAAGGAAAGTCCAGCTCAATTTTATTAGTGTTTAGGAAGAAAACAGTATATACAAGCTGTAATTTGCAGCATCCTCTAGGAGAATGCCTTTATATTAGTTGTGATGTTAAGAGAAACAGTGAGACTGCCAGAGAGTTAAGGATAGCAAGCTTCGGAGTGCTGACCTGCAGATGTGGATTCATGCATAAGATTTCCTATTCTAGATAGAGCAGAAGACTGTACCAAGGTCACATGAACAGAGATGGAGTTAGCATGTTAAGAAAGGAATGAATAGCACTCAAGAGTGGAAGTGGGTTGGTGGCTAAGGAAAGAACCTCCATGCCTCCAGATGCTTGCTTGGTGCATGGTGTATTGGTATTTTTTATTAGATATTTTCTTATTTGCATGTCATATAATATCTTCTTTCCCAGTTTCCCCTCCAAAAATAATAAGAAAAAAAGCAACAACAAAAACAAAAAAAACCTCTTCCCTCCCCCCTCCTCCTGCTCACCAACTCACCCTCTCCTGCTTCCTGGCCCTGGCATTTCCCTACACTGGAGCATAAACCTTCACAGGACCAAGGGTCTCTCCTCCCATTGATGACCGACTATGCCATCCTCTGCTATACATATGCTGCTGGAGCCATTAGTCACACCATGTGTACTCTTTGGTTGGTGGTTTAGTCCCTGGGAGCTCTGAGGGTACTAGTTAGTTCATATTGTTGTTTGTCCTAAAGGGCTGCAAACCCTTCAGCTCCTTGGGTCCTTTCTCTAGTTCCTTCACTGGGGACCCTTTACTCAGTCCAATGGATGGTTATGAATCTCTACTTCTGTATTAGTCAGGTGCGGTCAGAGCCTCTCAAGAGACAGCTATATCAGGCTCCTGTCAGTAAGCACTTGTTGGCATCTACAATAGTGTCTAGATTTGATGATTGAATATGGGAAGGATTCCCAGGTAGAACAGTCTCTAGATTGTCCTTCCTTCAGTCTCTGCTCCATAGTTAATCTCTGCAACTCCTTCCATGGGTATTTTGTTCCTCCTTTTAAAAAAGAGCAAAGTATCTATACTTTGGTCTTTCTTCTTCTTGAGTTTCTTATGGTTTGTGGATTGTACTTTGCATATTCGATCTTCTGGGCTAATATCCAGTTATCAGAGAGTGGATACCATGTGTCAGCCTCCCTTGTTTGTTTTTCTTGGGCTTTTTCTATTCAAGCTCTGTTCCTTAGATGAAACCCAGCCAAACAAAGGCTTCAAGTCTCCCTTTTCAAAGTGGCTTCTTCCATATTGTCATCTTGGTGTTTCAATATATTCCCTATTCAGCCATAGCCTTACTAGGTAGACAAGCTGTTAAAAGAGACAAGAAACAATACATATGACTTATAGAAGTAATGTTTAATAAAGAGTGGATCACATGTTAAGGGACAGAATGACCTCCATGTAATATCCACAGGGAACACTTGGATCTCAGTCCAGAACCACAACAACATCATTCTCCCATAATTGGAACGATTTAACCAGAGGGGTCTACAACTTTCATGACAATGTGAACCTGAACCTTCATTCAGATATGAGGCTCTGGACTAGTACCAGCTTGCCTGCGATAGTGTTTATAACCAGGAGAAATCGTGAGATCAATGGATTATGTTGTTTCAAGCTCTGGATTTACAGTATTGTTTTATCTATCTATGGGGAAACCGTTGTACAATCCAGTCTTGATACTACACGATTCTTCCTTTGGGACTCCAAGGTTAATGGATGTTTATAAATGATTTCTTTTATTTTAAGGAGGAAAATACAAACCTGTCTTTTCTTTTCCTTCTCCAAATTGATTCTAGCTCTCAGTCTCAACAGTTGTTCCCTGTATTTCTAATTCTCTATGACTTTTGTTTCTTTGGGAACTGATAGGGAAAATATACAGGCTAAGAGATTTTCTCTGAGATAACAATGTTTGAAAAATATTTGTAGAATTTTAAAATGTACAAGTAGAACCTAGTCATTGTAACTGTCCAAGAAAAGGTAATCAGACTGTGTTTCTATCTTTTTGGTATCTGTTTTAGTAAGGGATTTATTGTTGGGAAGAGACATCCTGGCCACAGCAACATTTACAATGGAAAACATTCAAGTGGGGCTGGCTTACAGTTTCAGAGGTTTAGTCCATTATCATCATGGTGGCAAACCTGCCATTGTGCAGGCAGATATGGTGCTGGAGACAGAGCTGAGAGTTCTGCATCTTGATCCTCAGGCAGCAGGAAACTGTGTACCACACTGAGTGTAGCCTGAGCATAGGAGACCTCAAAGCCTGCCTCTCCAGTGACACACTTACTCCAGCAAGTACATACCCATTCCAACGTGGCCATACCTCCTAACAGTTCCACTCTCAATGGCCAAGCATGCAAACTCATGAATCTGTGAGTGCCATTCCTATTCATACCGCCATGGTAACTAACAATGAACTTGTCTAATTATAATTATTCATGGCCTTCCTTGCTTGCCACTGCCCAAACCTACTCTTCTTTTAATTTATCTACTCTCATTAAATAGCAGTCTCTACTGGCTGTTGAGCCTGGAAGTCAACCTGGAGGAACATCTTGACTCTTCTTCCTTTTCCCTTCCCTGAATCCATCACCAGGTCCTGATGATGCCTCCTAGTGCTTTTCCAAATCCAGATTTTGAGACTTCCTGTTCTTGAACCTGTCTTTGCAATGATGATGAAGTCCTCTGGCTAGCTGAGTGGATTCCCTATGCTTTCTCTGTCAGTTCATGGTCTTGTAACATGCTGCCTCCTAGCTTCAGATCATTGAGAAACAGGTGCTTTATATGAATAACTTTCAACCTCCGATAAATGAATCTAACAGGATACTGCTACTATAACCATAGTTGAGTGAGACTTGTTTGAGTGTCTTCATTTGCTTAACATAATGTGCTGTTCAGTTTTAAGAATACCCACTAGCTGTTGTCATTGAAAGTTTAGACACATCTGATCCAGTGCATTTATATTTCACTGGCCACATCAAAAAAAGGAAATTCTTTCTTTTCTTGATAAGTATGGCATTTAAGCTATAAATTCCAGAGAATGAAATATCCCAGTGCTTTCCTTACATGAGGATGTTGCTGCCTCTGAGGAGTTAGACTGATGCTTATGGTCATTAGCTTTTAGCGCTTTCATCGGAATCTATTCATCTTAGATTTTCATACATGAGTACACTGTATTTCTACTTGTTTTAGTCAGGGTTTCTATTCCTGCAAAAACATCATGACCATGAAAGCAAGTTAGGGAGGAAAGGGTTTATTCAGCTTACTTCCACATGGCTGTTGATCTCCAGAGGAAGTCAGGACTGGAACTCAAGCAGGTCAGGAAGCAGGAGCTGATGCAGAGGCCATGGAGAGAGATGTTCCTCGATGGCTTGCTTCTCCTGGCTTGCTCAGCCTGCTCTCTTATAGAACCCAAGACCTCCAGCCCAGGGATG
>NW_022196903.1:28432556-28444480 GCF_008632895.1 Mastomys coucha
TCCCTCTCTCAGCAGCTATGGACTGCCTGAAGCTAGTCCAGGGGCTGGAGCCTTGTGAAATTTTCCTCCATCTACATTGGTGTGTGAACTAGTATGATCTGGTGTAGGCAGGTATATTGTTGAGAATTCATGGGTATAGTGTTCCTGTCATATCTGACAGACTCCTGTGGCTGTCATCCTGCTCCTCTGACTCTCACAGGCTTTGTGGCCCTCTTCTCCTTGGTTCCCTGAGCCTTAGAATTAGGAGTTGTATTCTGCTCAGCTGGAGTTCCTGCGTGCTCACTTATTCTCTCCATGCTGACCAGGTGTAGATCTTTGTAGTAGCCTCTCTGAGCAGCCGGAAAAGCTGCTGTGGTGAAGAGTGAGGGCTGCACTTACCCAGAGAGTGGGTGCTGTTGCCTGTTTCTATTTCTTTTTAAGTATATGTGACTGTGTGGGAGTGCTGGTGGCTAGAGAGGCCAGAAGATGGTGTTGGATCCCCTTCAGCTACAGGTAGAGGCTGTTGTGAACATAGAAGTGGGTCCTGGTTTCCTTACAGCAAACTGAATTTCCGTCCCAGTAAATTCCAGCACCCAACAATCTTTTATTTTGATTAATTAACCATTTGTCACTCAGTAACCTTCCAAATCTGACATAGATATTATCTTCTTTCTTTTCTTTTCTTTTCTTTTCTTTTCTTTTCTTTTCTTTTCTTTTCTTTTCTTTCCTTTCCTTTCCTTTCTTTCTTTCTTCCTTTCTTTCAGGTTTTTTGTTTGTTTGGTTAGTTTTTTTTTTTGATTTTCGAGACAGGGTTTCTCTGTATAGCCCTGGCTGTCCTGGAACTCACTCTGTAGACCAGGCTGGCCTCTAACTCAGAAATCCACCTGCCTCTGCCTCCCAAGTGCTGGGATTAAAGGCATGCAACCACTGCCCTGCCAATTGTCTTCTTTTATTATCATCACATTTTAGTGGAGAAACTCCTCTTTTCATGCTAGATTAGCTTCCATTATAGTAATCATCTTTCAAATAATTATTTGAAATTATTTGTTTAAAGTGTGTTTATTATTTTTATTCCATGGAGCTCATGGCCAAGTCCCTGAGTTCACTGTACAACTGGATATCTAGAATATGAGGCACCTCTCTTACCTTGACTTTCTGCATGTGAGAAGTTCAGCATAGCACATTAACTGAGTGTCTAAACTAGACAGGATCTTCAGTTTCCTAATTTGCTAATAATACTTGTAAATCTATGTGAATATTTCAGATTAACTTATGAGCATGAACAAGATGAGGAAAAACTAATGTTATTTGAGATAAGAGAATAAAATTAGAGGTGGGATTTTTAATATATATAATTAGTTTATTCTCATAACTATTTTGTCAAGTAGGCCGTATTTATTTCATTTTTAGAGCTAAGAAAAACCATAGCTTATAGAGATTAAATAATTTCACCAAAGTCATAAAACCAGTAAGTTCCAAAGTTTTTATGTTGTGGTTTTCTTGTGCAAATGCTAGGAAATAACTTGAATTTGAAATGCCTGTGCATTTTTACCCTGTTTTGCTAATGTATATGCATATACTGAGTTTGAGTTCAGATCTACACCTATCCAAGCAATCTCAACATCAAGTAGCAGAACATTTTTAGAAGTTTCCATGTGCCCTTACTGGGTCTGTCTGTCTCCTCAAGCCTTTTCTAAGTGCTGAAATGCTTTATGTGAAATTTTTAGATGAAGTGAAATCATCTAGTCTATGATATTGAGATTGGCTTCTTTCTTTTTTCCTTTCTCCTTCCCTTCTTCCCTCTCCTTCCTTCTCCTCGTCCCCTTCCTTCCTTCTTAAATTCCCTTGGATTACTATGTGATTCAGGGTTTGCTTCCTCTCACTGCTGAGTAGTGCTCTATTGTGTGGACAGGTCACATACTGTTCAACCACTGCTGAGTAGTGCTCTATTGTGTGGACAGGTCACGTACTGTTCAACCACTGCTGAGTAGTACTCTGTTGTGTGGACAGGTCACATACTGTTCAACCACTGCTGAGTAGTGCTCTATTGTGTGGACAGGTCACATACTGTTCAACCACTGCTGAGTAGTACTCTGTTGTGTGGACAGGTCACATACTGTTCAACCACTGCTGAGTAGTACTCTGTTGTGTGGACAGGTCACGTACTGTTCAACCACTGCTGAGTAGTACTCTGTTGTGTGGACAGGTCACATACTGTTCAACCACTGCTGAGTAGTACTCTGTTGTGTGGATAGGTCACGTACTGTTCAACCACTGCTGAGTAGTACTCTGTTGTGTGGATAGGTCACGTACTGTTCAACCTGTCAGTGGTTGATTTGCATTGATTCTGTCCCTAAGTTTCTGACCCTGTGAATGCTGTCATACACATTTGTGTTCACATTATTGTGTGAGAAAGCATTTTTAAATTCACTAGAAATGTATAGAAGTTAGATTGCTGGGCCAAGCATGCCATTACTTTTGCGTAACTTATCAGAAATTTATATTCCCGCCTGCAGTATATGCCAGAGTTTGATATTGTCTGTCTTTTCAATGTAAGTATCTAGTGGTATCATTGTGGTAGTGTCTTTCTTTCTAATGTAACATCTTACAGATATATGAGACTATAGAGATGTCCATTTGGGTCTTTTATTTCCAAATTAGAATTAACTACTAATCTTTTTTATTTCAGCTATTTACATTAGCTTAAACCCCTAATTTTATTTCATTTCTTTTGCAACACATCATATATACCTCCATTACATTATAAAAATATAGGATAAATATATGTATCTATATTGTAAGACCCTGGAAAAACTATATGTGAATTTATTTATATGATAGTCTTATTTAAACACTTATTCCTATGTATATACCTGTTTTCACAATCTTCTGAAAGTCTGTAGGTTTGCTCTGAAGAAGTCCTGCTGTAAAACTAAGCCTCCAGCCAATGGTTTACAGTAACCACAGGGCGCATGTAAAGCACTGCTAATTAAGATTCTTCATGTTTAAGCACCACCGTGTAGGTACATGGCACCTTACACCAACAAGCTGTAAATTAAAACTTGTAGAGTGCAAGCCCTAGTTCAGGCAAAATGAAGTTATGTATAGGTGACTTGCTCTATTTAAATTAATGAAGGGGCTGCTGGTATCCACCAGCTGTGCTCTCTGATGACAAAAATGCATCTTGACATTTTGGGTAATGAAAATTCAGTTCAGCACCTCTTAGAGATATGTATGATAATATATTGTCAGTCAGAGCAGACAGAAGAGAGGCACAAACCTAGTCTTATTAAAATAGTGTGACATGTGGACACTGCGTACTCTCTGCTTTCTAGGGGAATGTGTCAGGGGAAGCTTCTTTTTAAGATGATAGGAATAACTCTCTTGTAGAAGGGGGAGAGGATTTGACTTTTGGTATATGACCTCTTTGATAGTTGCCTTTGTTCATGATTCCTAGTTTTGTGGTTTGTTTTACTGGGTACAGGGTGAGACATGAAAGCTCTGGAAAGGATACTCGCTTTTTGGCTTGACAGTATTAATATAATAGTGTAGTTCATACCTTGTAAGCCCACTTATTATTTCCTCTGCATGTGTTTCTCTAGTTTAGCGGATTAGCTGCACTGTCTCTTCAAAGGCTATCCAATCAAGGAGGGGTTATTAAAACCAGGGCGATTTATGACTGAGAATTAATTAGAGAAGCATTTTCATGCAAAACATCCAATTTTTTGATTAGCAGTGGAGCAGGGCCGCAATTAGCACTCTAGGAAGCTTAAATTTCCAGCTTTTTGATTCTCAGGAAATGAGATTATCAAACCAGGGTCAGACACTTGACAGCAAAGCGAGAGTGGGGGAGTGTGAAATTATATCTTAAAAAAGGATCTTTGATTTTGATTCTGAGATTGCTATTCAGGAAATAAAAAATGCAGAAGAGAAGACAAGACAAGAAAATCTGAAAGTGCAAGGGCTGAAGGCCTGGCTCTTCAGTGGTCTCTTTGCTGTGCAAAGAGTGTCTGTCATTAATGTGTGTGCAGAGACTTGATAGATACAAACCAGTGAGGTTTTTTTCTTTATTATTATTTATTATTTAATCCTCCTTTCATAAGTTTCTTTTGATATCCAGTGCCAGAACCAATATCTAAAACGTTTATATGCATTTGAGGGAGGCAATTCTTTTCTATTAGAAAATGACACTTATTTTCTAAATGATGCTTATTAATTTAAGTATCTATTCATTTTTTGCTGGTGTTTTTAATTATTTCAAATCACTTCTCAAGTGAGGCATAGTTTAAGTAGTGAGTTATGTCAAGTCATAGATTACCACTTATTGATAAGTGACCTTTGTCAAACCAGGTGTCTGCCTGAGATAAAGAACAAGGCCGCATCAGACTTGCTGTAAACTAAGGTATATTCTATCATTAGTGTAATTGCTTTTTACTTGGGCGGTACAGCATAATGAATTTCATTTGTTCTATAAAATATTTGTAACCCTTTTTCTTCTTAATTTAGACTTCTAATTTTAGTTGGAAAATAGAAGAACAATGTATCATTTGTCTTAGCCCAGTATGTAGTTAAAACTCACATGTCTCTTTAATCATTAGGTTCTGAGCTTCTCAAAGAAATATAGAGACCATTATCCATTGTTTCAGTCCTCAACCATTTCTTCATTGCTCTGTCTTCACAGTTACCATGCTGTTCAAACTCTGTAAGTAGTTTATAAATAATACAGCCCTTTTAGTTCACTCGTGTGTGCTCTTATGGATGCTTGCTTTGTCATATTGTGGGCACCATTGATATTATAGTCTCAGGTAGAACACTGGTAAAGAAGCCTTCCTTGGTCTGAGTGGGGATGGGGCTGACCATTACTAGATCTGTTCTTATTCCAGCCTTGTTTTCTCCTTTTATTTACTTATTTATTTTATTAGATATTTTCTTTATTTACATTTCAAATGTTCTCCCCTTTCTTGGTTTCTCTTCTGAAAATCCCCTATTCCCTATTCCCCTCCCCCTGCTCACCACCCCACCCTCTCCAGCTTCCTGGCCCTGGCATTCCCCTACACTGGGGCATAGAACCTTCACAGGACCAAGGGCCTCTCCTCCCATTGATGACTGAGTAAGTCATCCTTGGCTACATAGGCAGCTGGAGCTATGTGTACTCTTTGGTTGGTGGTTTCGTCCTGGGAGCTCTGAGTGTACTGGTTAGTTCATAGTGTTATTCCTCATATGGGGCTACAAACCCCTTCAGCTCCTTTTGTCTTTCCTCTAGCTCCTTCATTGGGGACCCTGTGCTCAGTCAAATGGATGGTTGTAAGCATCCACTTCTGTATTTATCAGACACTGGCAGAGCCTCTCAGGAGACAGCTATGTCAGGCTCCTGTCAGCAAGCACTTGTTGGCATCCACAATAGTGTCTGGGTTAGGTGATTGTATATGGCATGGATCCCCAGGTGGAGCAGTCTCTGGATTTTCATTCCTTTTGTCTGTCCTCCATTCTTTGTCTCTGTAACTTCTTCCCTGGGTATTTTGTTCCATCTTCTAAGAAGGATCGAACTATCCACACTTTAGTCTTTCTTCTTCTGGAGTTTCATGTGGTTTGTGGATTGTATCTTGGGTATTCTGAGCTTCTGGGTACCAGTTCTACATCTGATACAGGGCTAATATCCAATATATACAAAGAACTCAAGAAGTTAGACTCCAGAGAATCAAACAACCCTATTAAATAATGGGGTGCAGAGCTAAACAAAGAATTCTCAACTGAGGAATATCAAGTGGCTGAGAAGCACCTAATGTTCAACATCCTTAGTCATCAGGGAAATGCAAAGCAAAACAACCCTGAGATTCCACCTCACACCAGTTAGAATGGCTAAGATTAAAAACTCAGGTGACAGCAGATGCTGTTGAGGATGCGGAGAAAGAGGAATACTCCTCCATTGCTGGTGGGAATGCAAGCTGGTACAACCACTCTGAAAATCAGTCTGGTGGTTCCTCAGAAAATTGGACATAGTACTACCGGAAGACCTAGCTATACTACTACTGGGCATATACCCAGAAGATGCACCAACATGTAATAAGGACACTTGCTCCACTATGTTCATAGCAGCCTTATTTATAATAGCCAGAAACTGGAAACAACCCAGATGTCCTTCAGCAGAGGAGTGGATACAGAAAATGTGGTACATTTACACAATGGAGTACTACTCAGCTATTAAAAACAATGAATTTCTGAAATTCTTAGGCAAATGGATGGATCTGGATAATATCATCTGAATGAGGTATCCCAATCACAAAAGAACACACATGATATGCACTAACTGATAAGTGGATACTAGCCCCAAAGCACTAAATAACCAGGATTCAATTTACAGACTACATGAAGCTTAATAGGAATCTTTTGATGTGAGGTATATTACTAACTGAAATGAAATTGTTAGCAATTCTATTTTTCTGACATTATTAGAAATCTTATTTGTTAATTCTAGGAACATGAAAATATTCTAGGAACTAGAAAATATCATCCTCAGTGATGTAACCCAATCACAAAAGAACATACATGGGTTTTCTCCTTTTAAACAAAAGGAGCTATTGTCAGGCTGTGCAGTTATTTTAAAAATGCTCTTGGTAAGCATATTCTAGACCATGCTGACCATGAATAGAAGAGACAGACACACAGCTCTTATACAATCAGCGATTTCTACTATTGCAATTTTCTTCCTGAAACACATCTGGTTTGGAAACATGATTTGTTGACATGTTATATCATTTTTGCAATTTCACTGTTGATTCTCAGCTTTGTGTGTCATTCTTGCTCAATTCTCGCCTTTTTTTGAAGAGTATCTATCACTGGCTATATAAAAATTAGCGGCTGTTTAATCTTGGGGAAGAAAAATAACTGCCAGTCAGAGGCCAAATGTTAGACAATGTGGGATTTATAGCTATCAGGGTGAGTGCTCATGTATGTAGATGTTGATGGATATGTGCTTTTTAGTGTTTAATAAAATATTGTTTAACACATGTATAGTTTTACATTTATAGCTGTTTTCTTTGTTAAAGAATGACTGTACATTTCCAATTCTGACAGAGAAAGAGAGAAGGAGAGGGGGAGTGAGAGAGACAGAAGGAGGAAGAGAGGCAGAAAGAGACAGAGACAGACACAGTTATAGACATGGAGAGAGATAGATAAGGATGAATTATATATTCTTAACTTTTATGTTTATGTTCCAGGGTGAAAACTAATGTGTAGCCTTCTGTGAGCTAATGGTACCCTGCAGTATTTGCAAATTTGTGGATGAGAGGCCAGTGTATTGCTTTCATTAGGCTTGCAAAATGCTTTCACTATTTTTGCATGTATGAATACACACAAGCAACCATGCAAATATATATCCTACTTGCTTTCTATACTGAATGTTATTACTTATAGAAGAAAACAATACAACAGCGTAAGTAAAATGCAAAATAAGAGAATTTTAAAAATTCACTAATAATATTAATATTAAAGGTAAGTAGAAATAATAGGATTTATTAATGTTTAGGAAAATTTATTCAAAATTGTGTAAATAATTAACTATGAATCAATTTTAAAGAAAGAATAATTTATTGTTTAGTAAAGTAGATAAGCCTGGCAAATCTAAATATTTTTCCTCAATGTGAAGCTTTTTTAAACTACAGGTTGTCATGGTTTTGTCTATTAATTAATAAAGGAACTTGATTTGATTTAAGAGACTTATAGTTAGTAATAAACACATTATCATGTGGAACCTCCAGTGGTGATGTGATGGTGTTGGCTGCTCTCCTGGAAGCCCTGTGCTTTCTCTGATGTACTGTATGTGTAGTGTTTATAGTGATGGATGATTGATGTGGACCAAAGCTATTTCAAACCATGTTAATAGTGAGTAGAAAGGAATGCTTTCAAATTTTGAAGTTCACATAATTAACATTTAATAATAATAGATGTGTTCATTTTTATGATTTAGTAAGTCTTAAGAGATTCAGCTATTTTTCCATTAATTATACAGATATTTATTTGATGGGATTCTTTGCTATGGACTCCTTAAACTCTCTTCATTCTTAACTTGCTATTGAAGTATTTGAATTGACAGGGCATCCTCCTCTAGTGAAGATAATGTAAGGATGAAGAAGCTCATTTTCTTAGGCATATGATAAATCTAGTTGATATTTTTAGGTATTTGTAAGCACATAGTGAATTTATAAGCTTTTGAGGTTAAGACTCTAGAGTTCAGATACTAGTTGGGAGAGATTTACACAGTATTTGGAATAGATGAACAGTCTGATGTCGGGTTGTTAAACTTTTAAAGTAGGAATAAGTGGAAAGAAATATTGAAAACTAATTAGTGAGAATAAACTAAAAGATGGCCACTACTTGACGAAGTAGATAAAAGTCTCAGGAGTGTCTAGCATTGCTCAAGTATAAGGTAGACAGGTAGACACATGTTTCAGAGCCATCCGCTTAAGCTTTTAAATAACTTATCTGAGTGCATTCTGACTGTTTTCTGAGCTCACAACCACATTTTTCATTTTCTTTAAATGTTCATCTGCCAGTTTTAATAGCTGTACCTTTCTGACTGTCTTATGTACAAAATTTCACTTTATTTTAGTAGTTTCATAGTCCGTTGTTGGTTGCCAGATTCTGAATTAGAATTGTTACCTCTTGTAGCCAGTATTTAAAATGATGAGTGGAAATGTTTTGTTTTCTTCCTAGGGAATGAGCTAGAACTATGAAGACTTTACTAAAGCAACACCAAGAATGACTATCTGTATCTCCCTTGAGCTTCTCTAAGCTTTGCCCTGCTATGTCAGTACCTAGGAAAGGAGTGAAAGAGCCCATTTTCATTCTGACTTGCTAACACTGCAGCTACAGTAGTGTTTTCAGGGTTTCCTCTAATTGCTTGATGGTATAATAACAAAAGCTCAATGTTTTGTAGCTGGATTCTCTTAAATAATATAAAAGAAGGGGCAGGGGTTAAACGTGATTAGTAGCCTATATGACTTTCCACATTCCTCTGAGGGCACTTTAATTGCTATGATTTTGTGATTGTGTTCAGTTTAATTATGTTAAGTATTGCAGAGGTCTCTTGTTTATTCCTTTTTCAGTTGATGCTCATCAGCAGCATTAAACACATGAAGTAGAAACTATCTCCTCTTGAGAACTTCAGTGGGATATATAAATATATTGAAGCAAACTACTTTACCTACATAATTTTAAAATGTTACAATGGAACACATGCTCAAGAAATATTATGTGTATTTATTTTTGTCTGTTTTCTTTGCTTGATTGTTTGAGATGTGTTTTCTCTTTGTAAATCTGGCTGTTCTGGAACTCACTCTGTAGACCAGCCTGGCCTCAATTTAGAGATCCATATGGCTCTGCCTCCTGAATGCTGGTCTTAAAGGTTTGCCCTACCTTGCCTTACTCAAGAAATATTTTCAAAATTACTTTTTTCTATAGTGACTGGCTATGATAATTTGTATATGCTTAGGCCAGGGAGTGGCATTATTAGGAGTTGTGGCCTTTTTGGAGTAGGTATGTTAATGTGGGCATGGTCTGTAAGACTCTCGTCCTAGCTGCCTGGAAGCTAGTCTTCTTCTTGTGGCCTACAGATGAAAATGTGGAATTCTCAGCTCCCTTGTACCATCCCTGCCCGGACACTACCATGATCCTGCTTTGATGATAATGGACTGAACTTCTGAACATGTACACAAGCTCAATTAAATGTTATCCTATATAAGACTTTCCTTGGTCATGGTGTCTCTTCACAGCAGTAAAGTACTAAGACACTGGCTTATTGTGTTATATAAGTAGTTTATAATCGATTATATTTTAGAATATCTAAATGTATTATGAAAATATATTTCTTAGTATTGGTTCTTAATAGCTTTATATTTTAGGTAAAAGTCCTTAACATCAAGTAACTAACTTGATGTACCCATTTACATTCTTGAAGTTTAAATAAGTCTCAGTGATGTAGGGTCCCTTGAAAACATTGTATTCTATAGCTCCACATGACACTAGGAAGCATCTTTTGTGATAACTGAATCTTGTATTAAAACTGAGAAAGCCAGCCTAGTTAGTTCAGGACCAGTCTATGGTACATGAGATTCTAACTCTACTTCCTCCTTCTCCTTTTTCTCCTCTTTTTCTGCCCCCTCTTCCTCTTACAACAACAACAAACTACAGTCTAAAGCACTTGTAGTGAAAAGTATGAGTATTGCATAAGTGCAGGCACATGTGTCTATGAGGCATATGTTATGAGCATTTGCTAATGAGGAGTCCCATTCTCCTGAAAGCTGATTATAATATGGATTAAATTCTTCATTTTTATATATTTGAATTTTTACATGCTTCAACCTCTGCTGTTTTAAAAATGCTATAGTGAACTTGAGTGTATTCCTTCAAAGTATATATCTAGAAGGGACTAACAAGATAATTCTATTTAAAATTTGGTAGAGTCTTGATACTTTCCAAAAACGTTCATCAGCCTGAATTATTTGCACAGGTCTATGGCTGTGGATGATTCCTGTCATTCTAGACACCACTTTTGATACCCTATCAGTATTACAATTATAAGTATTTTTAAATTTTCAGAATTCCCCTTTTAGAGGAATTTTAATCCAGCTACATGGCTGCTCTGGCATGGGATTATGTCCAAAGATATGATCATCTGGGCTACAGATAAGCTATGGATTATAGTATGATCTGGCAGGAGTACCAACATGTCTTAGTACATACCTTTAATTCCTAACAATGAAGGTAAGCTTATTTTGTAGAAGGAAACACCTGTGTTTGAGAGTGATATCTAATTGAGGGTCAGAGAAAATGAGAAATCTGAGAAAGATTTGACAGAATGAGTCAAAGATAGGATACACCCAACTCACAGAAGAATAGCAAAGGAAGAGAAGCTATGTAAGAGCAGAGAGAGAGAAAAAAATTGGTGGTTTGGCAGGTGGTATGGTGTGTGTGTGTATCAATTTTAGTTGGATAGTTTTACAGTAATAAGTTACAGGAAGAATAAACTAAACACAGGTAAAGACAGAATGAGCCACAGAATGAGAAGGAGCCAAAACATGTAGGCAGGCAGAACAATTCAATCAGAAGCTGAGAGAAACTAGATTGAATCAGTCAGCTTGTAAGTTTAGATTGCATGGAGGCTAGAAGCTTGAAAGCCATGGGATGGTTACAATAGAGAAGGAAATTCACTGGGCTCTGCCCTAGTGGTGTATTCACACAGCTTGGGTACCACTCTCATCTTTTCATTTCATTTGAGGAGATAACAGTGATATTTACATCCCCAACTTGATAGAAATATACTTTCGGTTGTTATCTAGGAAAAGCAATGGAATTCAGAATATAAACAGACGCAGCATTCTTTAACTTTACAAGAACTTCAGATACCTGCAAAGCTATTAAAATACAGACCTGTAGAGTCCATTGCCCGACTCCTTTCACTTTGTATGTCTGTGAATTAGAATTTCTAACTTCTTTCTGAAGCTATTCCCCTGATACAAGGAATATCCCACAACACCCAGAGGAAGCTCCACTCCCAGGCGCTCTGACACACCCACGATCAGAGGTGAGGAGGACCCAACGTCTGTCCCAACACTGGGAGTAACTGGGACCAGAGGGACCAGGCATGCAGGAACTCTGCCAGCCCAGTGACTCGGGTTCCTTCCCGTTTGTCTTCCCGTTTGTCTGGGCTGGTGTCCAGAGCAGACCTTGGGCACAAGCTCTGCAGCCTACAGAACTCCAAATAGACTGGACCAGAAAAGAAATTCCCCCCGACACATAATAATCAAAACAGCAAATGCATTAAACAAAGAAAGAATTTTAAAAGCAGTAAAGGAAAAAGGTCAAGTAACATATAAAGGAAAGCCTATCAGAATTATGGCAGATTTCTCACCAGAGACTATGAAAGCTAGAAGATCCTGGGCAGATGT